>NW_028262413.1:26530221-26833252 GCF_047370975.1 Nipponia nippon | reverse complement strand
TTTGAAAATGACAAAGTTGTTACCAGATGCAGAATCAGAAGATGATCACATTAAAAAGGACAAAATGAAACATCTAATTTCTTTCCTGCATCTTCACAGGATTGAATCATCATCTTACACAAACAGTTTTCTGTAAGAGACTCTCCCAGCCTCCCATGTGAACAGCTCTTTACCATTTCCTCCAGACATGCAAACTGATTTGCCACTGCTGGCATTCTGACTCCTCAAACTCCGTGGGAAACAATTTCAGCTAAAAGCTACAGCCCTGAAACTGGAACTTCCACCAGCTAGTAGAGATTTAGTAAAGAAAGGTACAGGTTTGACTTTGTCCAGCCAACCTTGGGCAATCACCTGACTTCATCAGGTAGCTGTCTGAGAAAGTGCTTTTCTGCACTAGAAAATGAAATTACTGCAGCAGAGTCAACCCTAAGCGAAATAAAATAACTAGATAATTTGCACACTGAAGTAACACAACATTTATACTAAAACAAAAATCCACCATTTTTTCCATCCTTACGGAAATAGTGAATCCTCTGAATTAGTTTTGGTTTTGCTTTGAATTGGGCTGGAGAGATATTGGTTTCTTTTTTCTCCCTCCCTTAAGAACAAGCACAAGCAAAGTGCCTATTTACTCAGTCTTTTACCACAGGAAAAGGCCACTTTGACTGTGAGAACTGAAAACATACCCACCAATAAAGGCTGTCCAGCAATCTACTCTGAACTAAACTACCACAAATAAATATTCAGAACAAAAGGCTATTTTTCTACTTTCCTAAAAATATCCATGACTCTTCAAAATGTAACCTTAGGAAAAAGGTTCTAAAATCAATTTTAACTAGAACTGTAACCAATTCATCAAGGGGCCTCAGTAACACCTGGACAGAAGATGCAGTTTGTACCCTTTGTCTCTGCAGTAACTTCAGCATGTGCCTTGCACCATAATTAGAGTAAATGAGTTCCTACATACCAGCTACAGCATTTCTGCTGTGTTAGTTATTGTAACTCTTTCTGCCAACTGCTCAACTTTATGCTGCACTAATTGCTGTGTTCTCAGTACTCAAATGTGTGCTTCTAAGTTCGATGACAAGCGAGCTCCAGAACAGGACAAGCTATTTTTGGCAGACTATTCTATACCTACACTACTTTTGCTCGCTGAAGCCCATTCCGTGCCTATCACGCACAGTATTTGCCCCGTCTCACCTGGGACCTATGCAACACTCACAGGAGCTTCTGAAAGTTGTTGGTTTAGTGTGCTTCAGCTCAAAATGCTAAAAATAATAACTGAGCATTTACAGCACTATGTTAAGGGCACGCACATGCTCCAAGGTATAACATGATGAGGTTGCCAGGGTATTCAAGAGAACCAGGCCTGACGGAAATCATGTTTCAGAATTGTCCCAGGCAGAGGGAGCCAAACTTAGAGCAATCCTGGATCACACCATCTGTCTCAGGCCCACACACAAACTATCACAGCAGCTCTGCCCACGTTCCCTGTTAAAGGGAACTAGTCTGCTTGCTCCAGAAATAAGACCATGTGTGAACAGGCGGGTAATGCAGTGAGAGTGACCTGTAGTGGCATATGGAGCAAGCCAAGCTGCAAAAAATGGATATAACAGATTGCCAGCAAGCAATCACTACACTAGGGAGAGGAGTCGGTATGATTCACTGGAGACAGAACTCATTAATGCTCCAAGCTCACAAAAAGGAGTTCAGTTCTCATGTTAGTGGAAACTGGATTCAAAAATTAAGTGATTTTTTCCCCCCCCTTGTGTTCCTATATTTGAAAGTACCTGCTATCAAGTAGCAGAGCTCAGAAATGCATCCTCCTGCTTGCTCAGTGGCAGATGAAAGGCGGACTGAATGCTCTAAGGAAGCTCACTATCAGAAAAAGTAGAACACTGTCCGTGCATGCAAATCTGTCTGATGCAAGTGCATGTTGGGTGTATTTCAAAGATTTAGAAGCAGAGCAGCGGGGTCGCTGTCAGGCACACATCAGATAATGATTTAAAAACGGAATAAAATGAATGAAGAACAGATTAATTCAAATCCTTCTTCCAAATACATCTCAGACCAAACAATCAATTATGGGGCCACTCAAGATTAAGAGAGCTTTCTGTGCATCAGTTTAATCCCACTTTAAAGAAAAAAAAAATACCTGCTGGGAGGGATTTCACAAAACTTCGCTAGCAACACTTTCAGATTCATGACCAAGCAAAGGAACAGTGTTATTTGTATTCCCTAATTGAGTTATCTTTAATCACCTTCAGCAAAACATTACAAAAGCAAGTAAACTATATCTGGAGTCAAAAGAATTTGAAAGATCAACACAATATGGAAGTTTATCAGGAAATCTTCAATTGCCAAAAATCAGAAAAGTCTTAAGCATTCATTTGACAGGCTATAAAAACATGAAGGCAAAACAAACTAAAATAATTAAATTAAGCATCTTTTCCAAAAGTGCTCCTCTTCAAAAACTGTATCCTTAGTTGAAGAAGAGATGAGCCTTTCTTTTGAGAAAGTTGAAAGAACTTAATGAAACAAATTCTTACTTTAAGCATGACTAATTTCCAAAGCCTAGCAAACGCCTCAATTTTAAAAGAGAGAAGGTTGCCATTGTAGAATTGGGGTATTTCAAAGTACATTTTAGCATTTTAAATAGGAAAGTGACATAGTCATGAGAAACAGAAGTATTTATTGAAAGGGACCTCTGAAGACGCCTAGTGCAACCACCTGCTTGAAGTCCACCTATTGCCAACACTAGGTCAGGCCAACCATGATATTGCCCAGCCTAGCCCTGAAAACCTCTGAAGACGGAAATTTAGCAACCCTCTCTGGCAGTTCTCCAAGCAGTAAAAATTGAATCAGAATTCCAACATGAAGACTAATTCAGAAAAGACAGCATGAAGTTCTGGAAATAATTAAGAAAACCCATATTCCAGCCCATATTTCCCTAGTTTGGGAAAGTGCAATTTACATTCCTGTTTATTCTTGGTCAATTTTCAAAACTTTCTATTAGAACATCTGGTGACACACAGCTCTGTGCAATAGCGTCATTCGAAACAGAACACACTAAATGTAGAAACAGTTTACATCAGGACTGGACTTTGTTCTTATAAAACAATCTAAACATTTTGGCACAATAGGCATAGCTAAACCTTTCAAAATAAAAAGTCACACCCTCTTTTTGGGGTCTGGAGACTTTACAAAAGGGTCCAATGTTTAAAGAATCAAAACTTCCTAAATATTGAGACAATTAAAAGTGCCTCAGATTAAGCATCCCAAGAGTGAGGGACTAAGCACCAATTTCTTTTCAAAACTTCAACAGTATTTTAAACATGGATTCAAGCCTGAGAAACTTAGAAATCGTCAAATGTCTATACTCAAAGATTAACAGTCAATTCTCTCTTTGTAACATGTCACAATGGAAGTGTATTACTTCTAAAAGAAGTCTTTCCCCAAAACCCTTAAAGATAAACCACTAAATATGACAAAAAAGTATGTGCATGTCTCCAGCCTATCTCCAACCATTGCAAAGAGCTAACACACCAATAACTGATTTTGCTTTTCTGTTTCCCAGTTGCAGGATACAGGTTTGTCTTCCCACGGGCCAAAATCCTTTAGCTTAAGTGCCTGCACTCATTTTACACTACATAGAAAACAAAACAAAACAAAAACCCAATCACCAGCTTCCACAACACACATTATGCTTAGTTTCACTTAAAATATACAAAAATGCAGCTGAGCAGATGCTGAGCTGAGCACATGTTCCCCTTTGTAAGTATTCTTGTTAGGTTTTTTCCCTATAGCTTGACTAACGTTTTAATTACAATATTTTTAAAAGAAAAACAGATTAATACCTGGAAGAATTTTGAGCTCTGCTTCGTCACTGTATTTGGGCATCCCACCACTTTCAATGATGCAGCGATAGAGTCCTCCATCCATATCAGTAGCGTTACTAATAATTAGAGCTCCACTTGGTAATTTAAATACACGATCATCCAGGAAGACTGGCTGACGATCCTGCTCCCACCTCACAAACGGTGCAAGGTCAACATTGACTTCACAGTTAAGGATTGCACTGTTTCCTTTATAGACAGATGATGATTCTGGCTGACTGGTGAACCTGGGAAGGCCTGCAAAAACAAAGCAGAAAAGTTTGGAAAATAAAAAAGTTAGAGGTATTCTGAAGATGACACCAAAACTTTGAAGTCCAAGTCAAGATTCATGAACCTAGTTTAAAAGAAATTAACCTGCTCTCCAACTCTTTCAAAATCTTAATACTTGATAGCACAGTGCTAAGCACAGCTCGTGTAAGGGCAAATAAAACCAATAATAAAAGTACTGACTTAAAAACAAAAGTAATTTTAGAAATAAGCAAATGTCGACAACAAAACAGAAGTCTTTGGAGTCCTCAAAAATGGGAGGAGACATGCAGGTAACCTCTGCTCACTTTTCCAGTGTTGCTGCTATCCTTAAGGAGTATATAGCACAGTAGTGGCAAAAAAATCAAAATCGTGTCTTCGCCTGGTACATCCGAATAAATACAGTTTGAACCATATTTTGTAACAGCCGCTGCAGTGGAACACAGATGCCCTCTAGTACTCACTCAGGAGACAGTAACAAGGAGAGGAGAAGGCTTCTTTTATGCCTTTCACTCTCAAGTTTACAGTCTACATGACATCTTAATTTACCGCCTACAGGACTACTTACATATAATGAGAGGGTTTTTTCCTACCAACTTAGAAGATTCCTTATCTCAAAATTAGAATTTTAGCAGTTAAGAACTTAAGCCAAAAAAGTTGAAAAGTATTTTCTATGACTTTGTCACTAGCCACATCTAAGTAAAGGTTTAGCTTCACAGTAATTTAACTAGACCATGAAAAGGAGCCTGAGGGTGTTAAAGGACCAAATCTCACTGAAATTCAATGGAAACGGGATATCCCTTTGAAGATTTCAGCTACAAAAAGCCTTACATATAGCACCATAAGGTAAAAATTGCATTTATTCATATGCAAATATTTATCTTTCTCAGGTTAGTGTACCCAAGCACCGAGTTTCTCCACAGCATAACACAAAGGTACCAGTGCCACGCTGCCCCAGCAGTGCTGCACAACAAAGGCGTTACCTTCTGAGTAAAAATGTTCTCCAGAAATACCCAAAGTCCACTGAATGGCTTCACGTTTGGTTTGGGTGGCCATGTCCCAGTATTGGCAGTGGGGGAGCTGCCAAGGTGGCCTCTGTGAGAAGAGGTTGGGGTCCTTCATGGTCCAGCCCCATGCGGGACATGGTTGGGGCTGGTTCCGGCCAGTTCCACAGGGGCCCCATGGAGGCCACAGTTGAGTGAGCCAGCCAGCAAAGCTGGCGGCACCTCTGTGAAAGCATATCCAAGGGGAAACCACTGCACAAGGGAAGCGTGAGAAACAGCCCTGCAACAGCCAGGTCAGAGCAGGAGGAGGAGAAGAGGAAGAGCAGCTCCAAGTGCCACCCTGGGGAGACCAGGGTGGAGCAGGAGGCAGAAGGACTGGGAATGAAGGCATGAAGTTGAGCCTGGGAAATGTGAAGAGGGCGGGGGGAGGTGTTTTAGTTTTGGTCTTTGTTTTCCTACCACTCTATTTTAATTGGCAAGAAATTAAATTAATTTTCCCCAAGTCAAGGTTGTTTTGCCCACTGCAATAACTGGTGAGTGATCTCCCTGCCTTGACCCACAAACTTTTTCATCTTCTTTTCTCCTACTCCGTCCTGTGGAGAAGCAGAGTGAGAGAGCAGCTGGGTGGGCAGCCAGCAGCTGGCCAAGGTCAACCCACCACAAGCATTTTGCACAACAACTTCCCATAACAGGGAAATACCAAGTCTTCCAACAGAAATACCCTGTCCATCATTATCAGCATAAGCAAATGGTTCAATGAAGGCAATAGAATACAGTATGGGGGAAGAAAGAGGACAAAGCACAGGACAGGAAAAAGAAAAGCTTCCTCTCCATTTTTCCATGGTGGTTAGCTATATTATCAGCTCTCCCTTTTGCAGCTTGCACAGAGGTGGCTGTGCAGTCAACACTGACACTGGTCAAAACACAGCTTGCTCGCTTCAGTAACAGTCTCAAAGTAAAATTTTCATTCTTTTTTATGCTTGCACTTAAAACTAATATTGTCACAGAAACAGCCTGTCAGTACTCTTGACTTCTTACCTTTCCCTCTCAATAGCGCACAGCTTCAAGTACGCATTATGAATTATTTTTTTCTTTAAAGTCAGTACACTGTGTGCCTTCAATATAAAAGATGGAAAGTGGGACTCCCGGTTGCACAAACTAAACCATCCTAGTACAATTATTCAAGCATGAGAATGAAGCCTGCTGGGAAGCAGTAGGCTCTGGTAACCTCTAATTCAATGCTACCGCACCCAGCCAAGACCCCAGATCAGAAAACACAAGCACAAGCTCTCTTCACAGGTGATACCTCATAGTCATGATTATACTTGAACAGCTGTGACAGTTTAGGTCAGCTCTCATCTTTTCCACTTCTTCTAGTAAGTCTAAGGGTGAAATCTCTTACCAATCTTCCATTTTCAAAAGTTTGACCTAATTGGAAAAATTCTCTTCCATCTCTTGTGAAGATGATTCTTTTACATTGTTTTAAATATTCAACTCATTTCCAAACAGGTCAACCCAATATTTATACAAGTCCTACTTAACATGTGTCTATCAAGAATGCACTGAGAATTTAACAGTAATATGACCAATCCTGTCTAGATTTTAAAAATTTAATTTGTAAATACCTAGTTCAGTGCTTTGCAATTCTTTTTTCCTTTAAAAGGGGATAATAAACAACCACTCAGACCAGGGACTTTAACTCGATGTTGAAGTATACAAAATCCCATGAATGAAAAATACTGCATGGCTCTTCAATGTGAAGGGGAGGAAAAGGAACGGATGAGGTATTTACCTCTTGTGCCTCAACTTTCTAGAAAGTATATTACCACATGCTGTTTATCAGTTACATACTGATGCTGGAATTCCATCTCCCGTAGCTTTCTCTGTCCATATTCACTATATTCCACTGCCTGAGAAAGAATCTATAACATGCGTTTCTTTAGTTAAATAGTACTTTCTATCACTTCTAGCCTGAATCCCTATTTACTTCCAGAAAAAACCCACAGGGTTTTTTTTGTCTTTTAAACTCTCTGATCTTTGCTCTCCAATTTTTTTTAGAAATCTTTGGAGACAGAGGAAGAAGCAACATCTGATGTAACATGTTCAGGCTTTTGTCACTTGAATGAAAAACTTCTTTACTTGGATGGTAGAATTCTTCATTATTAGCACCCACCTAAATACAAATTTCAATACGTACTTTTCATAAAACTTTTATATATATTCCTCCCATAGAAAAATAAGTCTGAACCAGGCCAACGGCACCAGCTCTGGTGCTCTGTAATCAAAGCCAACCACATAAGAGATTTATTTGAGCAAACCCACAAAATGCCATCTTCACATCCTATATTAAACATAAGACCTATAGTAAAGGACCAAAATCCACAAGCTATCACGTGCCACCACATGTGAGATCAAAAATGTTAATGCAATGAGAAGCAGCAGCATACCTGCTCTCTAGATGTGCCTAACCTCTGATGCTATAGAGAGAAAACAAACTGAACAGAAAATGTGTATATAGTTGGGGAGGGAGTACAAAACCAAAGACCTTCACAATCCTTCACAATAGCTGGACTGAATTCTAACACATTACATTTCTAACATACAGCTCACTTCTGTTTTGTCAAGTAACTCCTTCCACAACCTTGCACAGGTCCATCTCTGACCATTACATACCTCCCCCCCGCCTTGGAGTTCTATCTGGAGGGTCCTTCTGCAACTTCATTCATCTGAGAAGAAAGTTTCTAGTTTCCCCTAGCAGTGTATTTACAACCA
The DNA here is from genome assembly GCF_047370975.1 of Nipponia nippon. Taxonomy (NCBI): domain Eukaryota; kingdom Metazoa; phylum Chordata; class Aves; order Pelecaniformes; family Threskiornithidae; genus Nipponia; species Nipponia nippon. The sequence continues at coordinate 26,825,334 of NW_028262413.1, read as the reverse complement.
ACTTCTAGTCCTTTGATCTTGACCTTGTTTTGGTATTAATTATTTTGCATCTTCGATATTTATCCATTACTCCCTCCCTCTAAGGCATTCATATGAATAAAAATCATACCTTCTTTCAACTTCTGCTTAGTTAATGAAGCTACAATCTTTAGTTTCTTTCCCTTATTCCCCTAACCATCCTATCCATCTTTAAAGACTCGGAACTGCAGAATCATTTGGGTAGGAAGGGACCCAGTCAGAGCAGAATCAGCTACAAGGTCAGAGCAAGTTACTCAGAGATTTGTTCAGTCAGATCTTGAAAATCCCCATGGATGGAGACTGCACAATCTCTCGGGCAACCTGTTCTACCACCAGACTGTCTTCACGGTGAAGAACTTCCTCCTTAAATCCAGTCAGAAGCTCTTTTGCTTCAACTGATATCTAATACCTGTTACTCTCCTTCCATACACCACTGGCAGAACAACAAAGAGACAACAGACAAATTGAAATGCCCATTGTAATTCAAGATCACAGACATCCATGCAAACATAACAAAATTCCTTCTCTGTATCTATCAAAAAGATCTTCCCAGAAGATTTAATAATCACATTATCTCTCTGCACACTGGCAAGTTACGGTCGATCCTAATAAGTCACCAACCAGCCTTCTTTTCTCTCTTAAAATCACTGGTCCCTCTGTCCCAGCTCAGTACAATACCAAGAATATTGCTGTATCTGCATGACTTTGCACACTGTGCTATTAAGTTTCACCATTATTCAGCCCATAGCACCATTTAATTCTTCCTATAAGACCACTGAGGCCACAGCAAGAGTAATGAGGTCTCCCAAATTTGTCACACTTGCTAATTTTGTAGGTACAAACTTTGTTCTTATAGCAAAATCACTGATGAGGATGCTAAACGTGATCTATCTAAACTCTAGTCTCTGAAGCATCTTTCCATTCTGAAAATCTCCCTCTCAATATAACCCATTAAATTTTCATAATTACCTCAGATTCTTACCAATCTCAATATTCTTATTTAAATTTCTATAATTTTGACCTCTAATAATTTCTAATGGGACAGCATATCAAAAGGCTGTGTTGTAGCATGTCCATCGTATTATAGTGCTCTAAGACATCAATTGCTTCATCAAGAAACTCAGATGCAAACCGCGGACAAAAGTCATGTTACAGTTTAGCCTTCTTTCCATTTTCCTCTGTCTTAATTACCCTCGCCTTCAAAAGCCTTTTAAAAAGGGTACAGTGTTGGGATCAGACTAATTAGTCTATGATCACCCCTTGCCTTTTTGGACACACATTCTACATCAGTTATTCTTCAAGAAGAATGTACTAGCCCCTGAATTCACAATTCATTAGAAATCTTTATTAAGAAACCTGCATATTAAGCCAATTCTTTCACCAGCCTGGAAGGGAGTCCCAGACCTCCTTTTTTTGTCAGATGAGCACTGTGACTTCTGTCTTCACCTTGGCTGTTGCAATCTTTTTTCCCTGTACAACTACCACTTGTACAATCATTATATCGGCAACTTATAGCACAAGTGAGAACATTATTGGAGGACTAAAGCCCTGCGATTTCTAACATAAAGCTCAACTATGCTTTAATTTAAATCCCTTACTAGTACTATTCACTTTTTAGACAAGACAGGCATTGTATATTCTGTTGTGTGCAGGTGCTCCATTAAGGTTAAATAAGCTTTGTTTAAGATGGTTTCATTACTCACTAGCAATGAAATTACAGTTCATTTTCCAGGTCATCTTAAGTGCTAGTAAAACCTTTATTTGATCATACTTCTATGTGGTTTTAAAATATATCTTTTAACCTAGGCTATAATTTTGTCCTAAAGAGCAATTTTCCCTTATTCTACGATTATTTGCAATTTGCACTGCTTAAAACCCTCCACTGTGGAGGAGCACCCTTTTGCTTCAGCCAACAGACAACCACAAAACAATAATGATGTATTACAAAAGGCACTCTAAATATAAGCCTTAATTACTATTAATTCTGAGACCTGTTTATAAACACAGTAACAGGTCCCAGAGTGCTGGCATACCTCCTGCAGCAGTATACTACTAGAAAATACCCTTTCATCTACTAGTCCAGAGTCTTTCCATTACAGAGCTTTTCTTTTCCTCTTCAAAATATTAACTGATTAACTTGTATGCCTGCATTTCCTTAACTTTCTATAATAATTTTCAAATGCATTACCATGTAAGCAAATTCAGTTGTTCTATTTAAACTACAAACACATTTAAAACTATTTTTCAAAGATAAATTCTTTAAAAAATTGATACTTTTTTCTCAATGGTTTGTATTTCTCAATCACTTCAATCAACAAGACTATGCAAGAAGATCTTGTGAAAATTAGCTACATTCTAATGAGCAAGCAGCATCCACTCTTCACCCACATGTTGCAAGATATTCAGTTGAAGATATTACCCCATTTTTTGCTAAATGAACATAATGATAAATGATACTTTGGGGCTCTGATATTAAAGATAATTTTTTCATGTTTGTACATACATTAATCATCCTGTGACAGCATAAATACATTATGTATCGATTTTAGGACACGAAGAAAATACTGCTAACCTAGGAGGAATGCAGGTTGATAAACACAATTTAGGAAGGATGATTTTCCACTTGGAATGTTCTCTAAACACTGGTAGGAGGACACATAAGCAACAGTGTGATTCTCACAGGCATACAACAGGAATTAGATGCACCACAAACTTCAAATTTTCTGCTAGGACGATGCAAGTAGGGGGGAGAGGAAGGAGGTCAACCCTGTCCCTATTTTCTCCTTCCCTTTTGTCTCTCCCCTCCCCTCATCAAAACACCAGAGCAATGGTAAGAATGTGAATGAACAACCTACTTAATGCAACTTTGTTCCATTCAGACAGCATTCCCAGTCTAAGCATTACTGAGATTTGTAGCCCATTGTCTCGATCTCTGAAAAAGCAAAAGATGTGCCTAGAAGAGCAATAATTCCCATGCTCCTGGAAAACACAGATGGCAAAAATTCTGGCTGTAGTCTGCTGCCTTCAATGGAGCCAGTATTTCACCTCCTGTACTTTCCAGGAGAGGAGGAATTCATTGCACTGAGCCAGAAGCTAATCTAGCTCAGCAGTCTCTCTGCAACCATCATCAGTGCCAATCATTTTCAAAGAGGCTGAAAGAAAAAAACTTCCATAATCAACAATTACTAAATAACTCACTCATATGACAATGCTCTGACCAATTTCAGAGTAAATGCTTGCTTTCTGCTCTAAATACTGACTGTCAGCAGTCACTGTAAATGCTTAATTTTATGTAACACGGATGCAATTACCATACACACATTTAATCCTCTTTAGATTCCTACTAACCTTTTGGCATCAATCTTGCCAAATAAAGACTGCAAAACAAAAATAAGAAAAGAGAATAGCTTCCCCATCTCAAGGGCAACAGAAGGCTGCACAGGAATTCACTTTTTCCCTGCCCATGGCGGGGTTGTGTACTTGTGTACTCCATAGTCACAAGCCTGTCAGATCAAGTCTTTGTGAGCGTTTTTGTCATGTGCCTGAGACTTCTCTGTTGCCACTCCACAGACTGGAATTTAACATAATACTTTGGGTAAATAAAATAGCTCTAAATACATACACATATTACATGTTCATGCAATTAACTGTTTCCCAAAGCTAGTTTCAGGCTTTTTTGTGGCATCTCAATGTGCTCAGCAAATGTTTTCCCTGTTTTTTTTCCCCGGATTATTTCTATTGCAGTAGGGAAAAAGTAAAACACAGGAGTAGCTGACAGTTTTTCCCAAACTATTACCTCCTGTATACCAGCTATGAAAATCCTGTTGCCCAATGTTACTCTTACACAAATTTCTCATAACTTACCCAAGTCTAAACTAACTTTAGCAGTATCATCTACAAACACTGCCACCCTACTGTTTTCACCTTACAATCCTTCTGCATTAAACTGTTCTGTTCAAATACAAAGAGACTGTGAATGATTACAAAAACTGCTGATAATTTTAAGACACTTCAATTTTCCCCCTCATTCTTGTTTGCCTAATTGAATTTGAACTTATGACAAATCCACAAATCTATTACTACTTTATTAAAATAGCCTCTTGGGAAGTGCAAAGATTTTAGCAATGCAAGTAGGTAAAGGAGTATAGAAACATGATACCCTATTGTTAAAATAACTACAACATCTGTTACCCTTCAGTGAAGCAGCAGATCTTAAAGATGTTGCATATTTTGTTAGCACATCAGCTTCTCACCCAAACCCTGTTAAAAAATTAATAAATCCAGCCATCTGTGGACACTTCATTAAATTATAACAGCTCCTTTTCTGCTTTGCCTGAACATTATTCAGCATCGTTTGTCTGAGTGGCAGAGGTGTGAAACATGTTTTAAAATACAATTTTGTTAATAAGACATATTTAATGAATCTCACTAGCGAATAGATTAGATTTCATAATTACAAAACATTCATGGAGAACAGAAGTCCAGCATTACCTGAATTAAGGTAAGGCCAGATGCTTCCAGTCATTTCTACAAAGGAGAAATGCAAACTATCACATCATTTTTTTCCCCCTTGCTTAGACAAATTAAAAAGGAGAGAACACAACCTGGCCTAGAATCTGGGCAGGATATAACTACTCAGGGGACAGAGAGTATTCTTGGAAGGATTATAACATGAAGAAAAGAAAACCTACTGTCCTGGTTTCAGCTGGGATAGAGTTGGTTTTTTTCTTCCTAGCAGCCAGTATAGTGCTGTGTTTTGGATTTAGGATGAGAATAATGTTGATAACACACTGATATTTTAGTTGTTGCTAAGTAGTGCTTACACCAGTCAAGGACTTTTCAGCTTCCCCTGCCCTGCCAAGGTGCACAAGAAGCTGGGAGGGGGCACAGCCAGGACAGCTGACTAAGACTGGCCAAAGGGCTATTCCATACCATATGACGTCATGCTCAGTATATAAACTGGGGGAGTTGACCAGGGAGCTGGGCATCAGTCAGCAGGTGGTGAGCAATTGTATCATGTATCACTTGCTTTGTATATTATTATTATTATTGTATTATTATTATATTATTACTACTACTATTTCATTTTACTTCAATCATTAAACTGTTCTTGTCTCAACCCACGAGTTTTCTGACTTTCACCCTTCCAATTCTCTCCCCCATCCCACTGGGGTAGGGGCTGTGTGGTGTTCAGTTGCCAGCTGTGGGTAAACCACGACACCTACCAAACATCCTTGTTGGCTAAACTAAAGTGAGAAGTATGCAGAATACCAACCGCAATGAGAAAAACTGCAGTACATAATCAGAAATCTGACTTTGTTAAACACAGATTTGATAGCATAATTAACATGGCATATACTGATTTAAAAAGGTATCCCTTGATCAGATCTAAGGAACAGAGGAAAAGAGAGAGGATGTCATTGTACATATCAGTAACACGCACATTGACATATCTACCTGTATGCATGTAATTAACACACACAGGTATGACCTCAGAGTTGTTTTGAACAGGTGATTGAACTAGAGATCTCCCGAAGCCCCTTCCAAGCTCAATTATCCTATGACACTATGATACGGGGAAGCTATACAGAAAACTATGGAGAGATACAGCAAAATATTGCACAAAATATTGTGCAAAGAGGAACAGAATTACATCTGTCAAAACCAACTTCTAATGGGGAAAGTTAGAGCAAGACTGATCAGGCCCTGGAGCACTGGGTCAGATTACATAAATTTGAGGTTGCCACCATCCCCTCTCAGACTTGGAGCTGAGCTTTGCCACAGAACCACAAATTAAAAACAAACCAAAGAAACCACACGTACAAAAATTTAAGAGGGTGTTCGGACTAGTAAAACACATCAGAATCTTCTGGCAAAAAAGTTTCTTACAGAATTTTTTTTAAACAAAAAGTGCTTATATAGTTGTCCTTTATGTACCAGTGGTAGACTTTGCAAAGCCTAGTGCCCTGGAAGCCCAAACTGAAATACAACAGTGTAAGAACACAGCCATGTAGATGTCAGATAAAACTCACAAATTGATGTGGTCAAATCTGATAGAATATATTACAGATCAATTCTGATTTTGAACCAGGACACAGAAAGCTCAGAGTACCTGTTGTCCATCAACAGAAACAAATATAGAGAGAGATCCTGACTTTTTAAGAAACTTTTTTTAGCTTGGAACAACTCTTGACACCCAAACCAGGACACAATAATCTCACGTGAGCTTCTCTCACAAAAGCTTGATGAAGTGAGGCAAAAGTCAGTAAGATAATCCTGGTGAAACCACTAGAGTCATGATTGACAGCACAATATTGAGTAACAGACAAGTAAAACATCTAGAAGTAACTTTATGATGCCACTTTGCCAAACACTACCTTTGACAGAAGTCCCAGGAATAATGAAGTACTAAAACAGACCAAGAAATAAAGAGCAGGCACTATGTTCATTCTGATACTGTATCAATTGGGGTACAGGTTCCTAACTAAAAACAAAAAACCAAACAAAAAACCAAACAAAAAACCAAACAAAAAAACAAACAAAAAACCAAACAAAAAACCAAACAAAAAACCAAACAAAAAACCAAACAAAAAACCAAACAAAAAACCAAACAAAAAAACAAACAAAACCAACAAAAAAACCCCTGAAACAGCTGAGTGTATGCTTGCTATGCTCTGCAACATCTCAAGTCTGCAGTGATGATCCAGGCTTACAGCCTCCCTAGCTGCAGCTCCAGGAGAAGCGGTAGAGGAAAATTCCTCTGCCAAACATCTTTCTATACGAAAAAGTAAGATCGGCTCTGAGAAGCGATGAACGTCTGGTGCCTGGTAACGTCAAAATTAAAGACAGGGAGAATTAGAAGATCAAATACTTTTGATTTGGAAGGAAAAAAAAAAAAATTAAGTAGGCTACCAGCATGAGGAATTTCATATTGAAAACTATGATTCCTCAAACACATTTGAGCTTTCTGAAGCATATTTTAACAGCAGGTCACCAACAAGAACAAAAATCAGACAACCTCACAGTTCTAACAAGATTGCTCTGCAACTGCAGAATGTGTCCTGGCAGAATTTCTGATGAAGATAACTGAATGTGTATAGCTGTTCAAGCTAGGAGTGAAGCACTTATGGAAAGCCCCCTAGCGTAATCAGGTTCAGCGATATTTAAAAAAACCTAATAATGTAGAAGGAAGAAATGCTAAACAAGAAGTTAATCCAGCCTTCCTTGATGGAAGTAGCTCAGAAACCCTTTGGAGGAAACAGAAGATATCAGAAATGAAGAAGTGATCTTTGATAAGGTACTGAAAGCGTTGAAAAACAAGGACAACAAGACTAGAGAATAGACCAAGGCTAAACAAACAAATCCAAGTTCTAGTCAGGTGATATAGAGAAGAGATCAATAAATTATTCCAGGAACAAAATGGGAACAAGAAAGGTGATTCAAGGAAGATCTTCAAAAATACAGAGGTCATTGATGACAACCATAAACTACAACAAACATAATGGGAGGTGAGGTGGGGGGGTTTTGTCCATGGCACAGCAGAAGGTCAGGCTCAGAAAGCACTGCAAGAAATGGCACAGGAATACAGAAAAAAAAAAAATAATTCTGCTAATGGAGTAGGTGAAATAATAGCACCATTAAAATCAGAGACAGGACTTGCAATTAAAGGGCCGAAGAACAGAAAAGCTCCAGCATCAATAGCAGCAGTTCAAGGCAGCAGGAAAAGCTGCAGTAGCCACAATGAATTTAATCTATACACACAGAGAGAAACACAGTAAGTAGATATTTCTAATACCACAGAAAAATGGACTGAGGAGGTGCAAACTACAGGATAATTTATTTGGTACTTTTGAAGATCATTCTAATAGCGAGGACAATGAGGAAAGCACTGTGGGATTTTAAGAGAAGACCTTAAGGCAGGGTATGCAGATTGCCTCATCATTGAAGAAACCTCAGGTCTTGATCAATAGACTGCCAAAACAAAAAAAAAGTACAGGCTCACAATTACTCTAAAACAAAATCAATAGCCATAACAAAAGAAGAATAAGATCCGAGTATTCTGGTGAAAGAAAAGAGCTTGACAGGTTAAATAATTTTAGGTCCTGGCAAGGCTATCAATTACAAAAGCTCATGTGAACAAGCTATTCAAAGAAGATTAATGCACAGGGAGGACTGTCATGATAAATTTATCAAGAAACTGCAAGAAAGGAAAGATCAGAAAAACTTTTGCAAGCAACTCTACAGGCAGTGACAAAGACAGCTGGTACCTGACAACAGACATTTAGAGATAGGAAATAACCTAAACAATTTCACAGAGAAATACTCAGAATCCATGAATGGCAAAGAAACCCCTCAGAAAGAGAGTACTTGAAGACTGACATAACAGGATATGTAAATACAAAGGAGAAAGAACTTCTATAGGTAACAAACATCTAGCTGAAAAAGATGATGTCTAGACACAACAAGAATGCATGGCAGAAAGAAGGAGAAACACTTCAAAAGAGTATAGCTAACAAATTATTTGACAAAACTGTAGTTCACTCAAAGGGATGCAGAGAACAACAGCTCAGGTGTGGATTATCACACCACTGACCCTTGAATCATGGACAGTTGCTAGCAATTAAGCTCATCATATCAGAGACAGCTTTTTAAAGGTCTCTCCACAACGAAGGCTTTCTTTGCTTTATTTTTAATGTGTTCAATTTAAGAACAGTCACAAAAGAGTAGACTGACAGTGCATCTAATCCAGGAACGTGACTTCAGAAGCTATTAGAGAAGGAAGAACAACACCTTTACAGAAACCTATAAATTACCTAGAGACCTTTCCTCAAGCTCCCCCCAAAAACAGGTGTTTGTCTATGCAAACAAGTAGGAGTTGAAGGTGTGTTGTTGGGTTGGGGTTTTTTTGTTTGGTTGGTGGGGGTTTTTTTGGGTTTCTTTTTGTTTGTTTGTTTGGGTTTTTTTAATTTTTAACATTTTTATTTCCAGTGTACTTACGTGAATGATGAGACATAGCCTATGCTTTTAAGAATGTTACCAAGAACTAACCTCACTGAAATCAACCATAGCAAGTTTCATAACTTAATTTTTCCCTATTAAAAATAATTTTCCTCCATTTTGTTTCCTTTTCAGTGTCATTAAATTTCCTCTTGAATTTCTATTATGAAAAAAGTAAAGAATTTATCATACACACACTTCTGCCATGATATTTCTTACCCTTACTGCTTTGTGTCATCTTTCATTTGGGTAGGTGTGATAGTACAAGTTATTATCATCTACAAAATGCAATATCCAGTTGATCAGAAATCTGAACAATGCCAGCATGGAGACCTTTCACTTTTACACTAACTAAAGTTGAAACATCTTGCTGAATCCCACACTGGAAAAAGCAGTGAGTTAAGAATACAGGCTGCATATGTAACTATCACTCGCCTGACAGTTTGGGTTTTAGTGAGCAATCTATGTGAAAACTTGTCAAACAAAATTACAAAAGGGATTGCTGGTGCTGACATGCAGAACATAAATAAGGAAAAAATACATATTTGAGTGAAAATATTAACAAATGAGAAAGCTAATCTAAACAAAGTTCATCCAACTTCCTTGTTTAGGGGTGTTGATGCATCATCAATATGCTCTCACTTTCTACTTTTGTTATCACCATCTAGAATCACCCATCAACAGATCATCTACTATAAACCCAAGCGATTTCAGAAATTTGGCACTGGTGCTCCCTTTCACAGAATTCACGCTTCCCTAGAGATTAACTATATTGCCTTCCTTATTTTCAAAACCAAAGGTCAAGATTTGAATGTATACTGCAAAGAGCTTTAATTTTTTATGATTTATAGTAAGTTTGTTATTTTTTTTTTAAGTACATTAACATAAAGACAACTTTGTTCATTAACCAAACACACAAAGGATACTTTGTTTGGTAATTACAAGACTTAAATTAAGTTGCAAATCAGTAAACTGATAAAACCTTATCTTTTTGGTTTATAATGACATGGAATGTGACACCTAAGATAATGCCTAATTAAGAAAACCTTAACTTAATGAATGACCACAGGATTTAAACAGTTGTGCTGTGTGTTTAAGAATCAAGAAGATTAGTTACCACAACTATCTTAAACAAGATATCACAGCAAGAAGGGAGATTTCTACTACATGTAAATGCAATAGCTGGTAATAGACATCTGAGGTTTTACCAATTTGGGTTTTTTTCCTGCATCTACCCACCTGAGAAAAGGATGCACAATCAACCGCCCACTCTTTTCTGACTGGGCTCCATAAGGGATCTCTCTTTGCACTAAACATTAACTCCATTCTAGAAAATACATACTAGTTTGTTTTTTTTCTGAACAGTAAAATTAAATTGTTACTAAAGCAGAAAGTTCAGGCATGAGTGTTGCAGATCTACTTGTGCCTCCTCTCCTATAGCTACAGGAGAGGATTCTTTACTCTCCTATGAGCACAAATAAGCTTTAACTAGCTCACTGACCCACACAATTAGGGACAGGGATAGTATTAGTCAAAATAAGCTGGTTGATTTTATTCAGTATTAGGCACAATAAACTTGAAACACTAACACTTAAGAAAACCTGCATTTTTAAATAGAAACAGTGGTTTTAATACCATTCAATTAGCAAATTAGAATGTCTTCAGCTAGGCTGTAACTTGACCATGAGATACCAATGAAGAGTTTAAAAACAAGCAGGTCGAAAATTCTCCTGCTGTGGGCTTTCACCCAGGATTAGAATAATTAATTCAGCTGAAGACATATTGTACCACTATCTGCTTTGGATGTGGCAAGAAGCTGTCTGATATTAAATCATAACTTGGTATACTGCTTTCATATGAGTTGCTGGAGAGAACACAACACTCTAAAAAGCAGGATAAATTAACTGGATAGACAATGACTTAAAATCAGGCTTGAGGAATTCCAGGAAGCAATTCCTGGCATGCACACCACAAAAATAAGGGAGACAGACCAATTGCTGCCCAAGATTCTGGATCAGAGGCAACACTTCTTCCCCACCTAAGTCTGGAGAAGTTACTATGTAGATACCCTGCAGATCTCTCTAACACTTTCAGTTCACACATGAAACGACACAGTTTTAGTTCGATTAGATTTCTACTGATTCATTTCAAAATAATTATTTCAGCCATGAGCAATTCCAAGTAATCTCCTGCCATACCCCCTAAAAAGAATAAAATTCAACCAAATTCTGGAAGAAAAATCGTACCCTAACTCTCTAATACCATGCAAGAGATATACGAGTCATTCAAGATCAAAGTAAAACATCAGTATCATTTTGTTTTGGCATTTGTTTGGAGTTTGCTGGAAAGGAAGAAGGAAATAGATGGTACACCAGCAGCCTCTCAAAGGCAAACCTTTTCAGGTTGCATACCCAAAAAGTGAAACGCTCAATATCACAAATTACTTCAATCACTTTGGTTCCCATCTCCCAAATTTATGCAGTTACTGTTCAAAAAAAAAAAAAAAAAAAAAAAGAAAAAGTGATGACAAAGTCTATGAATTCATTTTTCCTAACCTTACACTGTAAATATTTATAATAGGTCTGAATCTGGAGCTTTGCCTTCAGTCCAAGTACTAGTATAGATCAGTCCAAGGGGTCATATAGATTTTTTCCTGCTTTAACTGGACAGATGTGAATTGTACGAATTTAGAATAACATATAAGGTAGAACATTGTCTTAAACTTTCACATTTTTAATAACAGCTGACGGAAACTGTACAAACTGCAGTTTTGTTAAAACCACCTCTCTCATTTACCCATCATTGAAAAATAAATGCATTTTGATCTAAGCTAATTTGTTATAGAATGAAATGAAAAATGCAGATGCTTTTTTCAAAGAAAATGTACTTTTGCAAGGAAAATTTATCACCCACATCACTTACTTTTACTGGTTAAGTGCTCTTAAGTACCCTCCACTGAAGTACCTATGCTCTTAGGTTTTTTCCAATTCCAAGGTACAGAAAGTTCCTTATTCATGAAGATCAGATCGAGATTTTTTTTTTCCCCCCTCACTCTTAAAGGAAATACATAATACTGAGTAAAAGAAGCGCTGTTATTTCTAACCTCACTGCATCTCCAAGGAGCTGGTATATGCACATAGTTTGTTCTGCTCAGCCACTGAACTAAGCTTCTCTCTTATCCTTTAGGGATGGCACAGACACACACACAGTCCAGTAAGAAATAAAACACTGTTCAGCTGTAATCTTAGAAGTTAGGCAAGCTTTACAAAAGACATGCGATTCCAGAACTGTACAACCTGACTATTTTTATGCAGTTCTTAGCAGTTATAGCAAAAAGCAGAGATAAAACTTCAACCCAAATTGTTTGAGCAAAATTTTTAACTATGCACCATTGTTTATACATAAATAAATGATTTTGATATTAAATAGCTAAATACTAGAACATACCAGAAATTAAAGTTCTCACAACCACAACATACCTCCTTAATGATGTGCCTTGCAGAGATCTAGCTTTAATTGCAAGAACACATCCACCCAGGTCCTCCTCCTTCTAACAAGCTGTGCTCAGGGAATAATCTTGTTCTGGATAATCATTTCTTAGCCACAACTTTGCCTACTGCATATCATCCAAGAACTGTAATGGATACAAAATTACGTATTTCTATGTGGTCTTCTCTCAGCGTACTCATTTACAGCATCTTGGTACACTGTAAAAAGTAATACTCTAAATTTATTGATGAGAAATTCTTTATTAGCCCATTGAGAAAAAGGGAAAGCATGGAGATGACCTTGAGACCGTATAACGAGCCTGCAATAGAAGCAGGATTAGACATCAATATCTCCTGGCTCATAACGCAATTAATTCCTCCAAGCCACATTACATTAAGTACCACAGTAGTTGCTCATCCAGGCCTCCTATAATTTCAGTGGCAGTTATACATACAGCTCTTCCAGTCATCAATTTGGAAGGCCAAAGCTAGATATATTCAACATGCAAATAAACCTTAAAAAGGCCATCTAGCCAGCTAAAACTTGGAACAATTTCTCAAGTGAAGTTCATTCTCTACATTTGATGTATTGACATCAAGTAAATCACATTGGCCAAGCACAACTCAAGGGCTCGACAGCCTCATTATTGAGAGTTTCTGTGCAATGCTATGCAGCAGGTTAGAGAATACAGTTCATAGCTTTCCTCCTCTGGTCTTAAGTCTCCTGCTCACTAAGGAGTCATCTTCACTTTTTGCAAGGCCCTGACAAAGGAGTTATGTATCTTCCAAGCTGTATGAGACCTGGGGGAGCAATATCACGGAGCATTTCTTTCACCACACAACCCTATCCCTTTTCCTGGCCCCCAAGTTTGATTCTGTACATGGATGAAGACAGGTCAGCAGAAGGAATGAAAGTGATTGCATACTGCATATCACATGGATACAACCATACCGTATACAAAGGGACAGGTAATTGCATAGTCAACGCATTCTGACATTTAGCCTTCAGATACTTGATTCCACAGACAAAAATATTACTACAAAGGTTTTAAATGAAGTTCTGAAAAGAAAAACAGTGAAGACATTTTATTAATGAAGCTGCAACAATCCTTCTGCCATGCCACAGCAGTAGGATCTGAAGCCAGAGGCTTCAGTAGTCCAGTAGAGTCTGAGCTACATGATTAGCTGAACGAAGTGCAGGTGGAGGCATATTTATTCAGGTCAGAAAAGCAGAGAACTACAGAGAACACAGTGCCAAGGAGCATGAAGAGCTAGAGAATACTTGGAGTTAAACTCCAAATCTTTCCTCCAAGTATGTACATGATGTGCTTCAACCCACATAAGTCACACAAGTATTATTAGTTGTAAATAGAAAAACAAGATGTCTATCAACATTTCAGTGTTTGTGTTTTCAACACAAAACAGTACTTGAAGCTTCACCATGATAGTTTTCAAAATTACTTTTCAGGAAGAAACAATGCTCATTCTGGACAGTGCTGTGCCTGCAATGTTTTCAGATGGTTCCGAAATAAATATTATGTTTTTACTAAATGCAAACCTGCTTTTTCTGATTATTGAACGCTTTTAGATTTTGTTACTACATGGCAGGAATACTTCCCAACAGAAGTGGTTTGCCTGTACTTTTTCTAAAAGTAATTACAAAATGAAGGTTTGAAAATAAAATTTCTATGAATATTTAAATGAGAAATAATAATAATAATAATAATAATCATCATCATCATCATCATCGAGGTGGGAGGAAAAAAGGTCATAAGTTATTACCAAGGGCTTTTTGAATTAATGAAACTCAGACATACCTGAAGTTAGTATCAAGGCAGCGATACACCTACCTCATCATAACCAAGGAAACTACATATAAAGCTCAAAGCCAAGTATTATCTAATGCAAAGATAAGTGGAAGAAGAAGAAGGAGAAAAATAGATGGATTTGCTTGGGGAAAAAAAGACAACAAGAGGTGAAATGAATAATTTAGTAAACAGTCTTTAAATGGATATATAGAACTGATAAATGCGTATGAGGAAACTCAGTGCCACTGTCACGCTTCAGACCTTTCAGATCTTCATATATCTGTTCTCTCAATAAAAGCTTTATGAAAGCTTTAACTAAGTAGTAGTAAATAGTGACTGGAAAGAAGATCATCTTCGGAATATTTTTAAGCTAGTACCATTATACTTTTTCACTAAAATACATAAAAATTTATTTTTCCAAGATGAATTACAGACAGCAGTTCCTCAAAATTTTGTAAATCTTGCTTTTAATCCATGATTTGTAATAGTTATTCCAACCCTTCACCCTTCTTAAGATCTCACTAGCACTTAAGTATCAAAGACAGATTTGCACTTCAAAAGCCAATTAAAGAAAAATACTGTAGTAAGGCACTGATTAAAAAGTGTTGTGGCTTTACATAAATTAGGCAGTTCCTTTGACTTTCCCCAGTTCAAATCCATCATAATAATGGCAAAACCCTATACATTATACAGACTGTTATAACCACCATACCATCTCCCTCCACTACTCTGATGTTTGCATGGTCATATGCCGGTTTCAAAGCAAGCAAGCAAAACCACTTTTAAAAATGAATTAATTACTTCACAAATCCAGTTTAGAGCATGATAACATGCTTAAGTTTGCACAGCGAGAAGAAGCAATGAAGAAGAAACACTGGCAACAACAATCTCAACCTTCACTTGCTAGAAGGAACCAAAATGTGGAAGCACACACTTAGCAGGAAAGAGAGATACATGTATCCTGAAACTACTGACCATTAAAGAAAACTAAAAAATTTCTTGCTGTTTGCAGTTTCTAAAGATCAAAGTTTTACTACTAGAAGCCCGATAGAACAGCAAACTACCTATTCTCAAGGTGCAGTAGCATACAATTTCAAGTTACCAGCTAATTGTGCTGATTTGTTCTTCGTAATGTAATACTTCATCATAAATTCTGACCTGTTTTTTAAATCATACGAGAAACTAGATTAAAGAAGGAAAAGATCATTTTCTATAGGAGTCTCAGTTGCCACAGAAACTTTGATTCTCACACCTCAAAAAACCTGAAGAGTAAAGGCCTCTCATCTATTATCACGTATGGAAAAGGTTCTTTAAAAGCACATTGTCAAACGCAGTACAAACTTGCCAATCCACGCCATCATCAATTTTCCCCTGCCATGACACCTTTATAGCACTGTGTCAAAAACACAAATTGAGGCAAGAAACCAAGAAAGCATGTCTCTAACAAAAAGCATTCAGTCACTGTCTGAACAGTCTACACTCAGGTATTGAGAATGTGTGCTTTGGTTAGATTTTTTCATAAAATGGTTGACTAAGCCCCTCTGTCACCTTGCAACACCTTGCATTATCAGTATCTGTCATCCTATGGCAATAAAAGAGCTTCAGTTTCTGACGTTCAAAAATTTTAGATCTGTCAAACTATAATACATAATAAGGCCTTTAAATAATTTGAGAAATTTATCAAAATTTATCAGCCTGTTAGACCTTTATGCAGGACTCACTACAGGTAGATTGCCCTGCATTGTCTATCAGCTGTTAGGGAAAACAGTGCAGTTATAAGACTAAAAACTCAAAACCTGTATTAATTCATATATATGATGCAACATGGCATGTTTTTACTGGATTTTCTTTGTCCTGGCCTATATTACTCACCAGATTTTGTCGTTTTCAGGCAATGAAGTTATTTAATGAATAAGAAACAGTTAAAACATGCAAGCTACACTTCATAATATTCTCTTTTAAAGAAATCAGGTGCATCACAGTACAACATTCACACACACCATATGAATTCAACATACCACTGCTCAATTAAGAAGGGAGTTAGCTGCCTCCCCCTGTTATCTTGAGGTCAAGGATAGACCTTACTATGCTAACTATCCCCACACTTACTGCAGCCTGAAAGCTTAAAAGAAAGAGGAGGGGGAAGAAATATTAAAAACCACTGACAAAACTGAGGGATTCAAATGAGGTCAAGAAAAGCAATATAGTTAAACCAGAATTTAAATATTTCACCTCTTAGTCCAAAGCCTTCAGCAACCAAAGCTACCCTTCCCTGCAACTAAAGGATTAAACGCTGTAGTCTTCCACAGCTCTTGGCACTTAACTGAGTTGGTAAAATAAGTTTTCACACAGCTTTTGGAGCAGCAGAACAACTTACACACACTGCAGCCAGAGGATGCTCTTGTGCAGGTTTCTAACTTAACAGGATGGCATAAGGCAATGCAGAACATGTGTCAAGAGCATTTCCTCTAGTTCTGAACAAAAAAAAAAATTACAATTTTTATTGCATGGAATTGAACAGTAATCTAACAATAATCTTCTAATACAGCTGTTAAGCCAACATGAGACAAAGATGCAACTCTGTGTGTGGTAAACATTCGCATTGGCTGGGGTTAGACTATACTTGTTCAGTTTTCTAGCAAAGATTTTTTTGAAAACAAAACTCACCAGAAATGTGTTGGTTTGTTTGTTGGGGTTTTTTTTGTTGTTTGTTTGTTTTTTTAAATATGAAAAGGTTCTTTAAGAGTCTATCAATTAAAATAGTATCTTCTACATTGATACAGGAAAATCGAACTGGAAATTTTGAAGACATTTTGGATTACCTTCATTTTTAACCCCATTAACCTTACCTAATGATCATACAGACCAGAATGATAACAGAAGCAAGATGTTGAATGATCTCATGTGGAAAGCAGCAGAATTAATCACGACAGCAGCAATGTAAGAAGGTGATAATTGCCCGAGATAAGTGTGAGAAAACTGCTTTTGTTGTCCTCATTGCCAAACTTAGAAATGTACTTCTCATTCAGAGACTCTGAAAGTAACTCCTTTAAGGTATAAAACCCCAATTTTTTTTATTTCTGACATTTCTCATGTTTCACAACAATACTACAAGCTAACTTAATCGAAACAACATCGGAATATAAATGACAGTAAGCAGCAGCTCTGGAACATGCTGTAGCACTAGTCAGAAAGAATTCATTACCTCGAGACATTTCTTAAGCAAAGAAAAAAGCTGTTTGAAAAAGGCTGGCAAACATCATTAGAGAAACAAAAGAAAATTGCTTCACAGGCTTCTTTCCTAGTTACATTACCTTAGTTTACCTTTTTTTTGTTGGTTTTTGAAGTCTCACTCTTACAAAGTAATTTTAAGTCTCTTCCAGCTATACAGTTTACAAAACACAGTCTGACACTCCTGATGCCTGAGATATAAGCAAATGACATTCTGAAAACAGATCACTTTTCCCAGTCACAGTCTTTATTTTCACCTGCAAACTTCACCTGCTTACTGCTTTCTACCACTTAAATAAAAGCTATTACCAAGTCATGTCTAAAGGTTACTCAAAACACCAAAGGTGAGGTTGTGACTTGGGCTTCTTAATGTCTGTCAAGAAAGTTTTAAGCTTTTTGTTGTTTGTTACTTTTCAATCTTCCTTGTTCCCACCTGATACTCAAGAAACAGAGAAATACAAAACCCCAGCACTCCTGCTTTCTCCACCACTCTTCCAGTTCTTTAGGGATTGTACACATTGTTAGCTTTAGGAGCTTCCCAAATGTTTCATGACAGAGGGCAGATAAATCTCAACATAAAAGCAGTCACAGAAACTTATTTTTAAGGGTATTTATACATAAAGAAAGTAGAACCCTACTCTTGTTTCCTTCTAAGCTGTGGTAAATCTTCACTGTGATTACATGCAACTGACACTTTTTTTTAATCCATTCATTTCAGTTTTCCTGATCTTCAGCATTTCCTGAAAAATACCCACACATTAAGCCGCTTAGACAAATAAAAATATATGACAGCTTTCAGTTAGTAAAAAGAGATATGTAGTCGCAGTTTCACTGATAAGTATGAAACTATCTTTTCCTTTCTTGGAAAGCGCCTTCCTCTTTTTGCAAGGACAGAGTATACATGTACATTATCATGCTGTTAGTTACACTTAACAACAAAAAAGGAGACTTACCTGCTACCGTGAGCTTTGCTGTTCTGCTGACAATGGTCCCCAGGCTTTCCACAGTTGCCACACATTGATAGTATCCTTCATCAGGTTTATTATGCTTGGAATGCACCACACTGTTTATTAATAAAGATCCATCTGGTAGCAACTGGCGACGGTCATCTGACACCAAATTTAGAAGAGTCCCATCTTTTTTCCATTCAATTTTTGGAGAAGTTTCACAATAAGCTGAACAGTTCATTATAACAGAAGCTCCACGAACTGACAGAATGTCCATTGGCTCCACCAGAAAGTAAAAAGGAGTGAAGGTTCTCACAAGGGATCCTGTAAAACACAAATCACATCACACAAGTTTTGGGTTAGCCTGCTACATTTTTTAAACATCAAATGCATCCTCATTTCAAAAATATTGTAACGTGCACTACTTCCAATATTGTCCCCTTGAACAGATAAGAAATAGTTTGGTCTATATGACAGTATTTTCTGCTTTGACTATTTACACCAATGGACTCTTAAATTCAAAGAAGTTTTCATTCCTGTAACATACTTGTCTACTTATGTGGGAATCAATGTGGTTAATAGACCTGAGCAATCCATTGCAGACAGAAGTCTGCCTCGTCAAAACTTATGCAAACTAATATATGTGCTCGAGTACCACATTTATAACAAACAATACGTACTCTTAAGGGTCTCTTTTTGGCCTTTTGTGGTATGGCTGCCATACCACAGCAGTACGGTAATTTGTTTTGTATAACAAAGATTAAGAAACATTAAGATTAATTCAGCCCTCAAGAGTCACCAATTCTGAGCTAAACTCATCACGCAAGTGCCATAAAACATTTTATTTCTGTTCTAGTTCAGGATAAACATGATTATTTTTCCATTTTAAGTATTCCCAAAATACTTCTATAATTAACATATACTTTCCATTAAGAACTGAATTTTAATTACTGTATTTCTGATGTATTTGGTCAAGCAGAAAGATTGTGTGTCAATATCACTTTGACTTGTCTTAACTTAAATCATCCACAGAAAACACAAAGAAGAAAAAATTCTTTCAAGGAAGAACAGTTCTCCAAATCAGTCTAATGTTGTGTTGAGAGAAAACAGGGTCTTTGTTTTTAAAGCCAACCTTAGAAATAACATCAAGGCTCCCCACCTACACTCTGACAAACTCCACCTTTCCTCCACTTGGGGACTAGGACAGGGATATGTGTACAAAACATCACAGCAATATAAACTGAAATACTACTAGCTGTCTACCAGCAAACCAAAACCAGAAGTGCACAGACTAAAAGGTTAACAGGGCTTTTGAAGCGAGTCACTTCAACCCAGAGCTGCAACGATTCCTCCTATCTTTATATAAAGAAAGCAAGCTGCAAAAGGAAACGCCTCAAAATGCCAGCTGAAAACAAACACACAGCCATACTTACAAGGTCTTTTTGCAAGGCCTAGAAAATAACTATTTTCCACAGACGCAACAGCTAAATGACAATCCTAATGAATAAAGCATATTTTATAAGCACTGTGTCTACTAATGTACTCTCAGCATGAAGTGGCAGGCTCAAGCTACCCTTGTCTAAAAGTTTTAACAATAACTTTCTGAAGTCACAGGCTGTTTAGAGACCAGAAAGGAGATTCCACTGGTAACACTTTTTTTTTTTTTTTTTTTAAACCATTCAAGTGGTTTCTCTCATTAAGCTATTGTTAGCATGTGCTCCAGAGCAAACATGAGAAAAAACAGTTGGTCTTTAAAGCCTGTATACAGTCCTTAAGGGGCTGAAGTCTTGAACTTGGTGGGGTGTAGGCGTTGTCTCCCCATTACATATAGTCTTTAAAATGAATGTTCAGACAATATAATAAAGAAATGAAGAAAGGCCTGTTCTCCATTATACTGCACAGGTAGATACTACATTATTTTTATCTGACATCGGTGTAGCAAACCTACCCATGAACCAGGTTACTTGATCTGGCAGTAAGCCAATACACGATACGCTGCAAATGTGTTTCTCCTTTTAAGCACTTCTAAGAATGTGAAGGCAATCCGTAACACTGCTGAAAGGCATTGTTAGACAAGGGTTAAAACACATTCACAAAATGAAGCTCCTACCTCACACACTAAACCTTTCAGAGAGGGTCATAAAAATATTCATCTCAGAAGTATTTAATCTTTCACAGTAAGATCAACAATGAAATGCTGAAGTATGTTAAGACCACCTTGAAGAGAAATATGCATTTAATAACCAGATTTGTTTCATTAAGTCACAGAATAATTATTAAGCCTGTGTTTTTAGAAAAAGTACAAATATGAAGGAGGCCTTTACATGTAAAAAAAGTCTGTCCTGTAAGCACTTTAGCTTCTTCAATCGCTTGTTTGTTTGTGTTGTGGGTTTGGTGTGGGGGTTTTTTGGTGTTTTTATTTTTTGTTTTTTGGTTTTTTTTTTAAATCGGATTTACCTTCTAAAATAGCCTTAATTAACAAATTGATATGATTCCCTCTATCACTGAATTGCACAGAAAGTCTCTCGTCTCCAAAGAGACAGTTCAGCTTCCCCCGGAGAGGGACTCCAGCCTTCCCGCACAAAGCTTATTGTCTTTGCTACTCAGAATTCACAGAAACTTGAAGATAAGGCAGAAGTGGTGTGAAAGAAACAAACAGATAAATTATGCTTTTATAGATTATATCATTCAAATATTCTTCTACCTTCAAGAATTCAAAGATGAAATAAGGAAAAAAAAAAAGTATAGAAAGACTGAAATTTCCCTAGTGACAGTAACAGCCTCAGACAAGACTGGAGACCTGTTATGTTGGTATCCAAATCCTTGAGATTATGTCTTACCTGAGGATAAAAAGAGAGACAAAACACACACACACACAACAACAAAAAAAACAGAACACATTACAAAATTTCTAGCTGCTGCTTATGTTACTTTGGTTTGTATAATCACACCTATGTGCAGATATACTTGATTCTCTGTGTGTGGAGTAGTGAGTTTCAGCTCTAATACACCAAATGGCGGAAAAGAAACAAGAGTCAGGAGCAGCATGAAAATATTTTAACCTGTTTGTCAGTATAATCTCCTCCATTGATCCAGAAACCTAAAGGTCTTTTTTTAAAATTAAAGATTAAACTTTATTGTCCCTGGGTTTTCCAAGAGAAAGCATTCTACCCAAGCTATCAACCTTTTTCCCCTCATTTCCAAGTTTCTAAGTTTTGCCAATATAGATCCAGACCCCTACCAGAAGAAATACAAACACTCAAGTTTTGTTTTTCTCTGCCCTTTTTCTCTGGGCTTCCAAATAAAACCTAGAAAACACTTGAAAAGGGGGGGCTGGTTTCTTGTTTGCCTTGTCTGGCTTTGGTGCAGATTGGAGCAGATCAAATCCCTTGATGGGATAAGATTGTTCTTATCCTGGAAGCAACAAGGTGCCCAAGGAAGTAACATTGTGGAGTACAGGGCAGAGCATGTCAAGAGAGCATGCCAGGAAGGAACAGCAGCACAGACTGGATTAGAGACTTCCAGAAAGAATGGGAAGAAGATTCTCAGCCAGGTTTCAGAGGTAACACTAAAAAAGCTCTTGCCAAAGGCCCTGTGAAGACACAGCACAGCCTCCTTCAACTCTGGATACTACCACGTTCCTGCACAGAAAGTAGTGGATAAAAAAATAAAAAGGTTGGTAAATAACTATGTGTCATCTTGAAGGAAGTTAAACTAGAATTGAGACCTTTCTAGCCCACAGTCTCAGAAAGGTGTTGCAATTCAGAGTTAGGGGCACTCTGCAGAAGTGCTGGTGGGCTGCAGCCACGCTCCAGCCAACTGAGTTCATACCTCATTTAAGCCTCGATTCAGCATGAAAAGGCTTTGTACATACAAGACCTTAACAAACTTCTGTTTCTGTCAAGAAGCCGTTTCTCCCACTCCATCAACCTACTGATTATTCAGTTAAATGACACCACATTATTAAAGACTGAATTGGTCTATTTTGTGCAGGGAGTCCTTCCCCTTTCCACGTACTTATCTTGGGGGGGGGGGGGGGGGGGGTGTACGTACATAGGTACGTCCACATCAGTGGCTTGATTTGTGCTAATATTGGTGCAAGAAACTTAAATAAAACCAAGACAAGTCTATCTTCCTGCTCAGAAACAGAAGCAGTTAAGCCTTGCTCATTCCCAACAGATTGTTTTTTTTTTTTTTTTTTCCCCTCCCCCCCAGATCTCCTCTTGAAGACCAGCGGTAGGGACCCAGCAGTTCCTACAGGCGTTCAGTTCCAGTGCTTCATGCTCCCTATTAGGACTATCAAGCAGTATTGGTATGATTTAAGCACATCTCTTTTTGCCACTGTGGGCATGGAGAACAGGCTGTTCATCTTTCCCAACAGTCATCTACATATTTGAGGACTTAAATCCTTCTCTAGCCTTTTCTTTAGGCTTAGCATTTCCAGTTTAGTACTGGGTAGAAAACCTAGTAGTAGGTAGAGAGTAGGGCTCTGATTATTAACTCTGATAATCAACTCTGAGTTAATTATCTCCAACCAACCCACGTTCTTCCTGAAGTGCTGTGCCCAAAACATGATGGAGATCCCCAGCAGAGACAAGATCAGTGCTAAGTGTAGGTATAGTGTCATCTCACATGTTTTGGAGGCTCTACAACTCCCTTCTTCACTCCTCCCAACACAGAGGCATTAGGTTTTAGCGCAGAAGCATATCACTACTGACTACATTGATCTGTAATCCCTTCACTACCATAATCCCTAGATTCTTTTCTCGGAAACTGCTGTGAAGCTTGTTCTTTTTCATTTAATGTTTGACTAGCTGACTGCTCCTGCCTAACTGTATTAACTTTCACTTGGCTCCTCCAAATCCTTCCTCCTTCCAAAAAAGTTTACCAATTTTGAACTCTAACCTTGTCCTCCCTCTTGCAGCTTTAAGTCGTGTGAAAATGTAACAAAATAGCTTACTCTGTTGTCCAGGCTGTGAGCAAAAGACATTTAGTAGACATTTACTCAGAATACGCAAGTGCAAAATCCCACACAAAGCAGCCTTCAATATCATAGTCTTTACTACTTCTCTCAACACTTATCCATCCCTTTTCGTAGCCATCCTATGTCAGTTAAGACCACGTTTCCCTATTTCCTTACAAGAGTGTAATGGGATGATAGTGGTTGACGAAAGAACAAGGTAAGTTTGTTTGTTTTTTTTTTCCTACGCAACTTTTTTAACTACTAAGGAAATTAGAATGGTTTGAAAAATATTTCCTTGACAATTCCGTATCAATTAACCCTCCTACCCACATTACCTTCCAGAAGTTAGGAAAAAAAAAAAAAACAAAAAACAAACACCCCTCAATTTTTCCAGGAACTGAAGCCAAGCTGACTACTTTTATGCATCCCTGGCTCCTCCTCTCCTCCCACTGAAAATATTTGGGTTTTTCTAGCCCTCCTTGTACCTCATCTCTCCTCAAATTCTCAAAATTAACCAACTGTTCTGAAATTGTTTCAGCCAAGATAAAACTCATCACACAGAACTGATTTGAAAATATTTAACAATGAAGTACTTTTAGCCTGTCCTTCGCTAAGCCTAGCTAATCTCTTATGCTTTCAGTATCAGGACAAAGGACCATAAGCATGCAACTCTTCTCACTGAAAAAGGACCCAAGAAAGCACATTTTAGGTATGACACCAAGTTCACAAAGTAAAGATGAATCTGCCTGAACCTCTCCTCATAGCATCCTTCCCTAAAGACCATGCAAAGGCTTTTAAAGTCAAAAGAAGGAAGTTTTAATGCAACACTTTCTGGCTACAGCGAATCCGAAAGCTGCTAGGTAAGACAGAAAGAGCTCATCCCTCGCTCTTTCCAAGTGCTGCATTTTCAAAGGATGGTATACCTCAGTGGAAAAAAGAAATCCAAGGCTTCCTTTCGCCTTCTTTTTACTGCTACTATGCCTACAGAAGGACTTCTTTCATTTTTTGTATGTTCTGCCAGCTGCATCACATTTTGTGCAGTGGTACACCTTTAACAAGGCTTCAGGTGAGGAAATGCCTACAACAGTAAATGCAAAGCAGGTGCTCAAGTGGGAAGAAGCTTCCCTTCATTATTCAGTTAATTTCTGAAAGGCACAACCATTCCGATATCAAACTTAAATTATTTAAATGTGTGCTTTAACAGCTGCCTGACACAAGCTTTTCAGAAATTATGGCGTTCAGGAAAGCAACTTAAGACAAAACCAGTCTGATCTCAGGTCTACTTAGTACATACAAATCACCTCAAACTGGTGCACAGCAGTATGTGTCAGAAGATTTCCCAACTACCAGTGCTATGGATTCAACTTTAATCCACGGCTGCCACCAAAACTATTTGGTAGTGATGTACTCCTCACAACAACCATCAACTGTATTCAAAGCAAAGCACTTTAATACACTTCACATAACTAGTGGAAAGAAACTGCATTCCATTTTACAAGGACCAAATGCAATAACCATCCAGAAAGAAAATGTGAAGCACAGGTATAATTTCAGAACCACTTTTTCCAAACAGAACAATAAATGAAAGCATCCAAACACATCTTTCATCAAAAGTACCTGACTTTAAATTAGTAGTACACAAGGACTCAGTCGTTGGAAGCAGTCATACAGGGCTTTGATGAAGAATGATTACTTACTTTTACATGTTGAGGAAAGATATGTCAATGGAGGGGGGATGATACTTGTCCTTTTAAGTTAGACTCCAAAGCAATTCAAGAGTACATATATAACACCCTTGAAAAACGACATTTAAAACAAGCATTTGACAAAATCCTAATCAGGCTGGCAGGAACTATTATAAAGCCCCTTTTTATGTATTGCAAGTCAATGATAAAAGATCTAAGCTGTCTTGCTGCAGGACTGAACTTTTAAAAGGCTTTTCACCAGAATTTAATTAACATTCCCAATGGCCCTTGTAATCCTAAAAACAGTATGTCATGCCCTTCCTAACCTAGATCATTAAAAAAGCTGTCTTCATGAATTAGCCAAACGTATTTTAATTGAAGATGTTACAAACACTATTCTTTGCAAGCTGCCAGCAAGAGCTCACAATAAACTTGTTTTGTGGTTTTGTTAAAATATTCATTGCTAAGGAGCGCATTATCTATATGGATAAGTTGCTACATGTGTTAATCTCTAAACAAAATTTAAGTATTAGCAGGTTGGTAATTTTTTTTATTTCCTTGACAATGTTGGAAACATTCTGTACTGCCCAATAAGCAATATTTATGTAACATATTATAATATACCACAACAGAACAGATGTTTAGGCAATGATAGATTTTATGCTTAAGATTACATTTTTCCCCTTACGGCAGAATACAGACCACCTGACCAAATTAAAGCGCATATGATGGCAATATACATCAGCCAACCAAATATGATTTAGGATATAGGGTTTTTTAAAAAGCACATCCAAAGCCCCATCATATACATGGCGGTTGGCAAGTTCACTCCTACTGAAAAACCAAGGCCAAATTCTCTAAACAGCATTCTCTAAACACCATTCTGTTTCTTTCTTCGCAAAGACTCTACAAAACATAATTTATGAGACAAAAATGATATTGCGCTTAAGCATGAACAAAAAAAGGACAAAGCGTAAGAGCTACCCCTGACTGCAGATGTACAATATAAATCCTGCTGGTACTTTAATAATTCTGGTGGTTGGCTGACAGCGGAACCTAGGAGAGCAAGTGATGTAACATTGTAAGATAAGTAATGCCACGTATAAATCTGAACTTTCCCAGACTTACTAGATTCCTTTCTCCTCGGCACAAGCAGATTTCCTCTTTTTATGATTTAATACACTATAACAAAGATATTCATCAAAAAGAGTAACATCTTCGCCCCAGCATCATTAAACATTGTGGGCTAGCAATGATGTTTGAAGAATGATATGGTGCCTGAGATTCACCCTGGCCTACAAGAGAAGGGGCTATGTTTCAAGATCCATAAGGGAGAGACATCCTTTCCTTTGCAATATGGGGAAACAACTCGTAGAGAAACCCTTTCCCCCTCTACTAAAAAGGGCTTATTCTGTGCTGCAGAAAGACAGGAAGAAAGCTGCTTGTTCTGGCAAATTCTCCTGAAAGAGAGCGGCATAAAGCCAGATGCTTTTGTCCTCCTCTTCTCTTTAGTTGTGTAAATCCTGTGCGCAGGTGCCTTCTTATAATACATGCCAAGCAGACAATACTGAGTGAATATTAACAGCCTAGGATACCACCAGAAAACCTGTACCCTCAATCATTCTCCTCAATAAAATTGTAAGTTTAGAGAAATTATCCTCTACGGTCCATTGTGAAGAGCGCCTATCAATACCAACAGGCCTACGTGCAGGCTGTCATCAACACACAGATGGCAGCTTCTAGGCATAAGGAACTCTGCTCTGTCTTTTTGCTCCCTTTTTTCAAAAGGCATCCATCTAGAAACATGAAGCTGTGAAAAAGCTAAGTATTTTTGCACATTATTCTCTAATGGTTTAACATTACTGAGTTGAGAAGGTTTTTGACACCATGTACTAACGAGAACACAATAGTCAAGATACTCATCATTACCATAGGAATTACTATAACACAGAAAGAAATAGTACATTTCAAGATGTTGCCTTCGGTAACTTAGGAGTATCCTTCCCTTTCGAACAGCACAGTCAATAAACAAAGAACAAATTAAAGCAAAGCAAACTACATTTTCAAACAATGCTTTTACAGCTTTGTCTATATTTCCAGTTACCTTTCACTTGTTAATAACAAATTACTGTTGGCTTAATCTTAATTGACCTTCCTGACAGAAGTCACGCACGAAATTATATTAAAAAAATAAGCCCATTAAAAAAAAAAAAGTATGCAGAAACAGAATTAAGAAAAAAGTATCCAAATAGTGTACAGTGTGCCTGCAGTAAAACACTAAAAAGTAAGCATCCATGCGTTTACTCTAACCACTCTTTCTGTAAGTGATACCATCTCCTCATATATTATTAAATAATGGGAAGGAGAACAAGATAATGATCAACAGCAAAATCCAAACACAGATTGTAATCTCAAATACCAAACATCTTAGGAGATGCATTTACGTCTGGTGTTTAGTTGCATGGCCTTTCTAACACCTCTAGGGAGTTTGAAATTTTTACCTGAATTTTGAATGCATGGAAGCAAGTTCCCTGTTCGCAGTGTTGCTGCTTTTAATTGTCAGAAGTTGTATGATGATGGATCCCTTAAACAGCCAGCTAACAAGCACTTCCATGCTGAGTCACAACCCTTATGCCCCTTTACCAAGGAGCTGCAGCGCCATTAAGCTTGGGACACTGAAGTAGAAAAGATGGCACAAACTCCTCTTGTAGCAGTTTCCCCTAAAGCGTGATTTGCTATAACCATTTCTCATGGTACACTTGTGCGACTTGTCCAGAAAGAAATCCCCACCAAGGAGATGTTTCTCTCATGTCTGGTCTGGAGTTCCACTGTTAGACAGTTACCTTCTGACACTGATTTCTTGGTCTGCCTTAAACCTGTACTCAAACCTAGAAAACTGTCAACCAGCTGTGCTTCAAAAACAAGTTCTATTGGATTTTTTATTCCTCCCGGTGTGCAAGGAAAAAGAATCCTTTATAACCACTAAGACCAAAAATTTAGATTCCTTTCAAGTTGCTTAAAAACAACCCTTGGGTTTTATAGAACTCACTTTTAGTAACCGAGTCCTACAAACGTCTCACCTTCTGCAACGAACATCCTTTCAAAGAGATTTTGCTTTTAGAATCAAAGGAAAAGCAAGTCAGACTATTTAATATTCAAGTTAAGCCAATGAAGGAACTACTCTGAATATCCTAACTGCAAAATTTCTTTTCATAACCATTTCAGAAGGAAAGCTTAAAGGATTTTATCAACCTTTTCCTTTTTTTGTGGAATCACAATTTCTCTCCTTTCAGAAAACTATCCGTTTTCATTCAAATAGCCAATCTAACTGCCACATCCCTTTAAGCTTGCATAGGATTTTAAAATGGTACCATGTTTTACTTGATACAAAGGACAAAACATTCTTGCACATACCCCCTTTCTATTGCTATTAATGATGGAAATAAGCTAGAATGATAATAAGGTAAAACCTTTCTGACTTAAACTCCAGGCACAGAAGTTACCTTAATCAAAATCTCTTGGGAATAGTTGTTCAATAGATGATCTAACAGCAGAGCTAAGATGCTTTCAGGGTGATGACTGCCATCAGGGTATCAAGCTCTATGAAAACCAACGTGCTCTCTACCCCTTAACAAAGCCTTCATCCAATGTCAAACTTCTCTTTTCTCATCTGTCAAAGTAAGCCAAAGTGATTACCTTTCACGTGAAATTAACAGTGTGCAAGGAACTTTTTTTTTTTTTGCCTATTCCAGCCCATTTTTGAATGCTTTGTATGGGTCTTATTCCCCTGCAATTTTCTTCCTCGTACGTCAAGCAAAAAGATAAAATTAGCTTCTTTGCTTGTAACTTCACAGCCCTGGCTGAAACCCCATTACTGGCGTACCTAATTTACAGTTGTCAGCTCTGGTAGCTTTTATGGTAATCTGACTTCACAGTTTTCATATTCTTCCTGATCAAGTATGAAAAAGAAAAGAATGGCAAGCAATTTTTACTGATTTTTAATATTAGCAGTGCTCCCTTTGGAAAGCACATCAGTTACAGGGGACCAGAGTTCAATTTTTTTTTTTTTTTTTTTTTTTTTTTATTCTTACAGTGACCATTTTCATTACTTTATCAAATTGGTCTGAGAAAAGAGACATCTAGCATTTCTACAAAAGATTACTAGAGGGCACTGTAAAGACACCTACAAAAGGAAGAAAATTTATTTCTGTTCATCATCATGAACAATAGTACTTTGACTTTTCCACAGAAATAGCTACCATATGTTAGCTACTGACAATACTACATTTGTTACAGTAGGTGAAGAGGAATTTCCATTTTTTCCTGGAGTAATGGATTTCCTTTCCTAGAGTTCCAGTCTTCTGGGCACTCAAGTACATAATTTACCTCTTCAGGTATGTGCAACAGTAAAAACAAACAGTGGCTTTCAAAGGGTTAAAAAACAGAAAACCCCATTTGTAAGACTCAAAATACACATTGCACACAATGCAGGCAAGATGCTAAACATCTAGCAAAACATTCCTCCATCTTATCCTCCTTACACCCTCTCTGGGCCTTGGTCAAACCACCCAATGCTCACCTAGGGCTCTGGGTGCTCAGACTTGAGTAACTGGTTTGCCCAAACCCTCACCAGGGCTAGACAAGAGGGGTAGCTCCCTATGGAGATTCCCTGTTGGTTTGCAAACCAAGCCCACATAATCAGAGAGCAGATTCCTTACCTCAGTCATTTTTTTTTTTGCCAGACTGATACTTCAAAAATGGTTTAAAATATAAATACAGAAAAAATCCCCACACATCACAAGAGAATTATTTGCTGAAACCAATTACTTAAATATTTTCCAAGTAGTAAACACACTGCGGTATCCAAGAACTCTGCATGAAGGGTAAAGTAACATTACTGTTTCTCAGACGCCAACAAGGTTATGGGGCACCCAACAGAACATATTTGATGTAGCAAATTCATTTAAAGATGCACTTTGAGTGAGACAAGAGTTGCACTTCAGTGAACGATCTCCCTGCGTGCGGTGGATTTCCTCCAGCCCACCTATTCAATTCACTGCTTCAGGGTGATTACAGAGATTACAAAGGATGCTTGCAGGAGAAGCATGAAGGGCAAGGGGGAACACTGTTATAAAGTCAGGGGTGCTCCAATCACAGGAAACGGTCAAAAATGGCATACAGCAAGATATATGAGGAGGAAAAGAAGAAACCTTTTTTCTATGGGAAGCTTAAAGTGAAAAAAGGGTTGAACATTAAAAAAAAAGATGCAAGCAAGAGCCAAACTTAAAGTTGCTGAACATCATTTCCAGTGTCTTTCTAAAGAGAGAGACTTCTGTCGTGCTTCATAAGAGAAAAAAATTCTTAACAAATACCTTTAATGCTAGATCAAGCAAAGACTATCTAAGAGGACCTGGAAACAAGAACAGCTGCATCAGATCAGAGCAAAAAGAATCCTTTTAACTCAGTGTCTTGTCACAGCACAGTTGAGAGCAGATGCTAGGCAGCACCTAAGAATGGAATAAACACACAGCAAAACTTTCCCAAATTCAGCCTCTGAGCATCTTGCCACTTGCGACTGGAGGGACTTCTGCAGCCAGAAGTGGGTTTTGTTCTTTAGCTCAGTAGCTCTTCCAGAAAAAGTACCAGCAACCTCTGCTGGCACCTCTGAACTGCCTTGGGGTGGCAGGGTGACAGGAAAGAGGGAAGGGGAGAGGGCAAAAGAATATGAGTTTCAGCATTCAATCTGAGGGTCCCTAATTTAGGGGACTAATGCTGAAAGTTTAAGACAACCGGTTAATTCTGTACACTCAGCATAGCTAACTGTACAACCAGTGTCACTCCTCTGGTTTCCTACACTAGTAAAGCAACCACTGTCCAAACACACTATTGATCCACAATACGTAAAAATATAATAACTATAGCAATTTATAAATGAGGATTTTATTGATCTTTCAGGATAATAGTGAAAAAAATGAGAACAGGAGAAAGGTAAGGAAAAGATGCACATAACAAACTACTATAAACACACTGTAATATTTTTAAGAATCACATTTTAAAACATATTTACATTACTTTTTCTATCCCATAAAATTCAACATTTATGGCAGAGTTCATTACATGGTTAAATTAAGTTGCAATAAAACTGACGCTTCACAAATTTAAGTCATAACGCTACTCTTGTAAAAGCAAGTTGACAAACTATAGAGGTCAAAATAGTGACTTTTTTAGCAGAAAGGTATACAGCCAGATGATATGCACATCATCAGTCACACAGAAAGGACAGAGATGCACCATGTACCCTCAAGCGACACAGAAAACCACAGCCCATTCCAGCTACACCAGCACCAAGACAAATAATGCATCAGGGAACTGGAGGAAATAAGAGATAACCAGTAGTATCACCCATTTGTTTAGATTTGCTATTGAGCATAAGGGTTTACTATATTTGTTCTTTGAGAAGCCCAAAACAAAAAACTGTACAGTCTAAAGATAAAAAACTTAAGAGATGCCCATCTTTGTTCCAGTTAGCGAAACGCGAGCCTCTGATACAGAGCCCCTCTGTTGACCGCTGCACAGCATCAGAGCATCCACGCTAACTGCACACTATGCAAAGCCTTCACCGGACTCTGCGTACTCTGAGTTCTCAATGGTTTTACCCCCTCATCCATCTCTCTATTTTTAAATTAAGGGTTGACTGTTCATGTTTGAAGACAGTGCTAGCATTGTAACAACTGAAGCAGACAAATGCCTTGGGGTAGAGCATTTGATGGTCACTGAGGAAAAGCTACTGTAATTAGAGTTAAATTCATTTCTCTAGCAAGAGCAAAAAAAAAAAAAAAAAAAATCACACACACAACACTAACTGAACTACAGAAAAATAAGCAAGGCACTTTGCACTAGACAAACAGAAGATAAGAAATTTGCCTAGTGTCGAGCCCTTGGAAAATATTTAAGTCACAGTGTTCATTCTTCAAGTTGTCTTTCAATCAACTGGAGAAAAGAGGCAAAAAGTATCCAGATTCTGTACCCCAGAAACATGTACCCACATCCAAGTGCACCCACTCACAGATTGAAGCCTGTGGTCATAATCTGCATCAACAAATCACACAGGTGAGAAGAGCTTGCCACACATGAAATGAAAATACTAAATCAAAGAAAACAGAGGAAAAGGCAGCTTTACTATTACAACCAATGTGCTCAACTGCACAGTAAGCAGCACGAATATTTTTTTATACTTAATTTTTATATTACTATACTGGTCGGTAAGCACACTGTACAGACAGACAACAGGTATATGTATTAAACAGCCATACCATCCCCTTGTACAGCTACTTTGTTGTTATGTATGTGGTTGTGGGGTACCACTACACCATCTCATGAACATGAATCTTCTGGTGATAGAAATTTTTGGCAAAGATCTTTTAAAGTTTAACACTTATAGCCATAATATAGTAGCAACCATTTAGAAGTCTACATAAATCACCTTGTTGAATTTTAAGCAACAAATCATCAAGTCAGGTACTCTATGCCTTTCATTAATTTTTCTTTACATTTACATATACACACACTCATATATATAAACTTTATATATATGTACACTTTATATATAAATTACATATACACACACCTATGATCAGGTACACTTACCACTGTTCTCTATAATAACTGATTATTTTTTCAAACTTTCATTATTTTTTCAAGACAAGCATTTGAAAATTATAAAAACGATCAAACACATCTTATCAGCACCACTGAAGAATTACCCATATTAGAAAAAAATAACATAGCTTACAAAAACAGAATGTTACTGAACCAGATTTCAGGAAAACTTAGCAGATCCAGAACTGGTGAAAAATGAAGACATATTTGCAGATGCAGAAATTAAAATCCGATATCCAGATCAGCTCCAATATTTAAAAAAAAAAAAAAGAGGATAACTAGTCGCAAATGAACAACATTTTAACCATGGCCAAGTGAAGAGACACTCAACTATGTCACAGACTGGTGCCCACCAGGAACATAATTTAAGTAGTAACTCAAACACATGTCACTGAGTAACAACTCCTTCAAGTTACCAAGTTACTTTTTTTTTTTTTTTTTTTTTTTTAAACTCTGAGCAGTGGATAAAACTCTCCATTTGTATCATCTCAACAATACACTGGTTTTACACGTTTCAAACATTTTTTTCATCCTGTCAACTGTGAGTCCTGCACATTGATCCTGGAAACATTTAACATCTTTTATACAATTTGGCTGGGTCAAGATCAATAAGGGTTAGAGAATGCCATTGTGTTTGAAAACTGAAATAAGGCTTTGGCTGGCCTAGCACTCCCTTCTTAATAGGGAATATCTATCTACGACAAAATTGTTCTACAGCAAGCCTGAGTTACGGCTTTGCACCAGTGACTCCGGACTACATTCATGCATTAAACAAGCTGTCCCAGGAACAGTACAGCTACCTCAGAAGCTTTGCCATTACAAATTAACCTCGCTTCATACCCCGAGCCAAAACATGACAGAAATATTTGCAAATCTTACTGATCCTTTATCATGAAATGCAGAAACATGATCTGGAATAAAAAAAAAAAAATCCCCAAGTCTTATTTACTGCAACTTAATTATTTCAAGTGCACTGAACATACACAGAGTAGAGCAAATTATTGGATTTTTGTTTATTATTTTTTTATATATGAAATCAAATAGCTGTACTTCAGGAAGGCAACTGCAGACTATTAACAACATATTTGTATTCAAAACAGATCTATTTAAAAAAAAAAAAAAAACTAATTGCACTAATCCTTTATTATAACTTTGCAGTCATGTTATTTTATCCAGTTGACATTTTTCCATAGCAGATTCCTACTAAGCTGTTAGTGAGCTCTTTATAAGGCGAGAAAACCTAAGAGAAAAACAGCCAAATGCCTCAATTTAACTCCCGATTCTCGATGTCTCCTTTTTCAAAAGGGGAGCAGGTGGTATTTGGTTATCTCCACTTCTCTACTAGGGAGAGTGGAGAAGGAAAGCACCAGGGTTAACACTGACATTCCTGCACCTTCCCGGAAAGCAGTGGAGTTGTACGTCTGACTTGAACTGAGAATATAAACCATGGGATGTTAATGGAGCATGTCTAACTGCCATCGCTTTCCCTATTTGATCTCAGTTGAAAGTACAGTAAAATAAACTGAAAGACCAGTTTTAAAAGCTTTACGCAGATTCTTGTCTCTTCTGAAAGTGTATTAATGAAACAGCTTCCTGTTTCATTTTCTAAAGACAAACAAAAGCTTTCATCTAGCTCGTTTACTCACTTAGCCTCCTAAATTCCCATGAAGTACTGTAGCTTTGATTGATGCAGTTTTTGTCAGAATAAAATAAAAAGCATAACTGTAGCTTTGCAAATATATTAGCAAAAATATTTGCAAGTGTTAGCTTTGCAAACGTTATATAGATGTGCAAGGAAAAAAATAGATTTATCTCTTCATTTATAACACAGATTATTCCATCAAAGCGGCAAAGCAAACACGTTTAAAAAGAACTTACGTAAGAGTGGAAATACAAATATTGCACATATTAAGTAAATCATCATATAGATATGAGTATTACCTGAATTACTAAGTTAGTCAGAAACGCTTAAGAAAATCAAATTTATAGGTCATCATTAGAAGAAATTTGTTTATATCTCTTTTATTCTCATTTCCCCATAATTGTGAAAGTTCTCATCTCACTCTCACTAAATATGTAAAACCTCCTAAACAATAATTCGACTAAAGACTGCAAAATGGGTTTAGCGCACAACTTCTCCTTAGATTCAGCTGAGATGTCTCCTTTTAGTTACATTCATTCTGCTCACTAAAAAAAGGCCCAAAAAAGAAAAGCCGGCACAGGTCATCTGTCATTACAGATGCTACAGACTACTGGCAGGATCAGACTGTTCACAAACAGCCGACAGTTCACTTCCAAGGTTTCAATTTAGGTTGCTGTCGCTTGTCCTCCTGCCATGCACCATTGTGAGAAGCCTGGCTCCATCTCCTCGATAACCTCCTTATAGGCACTGGCAGGCTGCTATGGGGTCCATCCCACCACCCCAAGACTTCTTTGGGGCAAACAAGCCTCTCCTAGGGCACATGCTTCAGCTCCCAGCCAGGCTGGTGGAGGGCCAAACAAGCTCGCTCCAGTTTAATAAAGTCTTTGACATTGACATATTGGGGAGCCCAAAACTGGATGCAGTATTCTGGATGCAGCCTACTGAGCATCAGGCTCACTTCCTTCAACCTGCTGGCTCTGCTCCGGCTAATCCTGCTTGTGCTATGAATTGGCATGCACAGACTGCATTCGATAGTCTGACAGCCACCTGGCTGGCTATTTGAAAGGTTCCAGTTCAAGATTTTTCTCTGCTTAATATGAAGCAGAATTTTTCAGCTCAAATAATATCAAAACAGGACCCAGATCTGAACTCTGCGCATCATATTGGAGGACAGTACTCAATTACACAACTTCATTTTTAAGCTGTTAAACAAATAGACAGACCTGATGAAATATTAAGTTGACTAATTATCACAACAGATCCCCAGAACGAACTAACAACTCCACAGAAACAGAGCAATACCTATTTCCAGCAGTGACAACTGCACAAGTTTCAGACATCTAACAGATGGCTCAAAAACCCTGTGCAGACTGTGTTGATATCAGCCTTTGCTTTGGCTCTACCTTCTGAGTTTTTAAGATGCAAAAGCTTACCTGACTAGGGAGAGCTGAGTGTGAGCTACAGAAAAGAACTTTCAAGTAAAGACAGGACACAAAGTATTTATACTTCACATTGCTTCCAATTCATAAACTGTAACCAAATTTAAAGTGTTCTCGCAAAAGAAACATTTACCTTCATATGACAAAAAGCTCTTCAGCTTGTTTGGACAATGGAATCAAACTACCTGGCCACTTACTGCCTGAAATAAAATTTCAGCTGATAATACTTCACAAAACATAATTTGGATGCAGACCTGAGCTTCCTTTCATAAGTTGCAGCTGAAGGAGTTGCATGTCCCAAAACAACAAAATAATCTAGGTTGGAAGGGACCTCCGGAGGTCATCTAGCCCAGCCACCTGCTCCAAGTAGGTCTATTTAGATCAGGTCGCTTGGGGATCTGGCCAGCACAAGCTTTAACCTTCTCCAAGGACAGGCAACAATAGAAGACAAGCAACAAGAAGAGTACGAGCAATCAAAGCAGGAAAGCACAGT
This sequence comes from Nipponia nippon, assembly GCF_047370975.1. NCBI lineage: Eukaryota > Metazoa > Chordata > Aves > Pelecaniformes > Threskiornithidae > Nipponia > Nipponia nippon. Next base: position 26,788,964 of record NW_028262413.1, on the reverse strand, counting down.
GATAGATACTGGCCTTCCATTATTTCATTTCTGACATATCACAACAGGGAGCTATGGTTAAGTATCTTCAAATTAAAAGCACAGAAATCACAGGAAGCAGCACCTAAAGCCACAACAATGGCAACATGAGGAAAGACCTTTTCCGAGGAATCCAGCAAAAAAAGCTACACCATGTGCCTGATCCATCTGTTACCATACTTAGAAACTAGGAGGAAGACACGATATACCAACACGCTCTGAAAATCACACCTTCTAGGCAACAGGAAGGACAGATTTGATTCTCAGCAGAATACTGCTCAAAACTGCACCTGCCATTCATCCCAGGAGTTTGCAAAACCTATATGAAAAAAGCAACACACTCCTGAAGGAACCATGAGGCTGTAACACAACCTCACCTAACCTGAACACAATCACTTGACTGTTGAGCTTGCTGACACTGTAATTACGGTTTTGCTTACGCAACCAATGATGTTAAGTGCATTGTTTTGGCACTAAGCACAGAGCACACGAGTCCAATGACCAAGAGACTCAGCGACGATTTGAACCTTGACACAGAACTGTTAACTACCGTATCGTTCTTCAGTGTCCCCAAACACCTCTTCACATCAGTTCTCGACTCCAGCTAATCTCCAAACTGCAGAAGTTGATCCGTTCATCTGTGATGGAAACCAGTTCAGATGTTTGTGACTGCACATCTATCAGCTTTACTGCATTTACCATAGCCAAAGCACAGAGTAAGCTGTCCCCTCCTGCCAGCTGCAGCTTCTCAGATGTGACTGCTGCCTGCAAGGTCAGCAACAATTACCACCACCAACACGAGCAAGGAACACAAGGACCTAAACACCCTTCAACTGCAGTCTTTTTTTCATTTCCTTTCAACTACAACTTACTATACATTGCCAGACCTAGTTTTTTCTTCTATTTTAGGTCTCTAGCTAGCATTAAGGTAAGGTTTTTGGCATATTCTTCACATTTGCATCGTGGTCAATGCCTGTTGCAACAAGCTTTCTATTTTAAATAACAGATGTTGATAGAACTGCATTAAAATATAAAGCGGTTTACACAAATAAGTTAGCTCAAGCATCGCAGCATAAAACAAGTTCCAAAAGATGTTATAGCAAAGTTTTTCCCAGATTCTTTACGATTTTCTGCTGTAATTTGTCCCAGTCACCAAAATACTACCTTTAAGATAAAACCACAAACATTTTCAGCTGAAGGGCAGATCTGCTCCACATAGGCATCCACCACTGACCACCATCAGATGCTATTATAAAGCTAAAAATTCCTTGGGTCTCATTTTCCCTGTCCACTCTGAGGTTTTATGTAAATAGCCTGTACAACCTTCTCCTGAGAAACTTTGCTAACTCAAACATACCTTAATCACAGTATAATCAGATAATTAGACTGCAGTCCCTAGTAAGTCTACCATTAATACATAGAAGCTATGTTTAAGGGGAAAAAAAGCGTTATTTCAATCAATTCGCATCACATTATGATTATGTAAACTAAACAAATGGTAAACTATATTTTCTAGCAGAGTAGTTTACACTTTTTAAACAAAAAAAATCCAAGAAAAAAAATTGTGTAATAATGTGTGGTGGTTTTTTTGGTTTAGATTTTTTGGTTGGTTTTTGTTTGAGAACTACAACCAGAAAACAGAACTACTGAACTGCCTCCTTTCAGTTGTAAGAGGGATGAAATACAGCTTTCCAAGAGAGCCAAGCACTCATGTCACTTTTAACCATGAAAAAGTCCCAGACAAGAGCATGCAAAATCATTGTATCAGCTCCATAACAGAAACATCCACTGCTACAGATCTGATTATAAGGGGAAGTGAGCAAACTGAAGTCAGGAACTGGGCAAAAGAAGCAGCATCTATGAGGTGATGCACTTTAAGAACAGCACCATTCTGCTTATACAAATAAAACATTATTATGATAGCCTTTTTTTTTTTAAATCAAAAACTTAAGTTTTTGTAAAACATCGTTTATCTTAGATTTTTCTGGCTTTGAATCCCTCAGTAACGTGCACTACTCAGGTCCTCCTTCACTTACTGCACTATTATCTTACTTGCACACGAGGGGATATAAATCACAGAATATTAAGTGAAGTAAGATGCTTTGCCCTTATTTCATTAGGGTTTCTTTGCAGCAGGGATTTCTTACAGGTAATATTAAAATGTAATTACTTTGTCTCCCAGAGTTTTAAAATACATAGCTTGCATATATTAAAAGTGGTTTTCATCTTTGTAAACATGAAGTAAAAAAAGGGAGCGGCAAGTTATTCACACTTTTACGCTTAACACAGTTGCAGTTCTAACACTGTCTCTTTCCCAGACCAGGACATCCAGCCACAGCAATCCATGCAAGGCTTCCTCCCCACTTCGGTTGAAGATGAGGGAAAAGTTGGGGGATGAGGGGACTGTTAAGTATTTGGCACAAGTCTGCGCCAGTAACAAAAGCCTATGAGAGTGCCCAGCGCAACGCGGCTGCTGGGAGGAAGCACAACCAGGGCAGGCAGATGGGCCAGTGCTCAGCGAGCCATGGGCTGAAGTGTGTCAGGAATCTTGTGAAATAAGACTTTATATAACAATATCTAATCTGAGCACCCAGAGCTAGGTCACCTTCATTTTACCATCTGCACACAATACAGACATCAGAAATACAAGCATATAAAAATAATCTTGAACTGAGTTGCATACACTGACTTATTTTTAAATATTCTTATATATAAAAATATAGACATCAGCATAGCTTTACAAATGTATCTATGTAATGATTTCTAAAGCAAAAATTAAGCTAGAACTATCAATGGGGCAGATAAATCCATGGCTTTTGATAAAGCATACAACAGATCATTTGAGACTTAACTGATAATGGCATTAGATATACCTCAGTATTCAAATTCATTTCATTGCTAAAGTGGTCCAAGTGCTCTTCACAAATGTTAAGTGAAGCAGGTGGTGTGCTGGCCGAAGGCATCTCTTACACAAGGTATCCCTTCTTGCATATTTTCAGTCCCATGCAATTTGGGGAAATGAACTTGGGCTTCATCTCACCAGTTTAACTGTTTAAATATACAGAGAAAAAGGTAACCCTGGATACTAGTGCTACCCATTTTAAATTGGTAATCTAGGTGAGCTATTTTTACCAGAATGTATTTCATCAGAGAGATCTCCTTGGGAACTATAATTATCCAGAGATTTTAGAAAATCTGGGACTACACTGCAGGACCACAGAATGGAAAAAGACCAAAAAACCTAGAAGGACACTCTAATGAGAGCCCTGTCTGGAACAGGGGATTGAAAAAGCAGCAAGGCAAAGCAAGGTCTCACAACCACAAAGCACAACAAAAACAAAGGGGCAATGATGATACTGGAAGGACAGCATCTTTTGGTGAGCAGTTAGTATTGTTTGCACAGATCAGAGTCAATTTTTCAACAAGAAGTGAGCATGTATAAAAATAAACACACAAACAAACTAGAAAACCCCAGTTAATCCAAAGGTTTACCACTTTACTGGGACTCCAGGTAAGCGTAACGGCTGGGAAACCTGCAGTGCCACTTCCCAGGTCTGCAGTACAAAGCACTCACTGTCACAAGTTCATTCTAGCAGCAGTTCATTCTGCACCAAAACCAAATGCCTCAAGGGCTGGTGACTAAAAACTACCCTACCAAACCAAAAGTGTATCAGATATAAAGTTTGTGTCCAAACAGCAGGCTGATGGGAACATTACAAGAAAAGCTCATTAAGTTTGCATAACTTGCTTTAGTTCACGGGGAAAAAAAAAAAATTAGTATTAACATGGTCAAAACTTATTATTAGACTAAGGTGCCTGTGATATCTCATCGATTAAATTAAATATCATTAATTTTGAATGCAACTCGTAGATCATTCTCTAAATGCTATGCCAAAAATATAATTGAGTCTTCATTAAGCGATCAGATGGGAAATGGGAGCTCTTTCCCCACTATACAATTCAAGGTTAAACTGCAGCTCACCAAGGATTGTTAAGAACTGCCACAGACCCTCACCTTCAGTAACCACACACAAAAAAAAGGGTCTGTATTTTATTCACTCCAGATTCCCCCCTTATTACCCAGCTCCTCCTTCCAGCTTACCAGTAACCTTGAAAGAATGACATAGGTGGAGCTACTAAATAAAGACAGATTTTTCAATGTAGTCAAAGGGGCTAAATAAAAAGGAAATCATTTCAAGCTACAATTAGAGTATATTACCAGCCTTCACTACACTGTTTCAAAGTTTAAATTTAAGTTAAATTAAAACAAGCTGCATTTTCAACCACCTGCTTATAATTTCATCTTTCTGCTAACATTGTCAGGACAAAAAACCTCCTAGCCTTACCTTAATAACTTACTACCACGGCTATATTTGGTCGCCCTTCTGTTACTTATGTGTGGTGCTGGAAGAAATCTACTTTCTATTATTTCACAGCTAATAACTAGACTTCAAAAACAGTGGGTAATTTAACACACAAAAGACAACACTGGTATAAGAGAGTAAAACAGCAAAGTAGAAGAGGCACTGGAGTTTATCACTGCAAAGAGGGTACGCTGCTACTCGCAAAGTGAACCTGGAAGATAACTGCTTACAGTCGTGATCTAAAGTTAATTTTTCTAACATACAGAATCAAAATAACCCTCAGCTAATGCCAGGCAACAGAGTGAGATTGTCAGGCAATGCAAGAGGTCAGACAGGAATGCAGGCAGGCTGCTGGCTGGCAGAGGGATGCTGCTGGTTGGTTGCCTGCCACAAAGATCCAAGTGGCAAGGACCAGGGCAAGTGGAACAAGAGCAACTGGGCACAGCACTCTGGGTTTTGTAAAGACTTCTAAAAATTAATTTTGTGCTTTGGTTGAATGAGATCACTGCTCTGGGGCATGGACAAGTAATCCCTTAAACATGGCCATTCCTGTAGGTTCATGGCTTCAAGAAACGAACACCTGTCCTTCAGATCTCTCCGCAACTCTACCCATGCTTACGAATTGCATCTTTGTCCTCATAGCTACATTGTCTCCTTGGTTCAGTCTTTTTAAGTACGACCTTGGATTTTTGTGCCCGTTCTGAACTGCGTTCCTCTTCGTGCTACACTACAGGAGAAGGAATATTAACAAAATCTAAGTCATAAATGTTTTCCTCATCACTCCAAAACTGTACATTAAGATCCAGCGTTTATCACCCTGTCCTGCAATTATGCCTCTAGATGACAAGTTTCTTAAGACCATTTTTTTCAGCATAATTGGTTTCAGCCATAAATACATTTTTTTCCATGAGAAATATTTTGTAGTGGTGGTATTATGAGTTTCCCCAAATCACTGATCCATTATTGATCTAAGATGAAAATGCACTATCAATTTTTCACTGAACTATTGATCAAGCTAGGTCAACCCTAGCAAGATATCCAGAGTACTAGAAATCCACAAGTAAACAGCTGGAATGAGCTATGGTATTTACAATCACATACAAGGAAAGTAATTTAGAAAATAATATTTGAACAGCATGTTGGACTGCAGACTACTTGTAGGAGAGCTTCAGCAGATCATATACTGATTACAGTGAAAGAATGCGACTCCCATTTGCAGAAAAAAAAAAATGATTTTTTGAAAACTGTTTCTAGAGAAGCAGGCAACTTCCCCTAGCTTCTGCAGACACACAGCCTTTTTTGCTCAGGTACACATATCTGACGATAGTTTTCATTCCAATATGCTGACCAAAAAAGTTGGTACACTAGCGCTGACTGATGAAATCTAGTTTTTTAAACAGCTCCAAAGACATCAAATCTTTTTCTTAAATAATTATTACGGCTTATTGTCCCCCAATTTCTTTTGTTTTAATTCCGAGTACCCTAGCAAAACTGCTTGCAAGATATGAAAGCAGGCCAGAAAGATTAACACGAGATTTCTAGCATGCTACACCACCGAGTGTATTCACAGTTCACAAAGTAGGAAGCATTACTTTTCCATTTTTTGCCTGTACCTAGAGGCCAAAGAAATCACTTTACTCAGAAGGCTTCTAATGACAAGGTCAGGTTTCCTCGGTGCAGTCCCACACCCTCTGCCCAACCAGCCCTGCACCAGTAGCCACCAGTCCCTGGCCACAAAGCCCGGAGCCCGGGATGGTGGGAGAGGGGGATGGGGCGCCCTGGGAATCCCATCCTGCCGTTTCCATGGCTACACCAGTTGAGAGGGAGCCTTCTACAATAACCAGGCTGCGGATGCTCCATCATCCCTCTCGGAAGGAGGTGCTGATGGAGCGGCGGAAGACCCCCAAACAGGGGTAAATGTGGAGGTGGTCATGCAAAGCCCCACTTAAGCTGAAACAAGCCTGAAGCCTTGCAGTAATTTTTCCCATCACGTGAATACAAAAGAAAAATAAACGCAGGTTATCTCAATTAAGGTGAGCCACAGAGAGCAGCACAAATTGCAGGAAGTCAGGGGAATTTAAATATTAAGGGTAAGTGTCAAATATCAACTTTGCCTTACCAGTAAGGCACTTTCATTTGCTGTGGCAGGAGTGGAAAAAAGAACCATTTTATACACACTCGTACTTTCCCAAAAACTGGCATTCACAAAAGTTCCAGTGAAGTTTTAATAAAGAACACACATACAGGCATGCTGATGGCTAACTGCCGTGTACAGAGCATTCTCCAGCTCCAGTCTGTGGTGCGTAGTATTTGAATTACCCAGTCGCTCTCTGGAAAAGCTTCTATTTATTTTATTTTCTCATTTCCCTACAGTCTCATTTGTGAAATGAAAATAAAAACAGGAATAACGTAGCCTCATAACAATCTTGGAGACAGAACTTACTATTAGTTCCTTTTTGAAATGTTGGTATCTGACTAGTTTTCTGCTACACTTCTTTAAAATAGACTATTATGAGATTTGTATTGAAAATCAATCACTAAGAGCTGCAGGTAGTCCTGGCCTCCTTTTGTGTTACAAGGCACATTAGTCAATCTGAAATAAAGCCTTGTCATTTGACTTGCAGCCTGTGCCATGTAAATTCTGGATGTGTTGTGCTGCAAGTCCCGAAGACAATGACATCACTCGTCCCCGCGTGGGATTTGTTGAAGGCAAAAGCTTTATGATTCCTTTTAACTATTATTTCAGAAAAAACTGCTAAAATCTGAGTGTTGTCCTCACAGCAATGGTGAAATAAAAAGAATGATGGGAAGAAGAATAGTTTTTCAGGCAGTGCCAGTCCAGCAGTGATGTTTTTTCCAACTAAGCTTTCAGCAGTCAAAAATGGGAAAGATTATAGACACAGAGCCTGCAATTCAATTCAAGAAGATCTCTGTTAACAGCAGCAATGAGAAGAAGAAAAAAGCCCACAAAATTCCTCCACTTAAAGCACAATCTCAAAACATATGCTTACAATCCTGGAAATCTTTGAGAGATTCAGTGTGTTAAACAGCTGCAGCTGAGCTTAGAATGAACACTGCAAATAAATGCTAATGAGATGCTTTTAGATCCTGAACAAATTGATTTACTGAGATCTTGTCGAGTGTCTCCTATCAAGGGTTTGTCAGAGTAAACAACAAAATCCTTATAAACCGAAGTGACTCATTCATTACAACTGAAAAAAAAGAAAGAAAAATCCGAGCTTTAGTTAAGGAAGATGATAGATCAAGCTACATACCCATACAGGCACACATTATTTAAAAAAAAAAATAAAAAAATAAAAAAATTACACTTTTGAAACCACAATTAGATTTTCCTGCCTCTGAAGAAATTTGTCAGCAAGAGAAGTAGTGAAGGTTATTGGTAAAAACATATGTAGAGTTTAGCTCACCAGAAAGTTACAGATCAGTTTGCAATGCCATGACTACATTTAAACACTCAAGAAACAATTAACAATATAGGAACTGCCCGTACTAAAAAACACACTTACATAAAGCTTCAGAATAAATGCATGTAAACCAGATGTATAATGAGTTCATCTTCATGTATTGAATTGTTTTATTGCACGTTGTTTTAGTACAACCTGTGTGTGTAACCAATGCCTTGGAAATCAAATAGGTACTATTTGACAGGTACTAATCTACTATTACTAGATACTCTGCAGCTGCCTGCAGCTATTCACAGAACAGGGTACTCACAGAGGAGCATCTCCTTCCTACGAGAGGAAGGGCAGGACTTTGGTGTTTTTTTTCCTGCAGTGATACCACAGATCTTCATCGCTGGCATCTCTGTCACTTGCGCAAAGCAGAATAACATCAGTTGACATACAGAGAGCAAACTTCCTTTGAACTAAACAAAACCAACTCCTCCAGGGGCTGAGATTCTCCATTAGGGCCAGGAGAGCATACCCAAAATAAAGTACAAGTCTCCAGATTTTCTATGCTCCTCATTCTAAGCAACGTACAGCAATTTCAACATTTCTTGCAGCAACATTAGGAGAAACAAACTCAAGGTTTTCCACAAAGAGACCCAAACCTCCCAAGTGAATGACAAATGCAGTTCTAGCAATTGCAAGCTGCGACGAGAAAAAAAGAAATCTATCATAGGAAATCTCTTCTAGGGAAAACATAAAGCTCCTACTGTTCTGTGTGCAACAGAATTCTTGTCAGGAAAGTTCCTCCTCACATTCAATCTCGTTCCTATGAAGGTGCACCACTGTCCCTTCCTGACTTGCTTCTGCATCCTCTCTTCTCCTTTTTGCTAGTTTTTAAGTATAGACTACTATAAGTCAGTAGCAGCTTGCCCTCTTACAGAGATTAGTGATCGATGGAAAATAAAGAAATCTTTTCAAACTTGAGCCATTTACGGAATCAGTGCAAGGATGCTGAAATAATCAGGAAGCTCTTCTATCTTCCTTCAACCACTTCACAAGCCAAAAGTACAATACAGCAATACAACACAACAGCATGCTGCTATTTCTGCAAAACAGCCCTTCTGGGAGGGGGGCGATTAGCATAACTGACTCCCTCCTTCCCCAGCTGTGGAGCTTAAAAACATATCAACTCACTGTTACAGACACAGGGCCACCTACAACTTCTGTATACTATGCCTTGACCAGATTGATGTTATCTTACTATTTTTTTGGATTCTCAGAAGTTGAAAAACATATGGGAAAGGGGGTTATACAGATATGCACTTCCCAAAACACTCAAGACAACAAAAAAAAACCAACTATCTTCAGGCAGTGGCTATCATCATCTCTTGCCAGGCAGGTCTCCCAGAAGTAATCCCATTTTTGAGAAAATCAAGACTAAGGGGACAAAGACAGAGATGATAGTGTCAAAACAAGATGAAATATTTTAGTAGTTTACCAAATTCCTGTCCCTCTCAACCTTCAGGCAGCAGTCAAAATTAAAACCAACTTACTCAGAGGTTTAAAAAACGTCAAAGGAAACCCCAAACCACATGCTCTAACAAGGTTACAGTCTTCCATACGAAAACTGACACAGTTCAGAGCAGTACTCCACCTCCAAGAAAGGAAACAAAATAAGGTCCACAACATGAAGAGGATGCATTCAGATAGTAAAGGCACTAAGAGCAGAGTTTGCTGTATGAAATCAAGGTATCCACAAAACCACTTCTTTTTAGAATCGATTTTTGCTCTCCTTCATTCTTCTAGGCTAAGAGTTGTCTCAGCATGTACCAGGGCCAGGAAGATGCAATACAAAGTCATGAGATGCATCCCAATTACTGTTAGAAAAGGCTACTTACTACTTTAAGCTGTTTAAAAATCAGACTTCCCTTCCTAATTCTGGAAAACAACCTCCTTTTTCTCCAAGGTGTGAGCAGAAATAGAAGAGGCTGTAAAGAGAGGCAGAACATGTATTCATTGCTGCCATGGTTGTCTCCCTACAGCTACCAACTTAAAACGTCCAAAAAAAAACCAAAACAGCAAGTAGAAGATTTTTTACATCAGCTGCCTTTAACAAAGAAAATTCAGACTACAGTAATTAGTAATGCACTGCGTTTGTTCAGAGTAGCAGCCATAGGCTTCCTCTTCCCTCACTTTTTCCATGAACCCTTCTAGTGATCCGCAAAGGAAAGGATGAGGAGGGAGCCCTGCTGCTCTTAGACACAGCAAGACCAGCACGTTCCTTTCAATAAAAAGGCTGGAGAAAGGAGTCAGCTCTCAAAACTAGTCGGTAATCTTAGGTCATCTTCTTGTTTGCTTGCATTAGTTTTTCCACTTCACTTGCTTTGTCTGGTTAATTTACCTATCTCTCTTTTGTCACATTTTCACAGTACAGATCTAATGGACCAGATCTGAAGGTACGCACGAGCACCAGCTGGAATATTGCAATTGCCTTAGTCTATGTTCAACTGTGATCAAAGACAAGAGGCAAGAGATGGTGGCTCAGAAAACAGAAGTGTCAAACACATTAAAACTAAGTAAGCCTACTTTCTTCTTTCAACAATCAATATATTATTAATTTTAATAACTATCCAAAAAGGCACCGACTAGCTTTTCAAATGTAGTTTTACACTCTGTAAAAACATCAGACCACTAACAGGTGAAAGAAGACCAGAAGAAATTATGAGATTATCCCAAACCAACTAATGGGGTTTGGCTTGGGTTTTTTTTTTGTTGTTTTTCTTTTTTAAAGTGCTGGGAAAAAGACTGAGATTAAAACATCAATAGGTATTAACTACAGTAAGAAGGCATTCTTGAAAAAAGATAAAGCTTAGAGTTTTCCATTTGAAGTTACAAACATCTATAATGATATCTAGCAAGTTCAACAGGTTTTTATAATTTAAATAGTATTTTATAAAACAGGGTTAAGCTGTGCAATTTCAAAAAATGAAAGAATGTACAGATTAGGAGATATCAGCATTAACCTTTTGGTGGTAGGCATTTCCATAATGGTGTTTTGGATACTTTACTTCCATCCGCCACAGAACAGTAATGGGATTTTAACCGTATACAAAAGAAAACTGCCAGATCTGGATTAACAATGCCACAACACACCCAAAGGAAAGCTATTTCTCAACTCCTGGATGCAAACTGAAGGCTACTGTGAGCTGCTTATTTCCCCAGGATGCCATTTTGCCTTTAAAAAAATCTCACTGAAAAAGCTGAAGCTATTGTTTAACCAATTGTAACAAAAATAAATGTGAACCAAACATGCAAGTGTTCTTAAACAAGCAAGCAAGCTGGAACGATGAGGATCACTAATATAAACAGTATCAGTTTTCCATATTCAGGAAATAAGTACTCTTGAAGGCTGAGCATTTCGTAAAATAAAGTACATTCACAATACTGTAGCTGAAAAGTTAATCCAGTATCAGCTAGAAAGACATTGCTGGAAATCATATATTTTTAGCTGTTTCCAAAGCCAAGCCTTCCTTCCCCAGGAGAAAATCTGTTCTCTAAACTCCACTAAACGTGTACCTGAAAGATCTGCTTGCATTAAAAGTCCCCCAAGCCAAACCTTAAACTCCATTTAACTTATAACTCCTTTTCTATCATTTGAACCACTTCAGTATGTTGCTTTGTCCTTTAAGTGGACTAGAATAAATACTGTCCCATACCAGAATATAAGTGATACATTATTGAATATATTGAAAGTACACTTCCAATCCCACAAGTCTATTTTTCTTAGAAATACAGTGCAGTTGCATACAGCTCCAACTCTCTCACACATTTCAGACTTTCCCATTCTTTTGTTCCTGCAAGAAAAGAATTCACAAAAGCCTAGTAACTAGCTCTTCAAGAGCAGCACTCCACAGCAATAGCCAGCATAGAAATGGTTTGAAGTTTGGTTTTTTCATTTTAATTTGCATCTTCAAGTAAAATTTAAATAAAAGCAACAAATGCAGTAACTATGAAGCAGCAACAGTAAAGACAGAGCATCCAGATGTTTAGTTATCCCACAAAAACATCAGCATTTTTCTAAATATAAGAGGACAAGATTTGGGGGTTTAGCCTATGCTAAAACTTTACTACATACCTTCGATGCCTTTCCCATGTCCTACCTTTTCCATACTTAACTCTTTGGAAGTTAACCATAAGCTCTTTGGCAGAGATACGATGTGTGTGTATACAGGACCATATCTGACACAACCCAAGCCTTAATTGCACTTACACATTACTTCAAAACAAGTGTGTTTTTCCTGTAAAGGAGATGAAGGAGACTGCACCAATGCTGAAGTGGTGGTATTTCAGTAAGGTTAGACAGCAGGTAATTCTGACATTCACACTCACATTTTCTCCCTTGTAAAATAGCATGCACTGAGCCTCAGATGATTTACAGCTGAAGAGTGTGCAAGCAGTAATGCACTGCCCGTCATTCAGTTACTTTGAAAAGCATTTGTGTACATAGCAGAACAAACACAAGGTACTTCCAAAAAACAAGTTTCTTTTCATCCTAGGCTAGATTTAGAAGCTCCATTTCAAATCCACCATATTATTACTACCACTCACTTGAAAATTACCTTATGCTTTTAAAGACACTGTATACTAAGCACTGCTTCAAGCCTGAAAGGTTGAGATGAAACAGCATCATTTCAGACCCACCCAACGTCAATCTCCTGCGACAGGCATTCAACACAACTGCTGTACCTTCCCATCTCCTACGAAAAATGTTACGACAGGCACTTCAGCCAAAGGAAGTACTGGAGTACTGCGTCCAGCTCTGGGGTCCTCAGTACAAGAAGGACATAGACCTGTTGGAGAGGGTCCAGAGAAGGGTCACAAAAATGATCAGAGGGATGGAGCACCTCTCCTATGAGGAAAGGCTGACAGAGCTGGGGTTGTTCAGCCTGGAGAAGAGAAGGCTGTGGGGAAACCTTATTGCGGCCTTTCAGTACTTAAAGAGGGCTTATAAGAAAGATGGGGACAGATTTTTTAGCAGGGCCAGTAGCGATAAGACAAGGGGTAATGGTTTTAAACTAAAAGAGGGTAGATTCAGACTGGATACAAGGAAGACATTTTTTACAATGAGGGTAGTGAAACACTGGCACAGGTTGCCCAGAGAGGTGGTAGATGCCCCATCCCTGGAAACATTCAAGGCCAGGCTGGATGGGGCTCCGAGCAACCTGATCTGGTTGTTGATGTCCCTGCCAATTGCAGGGGGGACAGACTAGATGACCTTTAAAGGTCCCTTCCATCCCAAAGCATTCTATGATTCTATGAAATATGCAGTGTACTGGCAAGAGACATGATGCCAGCGTTTCCACTAACTTCAACTGATAACCTTACTCATCTTATAGCTTTTGCTAATCAATTCCTCATTCCATATAGATGGGAGTTATCTCTGATCCATTTGGCAGCGACAGACTTTGGTGACTTTAGACACCTCAAGAAGGGCACAAAATAAAAGGTTTATTTGCAATTAGGACAAACATAGGTTTCAAAATTTTTAATGAAAAACATGGTAAACAAATTCCATGTCTCCCCTATAAAAATGTTACAGCTTTCAGAATACCGGCATTATTCTGCTAATGCTCAAGAAAACTCAAATCCTGAGCAATCATAGAATCATGTAGGTTGGAAAAGATGTTCAAGATTGAGTCCAACTGTAAGACTAACACTGCCAACTCCACCACTAAATCATGTCCTTAAGTGCCACATACTCCAGTGCTGCCAGTACAAATGGAAAAGCATGTGCCGTAACTCCCTCTACAGTCAGTACATCACACAAATTTAACATGAACGATGAATTCTGCCACTGATATGGGTAAGAACTTATTAGAAATCTATATTCAGATCCATCACCTACAACACAGGCCAAACTTACAAACTGAGAAGACGACTACAGCAGAAACCTATGAAAGTAAGCAGTGTAGAAATTCCCTCCAGAAGACCTCACAGGACCTAATTTTTATTGAGGAAATTAGAAGGCAACTCAAAAGCAGTAATTATTTGCACAGAATAATGCCATAAAACATTAGAATGTATTTCAATTCCTTGTGTTGCTTCTGTCCACAAGCTTTAATTAGAGATGTCATGTTTTTAAGACAAGTCATTAACCACTTGACTGGATGACCAACAAGTGTGAAAAGCTCCCCATCACTCAGACTCTTCTGATCAAACCTGGAATATTCTCAAGGATGTATCAGCCATCACAGAACACCCTGCACTGTAGAATTTTGAATTTTTGTTTGAATTTTTTTAGGAAGCAGTCATATTGAAATCCTGTAATTGTTGGTTAACAGCTACTGAATGTAAAAAGATTGTAAAGCTGGTAGCATATCAACAGTTCACATTTCTTGTCATGAAAATGAAGGAGTGATGCTTCTGGATTTTTTTCTAACTGATACGGCACAGCAGTGTACTAATAAAAAAGAAAACATTCCTTGCAGCAGAGAACCTGCACAGTGTGTCACAACAGCTCCAGGATTTGCAAAATACAAAACTCCATGAATGGACAGGTGTAGAAGCAGTGTCATAAAAGGAAGCAGAAAAATGCATGACAACCACCTGGAAGCTTAGTTTTTGTTTAAGTAGGATGCATTTCCTAGAGTTGTCTCCGCTTTGGGTAAGAAACATACCTAATATCACACTGGGTGAGAGACCTACAGTCCAGTTTCCAGCAACAGCAGCATCTTTTTTTTTTTTTTCTCCTTAAGTGAAAGCACCCAAGCCTGGCCATTCTCTATAGTCCATTCCCCTTATACTCCTCCAGTATCTACAGCCATTATAAAGGAATTGCAGGGGGTAAATCGCTGCTTAGACTTTTGCTGTCCTGTTATTGACCCGTCATTCATCAACATGCCTAACCCCTTTCTGAATTTACGGTCTGCCTCTAGTCTCCTGTGGCAGCAAGTTCCAGAAGTTCAATCCCCACTGTGTAATGTGGTTCTTCCTATTATCTGTTTTTCACTAGGCTTTTGCTTTCACCAAGTGACTCGTAGTTGTGGAGCACTGTGCACTCACCTCACCCACTGCCTTCCTGAGTTGGCAAACCTCAGACTCTTCTCCAGCCTCAGCTTTCTCCACCCCAAACCAAATGCTCTTAGGTTTTAACCTTCTCTAATTTCACTGCTTCTTGCCTGAGATGCAGGAGAGACTAGAGCTGCGCACACCACCAGCATTTTATATAGCAGCGAATGATGTTCCCAATACCCTCTCCCTACTGAATGGGGTACTACACTTCATTGACTTGTTTGGCTGCCACTGCATACTGAGCTAACAACATCAGAGAACTGTCAACCGTGACTCCACGAGCTGTAACTGCCAGCGCTGAGTATAGCAGCAGGTAGGTTCAGTTTGGATTATTTCTCCCCTCAAAGCTTTACATATGCTGAAGCTACACAGATATTCACCTGCTGCCTTTTCCTCACTCAATGCTGTGAGGTCCGTCTGAAGCTCCTCACCATCGGCACAGCCCATGACTTCACTGATCCACAACCTGGCACGTTTTACTACCCAAGAACACAGCAGAAGAAAACACTTAACTGTATTTTCCTGTACCACATTTTTACAGCAGCTAAATATACCCATCTCAAAATACTTACATTGGTTTACACTGGATTCTGCATGGTAAAAAGAAATATAGCAAAGTTTTACATAAGAGATTATTTTCTATTATGTACCCCAACATGTGTATGCACAGCACTGATACCCACTGTGACCATGTTTTCTGCCACTCAGTCACTAAGGAAATAGGTTTAAACAAGCTACAGTGAATAACATGTTATGCCCGAGGCAAAACACCTTAAGACAAACTAGCAGGACAAATGCTTTCAAATCACAGCAACTGCCTTTTAGGACCATCACACCAATTAAATATTGACATTATTTTCTTCTGTATAATTTAAAGCAAACTACAATGACAAGTTGTAGTAACACTGAAAAATAAAAGCGATATTGAGATGACTAAGATGTTGCAAAGTGTTCATTTAGTAACTAGCCAGGAAACCCTAATGCTTCATTATTCCTTCCCATAAGCATGGCTAATACTGCTTCTCCTCATTTGCTGTCCTTGCAAAAGGGTGGATGCTTTCAAACATTTTTACTATCTTTTCAAAGACATAAATTCCCCATCTACCTTCAGAGCACGGTGTTCTCAGTGTTTCAGTGCTCGAAATAAAGCATCTGCGGAATAAGGTTGGACATTTTCATGAACTAAATCTATGACCTAAAGAAACGTGCTTATTTTCCAGAAGTCCAGAAGCATGGTCCAAGACTTAAAAAAAAAAAGACAGACAAGGTGGAGAGTAACAGTATTACAGAACTAAGCTATTCATATACATATATGTATGCCTTTGCCTCTTGGATAATTGCTAAAATGAGAGGAAGTATAATTTCACACTTTCTTCAAATTACAAAGAAAACACATTCTTGAAAAATAACGTGACATAAATGTGATAGAAGCAATCAACACCACAGGCATGGGTGATTTAGAGAGGTTTTGGTGTTCAGCTTACGGGTTTTGTTTTGTTCTTTAATGAAACCGACATCTTGTAACTTCAAAATTACCTAGGTTGAAGATACTGCTTCATAAATGTATTAAAGTATCACAAATTATATCTTATAAACAGTACAACACTGCACTTTATAAAAGTGACTGTCTAAAAAACAGCCTACACTAACAAAGTACACACCATGAATTCTTTTAAATAGGACCTACCTACAGTATTTAACATTACAGTGGGAGTTTTTATGCAACTTTTAATTGTTTTTGAAACCACCAGTTCTAAAATGCAAAATAATTTCTCAAAAATTAAAACGTAACTTAGTATGCAGCAATTTTACTTGACTTCAGCCATGGAAGAGAGAATTTTTAAGTAAAGCTGCATTAATTCCTAAACATAGAAAATGAACAGCATATGAATAATTTATTGATGGCTTTTGCTTCATGTCAGCAGCCTTGCTGGAGGAAGTGATATTTATGAAGTCCCCCAGGACACCAAGAAGTTAAAGATGGGCAAAGAAACTGTGGGATAACATTACTACCTCTGCAGAATGATACTTCAGGCATGTAGGTGTCACAGATGGTTTCCCACCATGAGGGAGTTATACGATGCAAAATTCACAGGGCTGTGAGAGGAGACCAATGAGGTTATCCCAAGAAAGCTGGTACCTTTCAAACCACTGATAAGTAGAAACAGGATCTTTTATACATAACAGGTATTACAGGAAGGCATTATAATTTTCAGAGGCTTTCAAGCTCTGCCTTAAGCACGCTCCTGCAAGATATACCTCATAACCCAGATTCGGGAGCTTCTGAAAACAGGCAGAGAACATGCTGCTGTGGAATGCATCTTGGGGTTTGGAAGTCCAGAAAGGTGCCAGGTGAAGAGGAGGAAATGTGGCCAGAGGAAAATGGCTGGGACAGAGCTAGGAAACAGGATGGAACAAGGGAAAAAAACATAACCAGGGAGGAAGACTCAGTACAAAGAGCTCATGGTTAAGAAATGCATCACCAACTCCTCAGGAGGATCACAGAGCAGCACATAATCACGATGATGAAGACAAGCAGCAGCAGTTCCCAACATCTGTTCTTCTCCTCTTTATGCTTCCTGGCAGAAACTTATCATCGTTATTTTGATTCCATCACATCATCATCCCTAACCAATTACTCCCCACGGTATTCCCTGTCCAACCAGCAGCATCTTCTCGGCACCACACCTCCCACCAGGTAAGTTCTTTGCCCTTCAAGTTTGAGAATCTAAGAACCTATTCAGGCATCTGCAAACAATAAAGCACAGCTCTCTTCCCTAAGGTACCTACCAGTTTTACATTATGCATCTAATTTTACAAAGAACTTAAATAATGGAAATATCACTAAGACCAAAAATCAGTTTCCCCTACTTTGTCCAAATCCTTTCAGAAGTTCTAATGAAGAATATGGAGTATGCTTTCATGACAGCCTCTATTAAAAAAAAAAAAACACCACACCTTTCTTTTTTCCAGATGTGGATTAGATGCCACAAAATACTTCACATGAAACAAGGGAACTCTCTGAAATTCATATATAAACAGAAATAACCTGCTGTCAGTCAAAAAACAGGTGAAAGGTCTGTAGCAACTCTTACGAAGATAACCAAAACGACTGACCAGTTTAATTTGTATCCTGTACTGGTGGCAAGTTTTTATTTAAAATGAAGGGCCTCATTAGCAATGAATCTAGAAGTTGTGGGGGAAGGAAGTAAATTAAAAAGGTAGTGAGAGGATAACTGATTCAGTGATGCAAATTAAGTGTTTTAAAGCTATTGAGACTCTGGAATATTGCACAGCTCAATGGGGAAAAAAGCAAGGCAATGCAACCTTCAAAACATAATTAACCATTTCTCTTGAAACCCAAGACTCAAAATACCAAAACTACCTTAACTTTGACTGCTGATCACTCAAAATTTGAGTGCTACTACAACAACTTACTAATAACCAATATATAATTTAATTTCAAATCTACTCTGCAGTAGATTCTCTAAACTTCTTCACCATGTCTTACGCAAAATGGCTGTGTTGGCCATAAAGATTGCTCTTCAGTAATCACAAAGCAGTTCTCTGCCAGAGGCAGGACATTGAGAACACGTGAACAAATGGAGCCACAGAAATACAAACTTCATCTCCTACCTAAGCATCAGAGGCTATGAAAGTCAGTTCTATATGCAGAGCTTTACCACTATTTCCAGAATGATAGTTTTAATTTAAAAGAAAACCTGCATTTGTAGTTGAACTTCGCTATGAGCACATTTCATCGTATGCTTAGCCTACCACCCTGATCTATTTTATACAAAACACTACATCAAGCAATGTTTCTGGCTTCAAAAATGTGGTTCACATATATAGAAAGAATCAATTTTTTTTTCCCTACTCACAGGAGGCTATGGGTAAATCAATGCCTCAGACTGCAGTGACTTTGGATTAGGCTAGTCTTGTCAATAATTAATACAGCTCTGTAGTGCAAAAGCATAGCAACAAGCTAGATTAACCAAAATCCCTTCCGCTATGACACCAGCTTTTTTTACCCATGTCAAACGCGCATACACAAGACTGTTAAAAAAGGACAAGATTATTTATGACCTTACTGAACATCAGGGGGTTTTTTTCTTCCTTTCATTTAAAGAAATGCTTTATAAAATAAACATTTTTATCATAACGATTCAATAAATTGAAATCGTAGCAAATATTACCATCTTTAAAGTGGCCCTGAAAACTTATCCAAGATCTTTATCATGCAAGTTCTTTTCAAGTCTTGGGGATTTCAGAATCCTAATGCAACAAATAAAAAGCAATGAACAAACAACAATGCCATTCCATCAGCTCAGGCATTGTGATCCGTCATCCTTGAAAACAACAGATGACGCAGTAACAGACCCTCAGTATATAAGCTTTAGCAGTCATCCTCCAAGGATGGATTATCCATTCCACTAAAACAGTTATGAATTACAAAACTTCCATTAAAGTTTGAATTGTGACTCGTTAGAGATAGATATGGCAAGCCACAGACAGCATTTTTATACTCACACTGTCCTCTCTCTGTATTTTTATAACTGCAAAACTAAAGTACTGAAGTTATTAACTCTGCAAATGGCTTTAAAGTGAAAAAGTCAGTTTGTAAATTAGCAGATCATTAAAAAAATGTTTTAACAATTCTAAGTATCAAATGATGAAATAAAATACAGAAATTTAATCACTTGTAGCCTAAATTAATTTTTGTAAGAACAGCTTTCTTAAATAAAAAACCTCTCCTAGATAATCCCGGATTTCAGCTCTTTTGTTCATCATGCAATCTTAACAAGGCCACTGCTACTGAAGGACATGACCTGATTTCTTCTGAGAACAATGGTTATGAGTAGAATTTGAACACTACAAATTTCTACCCTGAAATTCAAGAAAAGCACTGAATCTGCATACTTTTGGGGAGTTTTCAAATATCACACTTCATTTTGCCATGAAGTTCTTACAATGACATAGCCCTCAATTTTTGCATTATGGCAAGCAGTTGCATTTGGTCAATGTCCACATATTGATTTCAGAAAAGATGCTTGCAGCTTCAAGGAACATAAGAGATGCTGCATGTCAGTCATGAACCATGCAACCATTACAAAGTGATACATAAAAGTAGTTTGTTTTGTTTTTTTTTTTGTCTTCTTCAAAACAGGTGTTCAGAGTGTCTGTTTATATTTTCCTAGACAAAGACAGCCTTTTTGTGAAGAGTGGAACAAATTTAGATAATGATAGAATTCTGGTACTCATGGCTGGGCAACAAAAGTATAACTTTATTACTCAACTCTCATATTTAAATAAATACCAGTTTAAACACAATTATGTTATAAGCCCTAAAGCTGTGAAGTGACAGATTACTTAACTCTAGCTGTCCTTCTAGAGGTGTTATCCACTCCTTCACTTAGCGACTACTCCGTCACCACTCTAAGCTAAGGTTTTCTTCCCCTTAGCAGCACCTACAAGAGCAAGGGGCAAGCTTGGACCTCTTTGTACATCATGCACATTGTAATAATAAAGGATGAACCAATTCTTCCCAGTCAGTCTCAGGTGAACTGAACTCACACAGCAAGGAAGGCAGTGAATTGTTAAAGACTGTTAAAGGCAAAGAATTCATGTTCTTCATTCAAGCAACCGTCTACACTTCCGTACATAATAATGGTGATTAAAAATAGTACTTATGAACAAGTACTATTTTTATATAATCTGAAGGAAAGGCCTTATTTCAAGGAGAATCACAGGACAGATCCTTTAAAAAAAACTGCGTCACTTCTGGATATTTTAGTCAGTGAATTATGCCATAAATTAACAGTTCAAAGTAAATTAATACATCCGCCTTTCGTACAGCTCAGAGGAAACTACCACTGTTGCTCGAGGTTTTACAAAACACACCTTTAAAGGGGAAAGGATTCCCCACTGACCCCGACACACACACATTCAACAAAATACTACAGTCTGAGGGGGCAGTCTCTCAGCCCTTTCTGACGTGGAGATAAAAAAAAAAGCAAAAGGTCCTAATGGGAATCCCTAGTACTTTCAAACACAAACTACAACAAACATTAAGGGGCTTCCAGAGCAACAGCGTAAAGCTTGGAGAAAAACAGCAGGCTAAACTCTTATACAGGAACAGGTAGAAACTAGAAGCTCTTTTGGGTAAAAATTTCTGAAACCTACTAAAGTTTACCTCATCCTCATGGAAAATCTTCCATAAAAATCACCAATGCTGGCACTGTTGGCAACTCAATGCATGGCAAGCCTTAAGAATAGTGGTAATTTATAATAAACCCTGCGTAGCAGGTAGTCCTACCCATATACCATTGGAGACTGTTTAAACACAGCTAGATCCTACATTTAAAGTTTCCCTTTAGGCTAAAATTAGTCTTTTCATTCAAGAGCCTTACTCCCGCCCCAAACGACATTTTTCAATATTTACTAGACTAACATGCAGTTTAATAAATTGAAATCTTTTTTCTTGTCCATTTGCTTACACATACAGAGGTTTTACCAGCAAAATCTGCTACAACATTGGTCCATGCAGGCTTTAAGCTAGAGGAGCCAGTATGCTGCAAAAAAATTCAATACATAACCACAAGGGCCACATCAAAGTAATTTAGCACAACCAGAAAACACGCTAAGTCAAATTAAACCCCAATCCTTTCATTAGTGGATGGGGAAACCTATTTACATTCAGGCATTCTCTACTTAAAAATTACCAAAAATAGTCCTTAAAAAGTTTGCTGCCCATTTCCTTAGAGCCTGACTAGCGTTGGCACTATTGTTACAGTACCCAATATATCTTCTGTGTGTAATACAGCCAAGATGCAAGGCATGTTAAGGACACCAGAAACCCAGCAAGAACCAACAGTCTGCACTGCCAGGGTCAAGAGAAACAAAGTGTATTCATGAAGCATGGCTGACATCAAGATCAGTATGTCCTAGGGAGTCTTTGCTGCGATTCAGCAACTTCTCAAGTGTTTGAGTGATCATCTTCGCTAGTACAAGCTAGCCTCTCTCAACTAACTAACTGGCAGGTTCTTCTGGACATGGCATTTTATTTTCCTTTCCAAATCTGCAGATAGGGTTATCAGTTCTTGAATTCTACAACCCCAGGCTCAACACATTGCAAGTTCAATTCAAACAGATAGCAGATCCCCAGATACTGGGTAATCCAAAGGAAACTGTGGATTCAAGCGTGGTAAGAACACTCTCCCATGTCTCCACGCCTGCTTACAGCTCTCAGGTGAGCTTAGGATAGTTGAAGTCCCAACGGCAGACCCTCTACTGTCTTCTGCCCCAGCACCCCTCCTCCTCTTCAAGCAGGTTTCACAGACCTAAGTTCATTAGTACAAGAAGTTTCAGCCCTGCACAGAATGTAGGTGGACTATACTTTGTAATAATTTTATGAGCAAACATATAGTTTCTTTCCCTAAAATGCAGTGCATCAGATAGCTGAGTGGCATATGCTTAGTACACTACAATTGTGAGAACATCGTTATCTCCCAAGCACCACTTTGGGGATTGGGTGAGGATTCTCAAAGTAGCCAATCCTTGACCAAAAATCAGATCCATGAGAAGGCAAATCCATACTTCAACTGAAAACAGACTGCTCATTACATCTGCAGACTTTCTACACAAGTTCTCCTCAAGACAGTTAACAAGCATGTATCAGCTCCTATAAAAAAAAACACACCTAAAATATTTCAAGAAACAATTACAGTTAAGATACATTAGAACTTTCTCACTTTTAGACTATAGTGGTATTAACACATCAGCAATGCGACAGAAATGCCCAGCATTTGTAATCAATGAAACTAACGCAGCAGCTGGATAAAACCCATAATTGCCATCAAAGAGAAGGCTAAGCAAGAGAAATCAACGTGTAACATGGATTAAAAGACAGGGCAGATGGGTTTTGATGAGTACAAGGGTTCTCAGCTAAAAGTCTCGCCTATTCTGTAACATCAAAACTACCTTCTCTGAGGATTACATTACAGGAATAAATACCAAAATTCTGAAGTAGAAGACAAGCATCTCCATCAATAACAGAAAGCAGAAGAACTGGACAGTACATGCAGAACCCTTCTTAATTGAATTCTTTTCAAAACTCTTCTTGAGGACTCCACAATTCTTTCAGCTTTAAGAGGTTATTAAAAATGTGAATTTTAAACTGTCCTCATGAGACTGTTCTAACTCTTGCACAGCAGAAATCTATAAATACTGGATGAAATTCTAGTACCACTTCTTACATTATTAATTTTAGAATAAAATAGCTTTCAAAGTTCTTTTCCTTTATCAAATTACTTTCTAAGCCTGGGAGAGGGGCAGGGAGGGACGAAATGAACCCTGCACATTCATGCTTAAGTACTACTTACATTGCACTGTGCCTGAAGGTCTCAAAAGTTTGGATATTACTGAATATGGTGCTGCCCAAACATACTTTACTGCAAGTTCTGCAAAGTTTCCAATTTAAACAGGAACATGTGCAGAAGGAAGGAAAAGAACCACATTAAATGACCTTCTAGAGTTCATTAATGACGTACTTAGATTTCTGTTCTCTTCAGAAATAAATCAGTTTAATCACACCCCAATTACTTCAGTTCAAGCAAGTGTGACCAGCTATTATGAAACTATGGAGAAAAACAGATTGAGTTTTGCTAACTCATTCTACAAGCTACTAAAATGCCTAAACCCATTGAGAGGCCAAAGCTAAAAAAGAATGCAAAAAATCTATGTTCAAACTATAATTTAGCTGAGCAGTAAAAACTATCTGTAGGTCAGAGATGGAAAGAACAAGCAAGTCCAAACAGTAGTCATACTCATATCACCATTTCTAGCTGCTTTTAAGTAAACAAGGCAAATTTTGTACACACGTGCATGTATATGTACGTATTTGCACGCACAGCCCCGACTTGCAGAGACTCCCGAGTCTGTATTTGCAAACTTTAAGCAAATTTCACAGAGGTAATGATTTCCAAGAGGTCCCACAAAATTAATAAAAGGGCAACCACACTGAGGAGGAAGATTTACTGCTCTCTAGAGGAAAAGGGCCGCACCAAACTCAAACTTTTCAGACCATCAAAAAAATCTGCATAGTACTTCAATGCTAATCACAAATATATTGAAAGAATTATTCATTACATTGCTTGCAGAACTATTAATTACTTCCCTCCTTCCTCCCAGAGTTGTGTTACAGAAACAAAACAAAGCAACAGAAACACTTTGAAACTGTTAAAACACACTTGTAGTTGCACAGCATTACTGCTTCTTTCAGCAGCAGTGCTGATTGCAAGGGTACAGTACATGGAGATACAGTGCTGATGGGAAGTCTATCATCCAATTGCCTGATGAGCTGGACAGCAAGTCTGCAGTCCATAACTAGCTAGGACGGCTTCTTCCCTTTCCTTCAGGTAAGGACTTAACCGCAGCACCCTCCCGTATTCCTATTTAAGGTGTAGTCTACAGCTCACTGCATTCACAACTGAACTTGAAGAAAATCCATAATGAACACCAAACACAGCTGTCCTCTCCCTCCCGAGGCAGAAGGTGACAAAGGAACAGCAACTGAGTGCAACTTCTTTCACCTGCTCAGCCAGCTTCCCGCATCAGTCTATGAACTGGTTCTGATTTTCAAAGCAACTACTGGATAAAGCCCTTGCTACAAAGACGGAATTTCAATTTGTGAAGCACCATTACAGCAACATTCCTCTGGGATAACGCAGATCTCGCAGCACGAGTGCACCAAAGACACAGAGACATCTCTCTCAAAGAGTAGTTACAGAATTACTTCTAGGAGGAAGATCCGCAAACTAACTCTGACCACATTTAAAGACAGTCAGTCTCTCTAACTTCATGTGGCCCACCACAGATTTTGCTCTTTCTGTATACGGGTGTCTCATCAAGTCAGGCTAAGCTTTAGGGAGAGGAAAGAGAAGATGAAGCAGCTGGATAGGGTTCTTATTAGCATGGCCTGTGCAGCAGCAACAGGCAGTAGTAAACAATCCTAAAGCAGACTGCAACATTAACATGACAAATATGGCACTTTGCAGCTTCAAAAATATGTTTCAGCTCCCCCAATAACCTTCTGCTGGAATCTTTTAGTAAAAGAAGTTAACAGCATCTGTGCCGAATGGCAAAAGTACTGCCACAAAACATACATTATACAACCGACAGTGGGGCAGGGAGAGAAAAAGGAGACAGTTTTACATGCCAGTTGGGTTGTTCTATGTTAACGTTTTTCCTTCGCACCCTGAAAACTTGTGAGATTTCTCAAATTTTTCAGTTCTCAAGAGCATTCTCAAATTCAAGAGACATCAGTATTTATATGTCATCAGATTTAGGAAAAAACTGAACTCAAACTTCCAAGTTTCAAAATTATCATGCTCAAATACAAAAAAAAGCGCTATTCTTCGTCTACATTATCATACGGAAAGAGGACAGACTGATTTTGATTTTTTACTTTTGTAACACTTGCAGTTAGCTAACCAATCATTATTCCACCCGAGACTATGTACTTAAATGCTGACTGTTCTGATTTACATTAATGAGACAAAAAACCAAAGAAATCACGCCTATTATAGCAGCCAAAGAACACACTTAATCATCTAAAATTTTCTTTATTCTCATAGACTTCCGTTCTCCACAAAAAAAAAACCAAACCTAAAACATAAAGGGTGTTTAATCACATGAAAAAGATACTCTGTTCTTTTAAAATCTATCTAATCTAGTAAGGATAATCTAGTAAGGATAAAACACACAGGAATGGCAGTGCAGCAGCACAGTGACTCCCACCCTGCATCAGATTAACCAGGTCTGGCTGGTAGGTGAGATCCAGGGCAGGGGGGAGAAAAAAACAAACAAAAACCACATTATGTCACTCTGCCACTAATAAAAAGTGTTACTAGAGAAAGCACAATCCAGACACCAACTGTAAGGCTGTTTTCAGGTGAGGTAAAGTTCAAATAAGGAAAACCAGGGAGGGCCCTATGAAACTAGATGGTAACATACAGAAATTCAAGTTCATCTTCTTTTATGCCTCCCTTTTCAGGTGTGCCTCTCGTTACACTTTCCTCATCTATCTTTTCTATTCCCGCCTACTTTTGCCCAGACAGAAGTACAGTGAAGTTGACAAGCTGGCATTCAAATCTAAAACTGGAGCAACAAGAAAAATAATGAAAATTAGATCCATTTCTATCAGTAGTGGAGAGTACTGCACATTGCAAAGAACTACCATGAACCATTTTTCCCAGGTCAGTTAAGAACCTTTAAAGCTTGGGCTTTTAAAAACAGTACTTGATGCCACATTTCTGACATCTAACCTATAAAAAGGTTTCTTATTACTGAAGAACAAGTCCATTTTTTTCAAGCTCTACAGCATGCAGGTTGGTGCTATTAAAACGTCTGAGAACTTCATATAGTTAGCAGACAGGAGCAGAAGTTCGCATTTCCTAATAACTTCCTGGATATTTTACAATTGCTTCCTCTCAGGAAGTTTACTCAGTCTTTGCAGCTCCAACACCAACAATTCTTGTTGAAAGGTAAGTTGTCCAAGAATATTAAAAGCACATTCCTAAAACGCAGACACAGACCTGTTTCTGGCTCACTAACAATAGGTTTTTCTTTTGGCCAAACCTGTCACTATAAAGAAGGGGAACAAGAATGAACTGATCAGGTAATTCCCGATGTCTCAGGCTTTTTGTAATTCATCTGTAAGCAGTATGGTCTCTGAGCACAAATGGAAAAATGAGCTGGGGAACAAGTGTGAAAGACAAAAAGTAATATTTAGTAAATCACCACAAACATGGGGGGGGCGGGGGGGGGGAGAAAAGGATTTCTTTCACGATTAATTTAAGCTGATGCTTCTTCATGCTCCAAAACCTACTTTTCCCCCATCTTTAAGGTAACAAATAATTCTTTCCAAAACCGTAACATGTCTGCACATGCAACAGATCCTTTCTGTTCCATTTTTGTATGATAAAATTTTACCTGCAACTGAGCTTAATGCGTACCACACTAGTTACTTACGAAAAATCCATCAGACTTATTTTCCATAGAAGTGCTGTTCTTGAAACTAAAAAAATAAAGTCACCAGAACTTTTCAGTCAGGAGTTTGTCAGGTGGTGGCCTTTCAGTGCTTAGTCAGACCAAAGGAAAAAAAAAAGGGGGGGGGGGAAAAATACACAATCTATTAATTCTATTAATCTGAAGAACAAGAAAAGCGAGTTTTGTTGTGTCATGCAATCCCCCAACTGTTCCAAAAATAATGATTTTATTCTTATAAGTCTTCCCACCCCCAAAGCCAGGCTGACAATTTTCAAGATGATATCCTGTAAGCATTACACCAAATCTTAATTTTTGGACTGAGAAAGACATTTTATGTGTATCATCACACAATCATACTACTTAAAACCCATCTGTATTACTTCTTACACATTACTACATTAGAAAGAGATGATTACTATTTATTAAACAAACTTACTTCATACCATTGTCAAGTTGTCTTTCTAGAGAATTAACTTGAATGCTGTAAATAAACATGGAAAAGTTGTCTGGGTTTGTTCGTTTTTTATTAAATGCTCTTGACTTACAAGTTTACCATATTCTGCACATTCAAGATCTATCTGTTGAACAAAACTCTACAGTTGGTGAGCTAAAAAGCTTTGATCGCAAGGTCCAATGATCTCTGCTTCTCACATGCACTTAATTTACAGACTGGAGCAGAAGACACAGTTGCCCTGATATTTCTGTTCCTTATTAATATTTTAAGGTTGCACAAAGTATCTACTGAACTTTCATCGAAGTGACTGTTTCTTGCACTAGCATAAAGCCTGTCAGACTCCAGCTGATCACTTAAACTCTACTTCCAGTCCTTGTCGAGTGACTTCCCCCTCCTATTCATATGAATTTCTTTTAAATGTCAGGCTTGTATGGCCAGAATATTTAGTTATGCATTAATATAAACACTGATTTTAAAGTAGGCAAAACTTTAAATATTTAGCTTTTTTAAAAAAGATCAGCTTTAAATGATACCCACCATTTAAATAATATTTTAACCACCTTGCCAGAAAATATTCAGATAGGATTAAATAAAATTTACCGGAGTCAATGGGTCAGGAATTGCTTGAAACAAAGATCTTAGATTTTTTTTTTAAAAGGGAGAACAGTGATAATTCCTAATAATTTTTTCCAATTTGTTATTAGTTACCAAACACAGAAGGAAAAAACACCATAACTAGAAGTATTTCAGCAAATAACTATACACTGTTTTGCCATAGATGTTATCCATATTGGCCATCTCCTTTGCACATTCACCAGTTTGGTTAACACTGCCACAGAATGAAGACTGCTTATCACTTTTGCAGCACTTCACATCTTCAAAGGTCTTTAACAACCTTCACTAGTTAGCAGTAACAAGATTATTCCAGAATCCCAGGTTTGAGTACTACAAACACGGTAGTTTCACCACCAGCTTTTCACAAAAGATGATTTGTTGTAAATGTGGACCACAGACTCTGCTAAAACAGTATTATGAAGAATACACATTATTACTACATCCTACGTGCAATTATGAAACTGTAGAGAGACACTAATTTATGTCCCTGTTCTCCACTCAAAAAAATTAAGACATGAGTCTTGATGCAGGTAGCATACAGACTTAAAGCACACCAAGTACACCTGAACAAGAAACTGGAGAAACCAGGACAGAGGCAACCAGGAGAAAATGAGATTTTAAGAGAATGCACATGCAAAAGTTCTGCGCCCGGAGCTCTTAACATTAAATAGATTAATGGAAACTACCGAAGTTGCACTATAAGCCTGAAAGTGGCTAAGTAGGGAGCAGAGGGAACATTAGTGCCAAGCTTCTGTAATTGATTGTGTATGCTTGCACGCTCTGTCTTTCCCCTCAAACTGCATTTTGCCCGCATATGGTTTCTCTTTCTGCCACTTTTAAAGTGATTTATTCTCTTCAGAAGGGGAATTAGGTCTTATTTTGATCAAATATTTAGGACCTTTTAGACATTAAAAGCCACAGATTACCAAGAAAGAAGGTCAAAAACAGTAAAGTAAGATTAAAATTGAAGATAAGCCACAAATATTGAAGTCAGGAATGAACAAACAACTGGCAAAACAAGATTGAAAGAACTGAAGGGCTTATCCATGCTCCTTGCAATGTCTGGCTCCTTACTGCTAAATAACTACTGTGAAGATCCTAACCACACAGGAGCTGATGAAAGGGGTCTGAATATAGGTCAGCAAAAGGCTTTTGGATCCAGCTACAAGCACTAATTAGATCACTTGCAGTTATTAAAAAGAAGAGAAAAGAAAAAAAACTCCAAAACAAAGGGTTTACCCCTCAAAACATTTTGAATTTTTTCTTTCTTCTTTTCTCTAATTGTCAGTGGCCTTTGGTTTCAAAGCAGCTGGTTGCTGCCCCAGATCTGAAATTGCCACCAGAACATGCAAAAGGCTTCAGTGACCATACTAAGCAAGAACCTCCAGCAAAAGCAAGACTGAACATTTGCAGCAAGGCACAAAGACCGGGGGAGGTCTTTAAATATGTTTTCAAGACATAAAAGAATTCTTTAGTTTTTCTAGGAGAACATTGACTGTTTTGTTTGACACTGCCAAAACCCGCAAGGCCAAAAAAAAAAAAAAAAATCCTGACTCTCGCCCCCCCCCCCCCCCAAGTATACAGTATAGCTCAGCTCATACAGCGTTCCTTGTACCAGCTTGTTTATGCCCTCTCTTCTGTGAAACAAGCCTTTATGTCTCCATAGTGGAAAAACCCACTGGTTTATATCCTTTTGAGATGTATGCAGCCAATTAAATTGTAAAGTAATACCTGTTTCAAAGTCTTACTCAAAAAAACGATACATTCCTGGATTGGGACCGAAGCCAAGGAGGTCGCCTTACACCCTGCGGTCACGTGAGAATATTGGGGTTTGGAATTTGGTATTTTGATTTCCATATGAAGTAAAATTGGAGGTTGAAAGGATGAAATATTGTGTATTCTCTGCACACAAATTGTGCTCATTTCTCAAGTGATAAAGTTAATATTCCGAGGAACAAGAAAAGACAGTTCAAGAGTTCATAGTGATTTCAAACCATTCAGAAAGACTCAGGAAAGTGACAACTGCTTGTAGCTCTACACTTCTCCAAAATAATTTTTAGTCATGAATAAACTATTATGTGACCAGACTATATGCATAAGAATGGTATAATCTGCACAAAACAACAGTGAAACAACACATTACAATAAAATCCACTTGTCAAAGTAAGAAGCCAAGTAGATTTATTTCCATATGAAAACTGTTATGAAAAGACTGACACATTTTATTTTAATTTCTAGTTTTCAAAATAAACAGAATGCATGCAAAGTAGCTAGTGCCACTAGAAACAGCTACTGGAGACAGGGTGCACGCAGTGGAGAACAGTGCCCAACCAATTGCTAATGCAGTTTCACATCTACAGAATTCCTTTAAGGTCACACAGCAGCCAAAATATGTAAATATCTACAGGAAAAATATGCTACAAAAGGTAGCAAAAACCTGCTAAAGAAAACAAAAAGTATATACAAGTATAAATCGATTAAGATTCGCCAGTGTGACAGAATGTGCAGCTTAGTCTCATCTTCAGGTCCTCGTCATTAACAGTGACTGGTTCCCTGAATAAAGCAGTACTGAAGCCTCCATCAGCAGCCACTCCTTACACTTCCATTACCCGTATCAGACACCTGCAGACAACATTCAACAACTACACCCTTACACTAATCCAAAGAACCCAATAACTTAATGTAAGAACCCAAAGAACCCAATCACTTGGTTAAGTTAATATTAACTTAACCCAATAACCTAAAATAACTTCTGTATTTCGGAGAGCAAGCAAGCAGCATGGCACAAACAATGAAATGCAATTGCTATTACCAGCACACACCACCTTCTCAATTCACAGGCTTATAAAATGATGTAACAAAGGAATCTGATTAGCACCTTTTTACCTACCCTGTATCAGCTGCTTCAGTACAACAATCGTATTTTCAATTCAAGTTGTGCTGCACTGCTCTTTAAGCTCTGGCTGGTAAGAGCCATCAGCCTTTCAGCACCCTGGGCCTAATACACATGCCCTTCCAGTACACCCTTATTTCATTTGGAGAACTGCCTTTGAGATTATGAGGGGTGTTGCCACTTGCTAAGTCCCCATAAGCTGAGCTTGCTCTACAGCAAGAGACAAGTACACTTTTTAATCTATTTTTAAAGTAAGTCTTTGAGCTAAATATTATGCTTTATGTCTAAATTTAGCAGGATAAATCTGTATGCATGGTACCTTCTACCTCTCACAGATGCAAATTAAAAATGTACCCTGAAGTTCTCATGCCATGGAGATTTTTGGATGGGTACTAGAAGTCTAGAAGTCTAGCAAATTCACCAAAACAAGTACTTAGAGGTTTTTGTGATACCTGTGTCTGATATAAACTGTTGAGTCAAATTCACAGGTTGTATTCTTCTGAATTAGTGAACATAATTACAGTGCTTTCTTTGGAGCTTTCAAGACACAAGGCAGCTAGCTGTACTGTATTCTCACAAACCTCTCTGTTTTAATACACTAAAAACTATATTGTTTAGTCCACATAAAAAATCCTTGCAATGACTATATACATCTAATTCCTTTGTCAGATCCATGCCATGCCACAAAACTGATAGCCATGTAAAAAATGCTTCTCTACCTGTTTGTTCAAATAATGTCCCAAGGACCCAGGAAAGCTGAAGACAGATCAGAAGTGTTAAAATCAATTTTTGGCACAGAAAAAAATTCCGTATATTGATTAGCTACTCAGTTTTCAGAGAAAGAATTGACTTAATATTGGCATCATTCACATCTAACAGTGAGATTCATAATACTTTTCAAGCAAAGGATACATCAAAGGGCCATGCCACTGACTAATGTTTCAATAAACAACATCAAGAACACATATCTGCCTTTCCGTGTAAGCTGTCCATACCCCAGTATTTTGTAATGTTCCAGAATAATATTTTAACTGTTCAACCTCAGACATAAAAAAAATATATATATATATATATTTAAGTCACATGTGACATCAATTGTGTTGACAGAAATATAATTTGAACATATTTACTTCTTAGAAGCTTTTCTGCATTTGTCTTTGGGGTACTGAAATTCACTTAGTTTTCACAGTATACAAATTTTTCTTGCCAGGAAGTAAAACTCAGGATTTATTTCTATCTCTGTATAAATCTACAAAGTAGCTCTTCACCATGAGAACATTGCCAGTGCAAGTGTGAATTAAGAACAATGAACCACCTAGACAAACTGCCACGACAGACTGTGGAAGGCTTTGTCTTTGATGTCCATCACATCAGAAGTAATAGTTCAAGTTCTTAATCTTTCTACAATTTACCACCACTAAAAATGAATGTAATTTTGATTCACCTATTGGCCAAAGCTGGTATCACAGAGGCACGGCAGGGCACGAGTCACTTCAGGTATAAAGCAATTAGTTGTAATCCTGGTCCTTAGTGTCCACAGTTACAGAACGGCATTTAATTTCTCGAGCAAATGAAGCTGCATAAATTCAGCCTTCATCTCTTCCCGCACCACAAGTGCGCTGCGCCGTGTGTAAATTACTCCTCCTCATCCTGGGAAGGAAAATCTGCTGGGCTCTAGTCACTTCTTTTCGAATGCAGGGGAGTGCAGCAGCCTTTCCCCCATCACAGCTCAATTCTTGCTGCCATTGATGGCTAACAGCTTTCTCCAGCCCCCTGCTGCGGCCTCAGACATTCCTCTGCTCTGTCAAGCAATGAAAATATCAGCAACAGGATTAGAGCAAGCCTCGGAAAGAAAGACTGGCTCTCTAACATCCAAAGCCTAGGAAAGAACACGGATGTCTTTTGGGGTTCACAATACTGGTAATGACTCTAAACTACAACGTTAATGGCATTTTTTTGAGCTTCAAACAAATTAAGACCTCTAAAAATTCTGTGATACTTTTGCATCATTAAAAGGCCTTACATTCCATGGATGCAACCAAAGTTTGTAAGTGTTTGTTAAGCAAGGCAGACTTCTGCTCTTGCACTAATATGTACTAGGAAAAAAAGAGAACAAGCAAAATTAGAAAGCAAGATTTCTCTTCCTATTTCAAGTCTTGGTACAGGCACAGACAACTACTCTGTTCTTCTTCTATTCAACTTCACACTGTCGTGGTCAAGGGTTAAAGTGGTTTAAAAAAAGCATTAAGAAAGGAAAAATATTTTTTCTACAATGAGGAACAAGAGGAACACTTGAGAGAGGCTCTGAGCAGCACGCTAATTGGAAGAAAACAATCCTGAGGAAGGAGGCCCTCGCTACAGCATTCAGGTTTGGATTTTACATTCACCTACTTAGCCAAGTAAATACACCTAAATAAAATTACTCAATCACAGTGTGGCTTCCAGGCCACATTAAGGTAGTAAGAGTCTCATAATTACACTCCTCTTCACATATTTAAAAATCCTTTCAATGTTTACTTGAAAGCTAATTGCTGACAGCCAGGAAGAGTTTAAATGCTGTCCTTTCCAATTCTGGGGTGGGGAGAGGGTATTCTCCCCCTCCCCACCCCAGTTCTCAGGAGCCCTATTCACCTCGTAGCTCTGCTGAGCAGCTTCAACACCCTTACAGAGCCTCACAGCTTTACAGCAAGTTACAGAGTAAATACAACCATCTCCCTACAAAAACAAATTCTATTTCTGTAACTTTATCAAGCGAAATCCTACTTCTACAAAGTACGTACACGTTTATGCATTACATTAGCACTAAAGCTGCACAAATTTTAAAAGTTTTAAAAACGTAGGTAACTACCTCAGTTTGCAAATCCAGTGAAGGTCTAAGGGACTTATGTAGAAACACATTACTCGCCCACATAAAATCTGAAGCTCAGCATGACATGCTACTCGTTCCCACTCTGAGGTGGATTTGCACAGAAAAGAGGAAGGCACTGAAAAATCTGTCAAACTCTTTTACTACCATCATCTGATACATTATGCATGTCGGTGCTGTTGCCTAACAAGGATCTGTGGCACTTTATAGCTCAGCTCACCAGCTCCCTGCCTCCCTTACACATCCAGATTGCATCCAACTCTGTCCATTTTTCCTGTATTGTTTGTGTGTTTCTCCCTTACCTATATTTGTGTGTACATTATGCATCTCACGGAACTTCCCACAGACACCGTGGGGTGGGCAGGATGCAAAAGGAAGCCTAGGATTTTTTTCAGGGTTGAAAAATCCATCAGCAAATAGACTCACACAGAGAATTTTTGATTACAATTCTAACAGGGATTTTAACTACAAGACTTACATAGAGTTTCCTAATCGTTATTTAAATTTAGCTTTGTCGATGACATAAACCAGGTTATGTCCACATTGCATAAGTATATTCTAAAATCTTTATTTTTGTAAACCAAAAATCATGAAGCAGCTTCCAAAAGATCTTACATGATATTACAGCCGTGCTCAGAAATATCTCCAAGTTATCAGGACGGTTTCTCAAAAATTTACAAGCTTAAATTAAAATGACTGTCCTATTAACCAGAGCAGTTTAGATTTTCTGTGATAGTTCTGATGACCAGATTTCTTTTTTAGTCAAGTATAGTTAGGTAAAGAACGACACCAGATGTCACAAGCAGTTTTAGACTTCCACAATAAACATTTTTTATTGATCTTTTTCTGTAAAGCAAAGTTTGAAAGTGCAAAAACATATGTGAAGAAGAGAAATTAAATCAGGTCCAGTTCTTTCTTTATAGAGACAAAAAAGTTAGACATAGGGATGACAAAGTCACAGCAATTAAACACTTATCACAGAAATGTGTTTCTAATTTTATCAAAAAGTTGTGAAATCCAGCTTAGTAGTAACTTTGCAGGCAAATGCTGAGGAAATTCACTATGGAGTTTACACAAAGAGGAGGGGTGGGAGGAGCTAAACTAAAAAACACAGCAACCACCTCCCCCAGAACAGTTTATTAAAGCAAGAACTCCAGCATCAAAGTGTACGATAAATAACTAACATGTAATGCCTTTGTGATAAGTTACTGAACTTAAGCTTTCTGGTAAGCTAAATGATTTGTAAATGCAAAGTTGTCCAGTTGCTCTTTTCCTGCATCAAAAGCCTGATAAGGAAAGGAACACAAAGGGACAGCATTTATGAGCTATTTTTGCCAAATATTTACACCATCTTAATTTGGTTTTGAGTCATGTCTATGCTCATTGGTATACTAAAATGCAGGTCAGTTACAATTACAAAAACTAGAGGTTTGGGGTTTTTTGAAAAAAGTTGAGTTTTTTGCTCAACTTGTCCATTCAAGCTCATGCTTTCATTTTCACCTCGTTTACAGTGCACAGTAATGCACGTGCAGAGTACATTACAGCTACCTTCTTCAATCAGTCTTTCCCCCTACATGCAAATCAGAAGACGTGAAAACAAGTATTGTATAACATTTAGGAAATGGCACCTCAAAATGAAATTACTTCTACGCAGACACCACTGAAGGCTGTGTTATAGCCTTGGAAGAGTGTATAAGCAATTACAGAACAAGCATGGATGTTTCTGATTCAAACTGCTGTAAGAGACTGCATAAATATAACAGTTATTATCATAAAAGGTAGAAGAATGCATTAAACGTGGATCTGCTTTTACAGTGATACAGATATCATTTGGTCAACGTCTAAAGCCCTTCTACCAATCTCTTCTCTGCCTGAAATTTACCAAAGGATGAAGCAAAAGGTGGTGGTGTTACTAGAATTCCAAAATGCTACCTAAAAAACTGAAATAGCTTCCACAATTAAAAAACTGCCCAGCACTAACAGAAATTTTTCTGCTTATTTGCAGAGAATTCTGCACCACAATTCCCCACCCACACAGCACCTTTGGAAGCCCTGAAAGAAGATTAAGTCCTGTTTCTGAAACCACTAATAAGAAAGTTAAAAAAAAAAATTAAAAAAAGTTAAAAAAAATAAAAAAAAAATCAGCAAGAACATCCATGACAATTTCCTGGCCGTTAGGGAACAGACTACTACCCCATTCTACCGTTCCCTTTCAGGTGTTTCAAGCAGTGACATGAGCTCTATCCTTCAGTTTTCCTAAGATCCATGGTAACAGGTAACA
This sequence comes from Nipponia nippon, assembly GCF_047370975.1. Taxonomy (NCBI): domain Eukaryota; kingdom Metazoa; phylum Chordata; class Aves; order Pelecaniformes; family Threskiornithidae; genus Nipponia; species Nipponia nippon. The sequence goes on along the minus strand of NW_028262413.1, from coordinate 26,752,944 downwards.
CCACACAATAACCATACAGCTATGAAAAAGGAATTACGACATGTGCATCAACCTCTCCCTAGCTGAAATCAAACTCTACCTTTTTTCTGACACTGCAGGACAAAGTTAAATCTGACGGAACTCCTTGAGTGCATTTTGTATCTTAAAGCCATTTCTTGATTTTGTAAGAGTCACACTTTTTAAAAAACACATACGTTTTCCATCTTCAGGCTACTGATACAAACCGTCAACTCAAGCTACAATCCACTTTCCCTTCTTAATACAACTGACACGCAGCACAACTGCACAAGTTACAAGAAATTAGATGCTAGCGACATAGGTAGTTCACTGAACACGTTGTGATTTGAGGTTCAGTTTACCAATTCAATCCAGCTGCTTTGTATCCCAAGGGAATCACAGTCAAGACAGGCCAGTGAATCTCACTTCGCATTTGGTAATAATTCAGCAAGGCACCTGATACCACCAGTAGCTGCGAGACGGACTTGACAAAGGCTATTTTTTTTTATTTTAAATAAACACCATCACCCCCATCACACCCTCTCCTCCACTCTGTGCACTCACAATAACCAACAGCCCTTCAGCATGCAAGTTAAGAATGACAAAGTTACTCATATTACAGGAGCTATACTAGATTATATTATATATATATACACACTATATATATACTATATATATTAATCTCTAATCATAACAGAAACAATCAGTTGATAACCCTTCACAGCCTTCTGCTGAATGACCTTTCTTTAGGATCACGCAAGATAAAAAAACAAAGGCAAAAATCTATTTCTTACAGGTCCTTGTTTATTTATTACAGTCAAAAGGGACATGCTTGAAAATGTTATACTAAAGTAATAAAGCCTGTGCATGATGAACATGAAAGCAAAGATGATGAAACTCCAAAGCATAGGCTCAATCTCTGCTATGGAGTCATGACTAATGGTGCCTATAGAGTAAGTTCCAGAGCGAACAACAACAACAACAAAAAAAGATCAAAACACACACACAGATCTGATTTAGTATAGGCAGATACCTTCAGCTACCGTGAATGCTGTCTTTTTTCTTTTAGATTGATTTCCACAATAAAATGAAAAGCTGGCAACAGCAGCAAATAAAGAAACAACTGGAAAACACTACTTCAAAAAATAACACTTCAGGTTTTGGACTGATAACACTATTACCATGAGCACAAGATATTCCAATCAAGTTGAACCAGAATAAGCCTTTAACTAGCACTACCTAGAAGTCAGAATATTATCAGATCCTGCTTTGGATACATTTGATAACTGGCTTCTCCTCCTTCCACATTCAGAAATCAACTTCTCTCCTCTCCGAAAGCCTCAAATTTAAAATATGAAAACCTCTATTTCACATGCTGTGGTGTTACCTTGCAGATTCTGCCTCCTTATTTTAGACTAGACCTACAACATTTACATGAGCTATAAGGAATACTACTTGTCTGTACTCAAAGACAACAAAATGAAAGGTGAAGAACACTGATTTACACTCAAATAGCACAACTGAAAAAACCTCAGTAGTTCCAGTATGACACTACATTTCCTGTAGCTGTGGTTTGTGCATGTTTTCTTTCATCCACATCTCAAAAAAATTTACATAAAACCACCACACAGAAATAGTTACCAAATCACTGCGGATATCTAAGCCGTTTCTGATTGCTTAGTATTTATATATTTTTCAAAAACTACCATAACTTCCAATAAGGAGATAAGTAAAAAGAATCTATAGCAGCAAAAGAAAAACTACGGGACCTAAAATTAAGGCTCTGCTAGGAATAAGTTAACAACTACGTGTGAAGATTAGGATAAATAAGCTATTTTACACTACAAACAGAAGACAAGCCATGTCAGATCCTAGAAAAGGAAGCAACCTGGGAAAATTATGAAGGAGGGCTGTCACACCCAAAATTTGCAATATACTCTCTAATGGCTCTTAATGCTAATAGAAATAGTGGGTCCCATAAAATGTATTTAAATTTACCCTTGAAATGAATAAGAGCATACACCTGTAATTTCAGATGTAATCCCTGCGACTGTCCCTTCATCAGCATCTAGGTCAAGATGCATTACACCATTATGTTGGTTGGTAGAGGCAAGTTTATCAGCATAATAATAACTTCTACCTCTGTATTACTATTATCTCCTTAAGCAAAAAAGAGTAACTAAGTAATTTCCAAAAACTCTCCCTAAACTGCTCTGCAGAACCACCAAAAATATACCAAGACAGGCCACAGTGCAGGGAGGGAACAGTTTTCCATCCCCCTGCTTGCCCCAAGCTGTACAGCCTGAGTACACCATGCCTTCACGCCAGCCTCCCAGTATGTGCACATCCCTGACACTTAATTTCAACATCAATTTTTTTCCTGAGAAAAACTGAGCAATATCATCCTTCGCCATTAAAGTGGCTGGGAGTCTTCACACATTGGAGGTTGGTTTGGCTGCCCAGTTTGCTTCCCATGGACCTTCACCAGCATATTGTCACATCCTACGACATCTATAAGCTTTTCTCACACTCCCAACCAGGTTTCAATTCAGTGTTTTCCTTACAGGATTTCATTATTGGTACAGGGATGATTTTGAACATCCTGGCCTCACAAAGCTACAACGCAGGTGTCAGTACGTGACAAATTCAAAGCGACACCTGAAATGATATGCTACGCAAGGTAATCCTCATGAAATTATGTTTCCGCTGGACTTTAAGCAAGTAAGCAGCTAGTGCATTCAAAGAATTACCAGGCCACTATCCTTTTCTGAAAGTGTAACCTATTTGGTAGTTTTAGATTTCTCTTCCTCAAGGCTAAGTACTTCAAGATGAAACTTGTAGCTGTATTCCCACTTCAGAAACAGTCAAATAAATGAGATTTTAGTGTGTGGGGAAAAAGTAACAAAACCAAAACAGTAATGAAAGCTAAACTGAGAATTCATTACCAACCTAAAGATGAACTTTTATGAAACATTTTATTAGCAAATTCATTTAAAAACAATAAGGTACACTTTCTGACAAAATTTTAGTCTGTAGATCTGAAATCAATGTGCTGTAATACATCATAATATTAAAGATTAATATGGTGACAGAAGACACATGATAGATTTTGTTCACAGAGCTTTTCATGTTCAAATACTAAGCCAATCTCTACCCCCACCAGAAAAAGCAGTCTTGCTTTCCCATGACACTGTTCCCACGTGCTCATGTCACCCTCTCCCTTCTGCTAATGCAAATACTCGTGCAGGCACATGGCATGGCAGATCAGGGAACTGATCCAACTCTCTACATCCTCCACAAATGCTTGTGAAAGCAAATGGAAGGGCATAGCATGCAGGTCCTCCTCCTTTTAATGGCAGCGCCAGCTTGAAACGCTGAAACTAAACACATGAAAATAGGATTAACGTTTGGCAACGACTTCATATCTGCTGTATTTCATATCTGCCTAGACACATTTCTAATAAAAGATTCACAAACTGATAACAAAATACCTGGATTTTCTGCAATGTGAGCACTCACAGCCCAACACCGAAAATGCCAATTCCAACTGCACGGGAGTATACTACAAACTGTTCAGGTGTCCTACCACATCAAAAAAATGTTTCTGGATGCAGTTTTCCTTTATTTCCAGTTCTTTTATACTTACTTCCTTGCCTGTTTTTAAACAGGAACATTTGGCTTTATAAATTACTTTTGGAACTATTTCATCTTCTTGTTAAGACCCAGCTTTCCTGTCTGCTATGTACAACACTGCAACAACCATTCGTTTCAAGCAATTATTCATTTTTTTAACCAATGTGACAGTAACCCCTTAAAATTTACAATGCAAGCTATACTCAACACACACTCAAGAGATTTTAAAAGTCATGACAGGTCTAATAACTTAAATGACTTTTGGCAGCCTGTTCTACTTTTAGAAAGAATATCCAAACGCCTCTATTTGTGGCTCTCCCTTTCTCACTACAGTTACATTATAAGGTTTCAATGCATGAACCGCAGAGCAGTGTCAAGAAGAGATGTTCAGGTTCATTAACTACAGAAGAAAACTGAGAAAGATGAAGTTTATACAGAAGGACTTGACTCCACCTCAGCCCAAGTGGAAGCAAGCTGCTGGACCATTACACTGAAAACTGAGCTGAAAAAAAGCGGGAAGTTGCCCCCAAGTGCTCAAGTCAGAAGCAGCTGTTAGTGATGCCAATAATACAAAGGTCTCCCTGCCAAAAGCAAGATAAAAGAGAAATCGAAGTATCTCTCATGATTTTGGCTCCAGTTTTTACATCCAAGACAATGCAGTAGGAAGTGCTGTGTTACAGACATAAAAAAATATTATATGTATTCACAGATTCACATAAATGTGAAGACAAACTAAGATTTTCCATGGCTCAAAATATCTTAGTAAAGAAAACACTAAATAAAGCAAAATTATTCTAGAAAAACCACTCATTGTTACCTGGCTGTAAACTACATGCAGAACATGAAATAGATGGAAGCTGCAGAGAAGCACAACATCTCTTCCAAAGTGTATGAAGTCTAACTTAAATATTTTAATAGGCAAGAAACACCAGTTAAACCTACCTTGGTACAAGCCTCAAACTACAGAATACCATACATATACTAGCAGTACCACATTATTCGCCTCTAGGTCAACATCAACATTAGACACATGTCAAAAAAAGCTAAAAGCACATCAAACAAGATAAATTTATCAAACTATAATAATAATAATGGAAGACAACTGTGCTGGCTGCTGACACATGCTCTGACCCAGTGTTACAAAACACGACAGCTTCAAGACATGTAAAAAAGACATCAAATAAAAACAAAGGTAGAATATTAAGAGCCCACATATATGTTAGGACAGAAAGCTAGAATCAAAAAAAACTCAGAAGTTGTCCACACTTCTAAGACAAAGAGAAAGATAAAAAAAACATAAGTGGCAAAGTTCAACAGAGCTATACCGATCAAGCAGAAATACAACCCCACTGAAACCCAAAAGGATATAAAGTATACAGGCAACTAGAAAACCAGGAGAGACGAAGTGAAATTTTAAGGGAGCAGGGGGTAGAAGTACAAAAACATAGGAATCATACTAAACAAGGCAACAGAGACATTCACGTCTTCAGTGGCAGTCAACCACAGGTAAAGAGTTTTTCTTTCGCATGGCTCTCCCATCATCACCAGGTAAAAACGCATCAGGGCTGAAACATCTGATGGACCTGTAAGTGTCTCAGCTACTTCCAAAAATTAACACACTTTCTTAGCTTCTGTAATAGATAAATGAAAAATGAAAAAAAACAGCAAATATACAGTTTAGAGGTTTTAATGGAACAGTAAAAAAAAATTAACAAAAACATGGTGAGATTCACTTCTGTATGGGTAACTTAATTAAAATCTTACGTAACTTAACTACAAAGGACAGTTGTACATTCAAATTCTTTGAACAGATGAATGAAGTAGTGAGTAATTTAATCACAGAACAGTTTTTCCACTTTAAAAAGACCTCTGGACAAAACTATATGACCAGAGGATACCAAGAGTTATCAGGCTGCTACGCTTTGATGAGACACAAAATAACTGAATTGCCAAAACTCATAGTGATTAAAGTCATTCATATGAGCCAACACCTATCCAATGCACTAAGAAGAGCAATAGATTAAAATTTGGAAATGAAGAAATTCACCATAAGCAGAGCACTTGAATTTCTTCAATGGTAACCAGTATCAAGTCAGCTGCACAAACTACTTCACAGCAAAGAAGATTCACGGCTAATGTACACAGAACACTGCATTTTGAAGAAAAAAAAAGACCTCTCTAACATGCAATTCACTGTTTCTAGATCAACTTATCAACTCAAGAGAAGATATCTTACTGAATAACTATGAAAACTAGAAGGCAAGAGGAATAGGAAGTATAAAACACTGTCACATCAGAAATTACCAGTACCTTCCTAAAAATGCCATACTCAGTCCTGGTCACTTCACTATAGCAAACCAAAGCTGAACCAGGAAAGTTCAAAGACTGGCAATGAGAATCAGTGAGCACCATTAAAAAAAAAAAAAAAAAAAAAAAAAAAAACACGTAAGGTTACATATTTGGAGGCCAGTGGGTTCCTGAGTTGAACAGCACCTTTAGGGATTTGGTTGTGCTTTTTTTCCTGCTAACATCTCCAATCACTTTCAAGTACCCCAAAAACATCCAGAAGCAATGAGTGGAGCAATATTGTTTAGTCACAGTGTAAAAAAATAAACTCTTTTTGCTTTGTAGTAATTTACTTCTTAATCAGATTGTTTAAGGGGACATTAAATAGTTTTCATTAAATTGCTTCACTTTCTACACAACTCAAACATCTCATGGCTGTCACATACTACAGGGAATTATCCAAACTCCCAAGAAAGTTTAGCAGCAGAAAGAACATTGCCAACTCCTTCACTCCTGTTGATAAAGGAAGCTTTCATTAAAAAAAAAAAAAGCTACTTTAACTGATGCAAAAAGGGTTTATTGTGAATTGATGGTCCGTTTATTTTGTAAAATTAAGATATTCTCTTCAGCATGAATACTAAATGGTAAAAAAATACTTTGAGCATCTGAAATACCACATAAAGCTAGGGCTTCAGTTTTCCGAAAGAACTCTCCAACTATACACATACAAATTGTGCTTATCTATTTATATGGAATTAATCAAGATTACCACTTTCATCTTGGCGATTTAACTGGAGAACTAAATCAATAGCATCCAATCAGTAAAATATGACTTGTTTCCACAGTGCTGAGACATTTTCTCTATTAAGAGCTGTTTTGCCTTTTTTTAAGATCAATATCATCAGAGTATTATATTTAACTATTCAAGGTGCAGAGATCTATTTCAGCATGATAATCTGAAGCAGCACCTCTCTGAATACGAGGCAGTATCGCTCCACCCAGAGCCCAGCACACAGGCTAAGCAAACACACATCACTGCCTCAGCTACCATTTCCAAACGCTGTACTAAGGCTTTTCATTTTTCAGGGGTTGAACACCCAGTTCTTAACATTCAGAGGAAAGTAAATAAACCTATTCTGTAACTAGCACTGAAGTTGAACGCATGAGAAGCTGCAATCTTGGCCCTTCAGCCAGCTGAATTCTAATAGCGCAGCCACTGAAATCCCTACAAACTGGTTAAACAGAAGTGGAGAGAAGCCTCCCTTTCACTGACTGACCTCTCGATGCTAGGACAGATTCCTTATGGGAAATGAGCATTAATCAGTTATTAGCAAGAATGCCAGTTATACCTCCTCATAGACAATGCAAAGTGAAAGTTTTAAAATCCTGCATATATAAAACCACTGAATGTTTAGAAAAGTTAGCTATGAACATATCAGCATACATTTTATACACAAAGTTATTTCCGTGCCAAACTAGCGATGGTACAAAAATTTGCTTTCAAACCCTGTATCAATCTCAGGCTGATGCTGCACAAGTTAAGTGTTTTTATAGTTTGAAACTAAAGGTTAAGAAACATATCGTATTGCTCTTTGTGTAGTTTTCTTAAACTCCCACTCCATTTCCATGCTCACTCCTTATCACTCTCTTGGCAACACAGCAAACGTGCGTTAGGTGCCTATGTAGTTTTCAGACTTCTCTGAGAATCTTTGGTTGAAGGTTAATGTCTTCCAAATCACAACATTTTATCATCAGGAATAACCAAATACTCTTATTTATATAAAGAAAAAAACCACAGTATATAATTTCCTTACTTAAATTGCACTGCTAAGTTAGCGGGAGGTAACTAAGCCAAGTGATTTTTTTTTTTTTTAAAAAAAGATGACAATTTTCATTCACTGTTCTTCATTGTGATAAATATTAGGCACAGATGTATACACACATCTTACAATTTTTAAATTTAAATGTTAGTTTATTAGGATAGCTTCATAAGCAAGTCAAATAATTTTCTTAGATGGCTAATAAAACACATGCTGCAAAAGCCATATGCAACTTAGACGCTTATAGCTGAGGACAAGTGACAATGCATCACCACAACCCCAGTGAAAGGTATCTCGATTCACAGATTGTTAGAACAATAGTTCATCCTCACGAGAAATATGCTCCAGCATCAACAGACCTTTTCACTGTTGTCTTTATACATGCATATAAGCAGTGGCGCTGGTGGTCTCCGCACATCACAGGAGCTATAAGCAATCAAATTGCTTCTATCAGGTCATATGCAACACCCAGCATACACGTTGCTGACACATACCATATTTATATGAAACAGGAATATCAACTGGAGACCCGTGCTAAGCAACTTGGGATGTAATTGAGACCTGAATATTTCTACTCTATTTTTAACTTGCGATATATTTAGAAATAATCAAGAAGTGCATACAAAACAGAAACAAATTATGACCTTATGTTGCTAAGGAACCCAGATGATCTATGCTCCCATCTTCTTTAGCTTTCAATACGCTACTCCCACATCCTACAAGGAGCATCCTATGTAGCAGCACATACTGCACCAGTGATCCGTAACCACCACGTTACTAAAAAGACCTGTTCAGCTCTGGGAGTCTTACGCAGCTTTTATGCCCACCAATTTCTAACTGCATTTGACTGCGGACTTCCAAAACTGCCACTTTATCCTTTAACAACAAAATACATACCGATTCCAAGGACTTTGAGAATACCGGTGAGAAACAGAACAAATTTCCTGCTTCTGAATAATCTAATTTGCAATCTTAATGGTGTATATAGGTTATCACAGCGTTTCTATTAAAACTCAAAATAACATCAACTTCAATTTTATTCTTAATAATGCAATCCTGTGTTCAGATCAAAGTTTTTATGTTAATCTCAAGTTGGTTTCAAGCAGTTACAAGAGGCAGGATTTAACTTAATTTCATGCTTGTTCCTTACTACTGATGTTTTTGGTTTTATTCACTTAGCTAAGTGAAACTGTGTCCTAATTCTAAAATCAGTAGCTCATTTTACCTTATTTGCAAAGCAACCAAATAGACTAGGAAACACACTAATGTTTACATATACACAAATAAATGAAGTTATACAGTTTTTTCCTAAAATAATTCAGCTACACTCTTTTCTTCTTCAGAGAGCAATGACTGGCTATTTATAAATGGGATCGAATGTCACTCAAACATACAAGGCTACATACAAAGAATACAGGCTTCCAAATCTATAACTTCTGCTCATTTATGTCATCTTTACCAACACCAAGAGGCCAGTATTTTTTTTTCTTTGCATTAAAAACCTGAACATAGCAAGCAGCACTTCAGTCTTGACAAGCAGAGCCGCAAGCCTCACAGCCAAACCTCCTAGAAACTAGGTGTTCCTCTGCCTCTCCGGCCCTTCACACCAGCCTAACAAGACTCTTGCAAGCACGCAAAAGAGATCAAGCTTCACACAAAACACGGGACAGAAGACGGCACTATCACCCTTGCATCTAAAGCACAAAGGGGAGCGATTTCATCTGTGATGTGGAACATTTGTACCCGACTCCCTCTCCTGCAAGCAAGGAGGGACTTGAACGTCCCTCTCCCACCTGCCAAATATGAAAGTACATGGAATATCCTCTATTTAAGAAAAAATAATAATAATCAGGTGGGAAATAGTGTGAATTAAGATGAAGTTCACCCACTATACATGAAATATCTCATCTTCATTGAGACAAAGAATGAAGAAAGCCTCTCCCTCCTCAGTTACTCGCTCCCTCTAAACATCTGGTACAAACGTCCCCAGGGTTAGGGAAAGCCCGGCTTCTGGTCCTTGCCGGGGATGAAATGGGACAGTACCCATCGATATAGCATAAAAGCACTTTCCACAAAGGAGAAAGAGGACAGAGTAGAGGTTCATCAGAACCTCCAAGATTTCCACAATGATACTTCTAAATTCCCACTCTGATAAAGTCAGCTTCAATGAAGGTTTTATTTTGCATCTTTCAGCACATCACTCTCCCTTTGCTGACTTAATTCACATATTTGGCTTCAACAGATAAAACTCCACCTATCAATCTGATTTCCTCAAACCATAAAGGATTTTTTTTTAAAGTGGCAAAGAGCAACCAACACGACTGTAACTACAGTGAGCTGTCAGTAGAGCAGTAAATACTGAAAAAGAATCATCACGTGGTAAGATTTTACACATCAAAAAAGTAACTTATCTATTACACGTACTCTGAAGATAACTTTGAGTCCAAGTATAATATTTTTCAAAATGAAAAAAAAATATCTGCTTCAGACCTGGAATCTCCGAAGCTTGTACTGTATAAGAGAATAAATAAATATATTCCCTGTCAACAGGAGTCAGCATACGTGGTTACATCAGTAGTATCTAAGCTGAGAACTACCACGGACGTTTCTGCCTAATGCGATTTGAAACATGACAATTACACCATTTAATACCAGTTTAACCATTCTCACTTTTACAAGTTGCTAAAAACCACTCATTTGAGCATCAGTTTCTTCCAAATTCCACTTGCACAGAGCTCTCTTAAAATATCAGGATTCAATCTACAGGGCAGTATTTAAAAAAAAATCCCAGCATTCAACACTCAAGACCAGATTTTCTTTCAAGCTTTCTACTAGTTTGTTGCAGACAAGGAGAGAAAAAAAAAAAGTTACTTTTTAAAGCCAACATTTTGCAAAACGAGCAGATAACATTACTGCAAAACTAGGGAGCCTTCTACTGTATTAACGGTCCTTTGCAAGGGCCTTTTTAGAAAGCCTCGTCGTAGGCACACCATGCTTCATCTGGATGAGATTACGTTTTTCGTAGCCTATAAAGAAGCAGGATTCAATAACGGATCATTAAAGGTAACAATAGTAAAAGGTGTGAGAACTACAGCGACTGAAATGCTGCCAGATCGCTCATTTCTGGGCTACTGCGGCACAGTTTTCAGGCAAGTTCCCCTCTCTCCACAGGTTGCCTGTCATCTCCTCTCCGGTAACGGGTCCCTGCCGGTGCCAGTGACGCTCGCCGGGTCCTCCAGCCCAGCCGGAGCCCGTTTGTGCCCCTACTCATTGCAGGCGCGCCCCTGCCCGCAGCGCAGGTGATTCGCTGAAGCGCTCACGCCGCAGAGAGGGGTTCAGGTGCCTCCCGCGCTCCGCCCGGCGCTGCAGGGATGACCGCCCGCTCACGGAGGTGCGCAGTGGCCTCTGCTGGTGCGCGCACCGCCGCCGAGACCGTCCCGCTCGCACAAGTGGAGCGGAGCTCCGCCGCGCCGGCAGCTGCGGGGCGGGCAGCCGCCGCCGCTCGCCTCCCTCGGGCCGCCGGCCCCGCCGCGCTGAGGGCGCCCGTTGCCCCCCTGCGGCGGCTCCCTCCGCGCCCCAACCGCCGCCCCCTCACGCCCCCGGGGCCGCCGCACGCCCCTTCCCGCGACGCCGCGGCCCCCGCCGCCGCTGTCAGGGTCTCGCCCGGCTCCTTACCTGTGAGGAGGCTCTGGGAGCCGCTCCGAGCGGCGGCGCCGGCCGGGTCCGGCTGCCCGAGGATAAGGGCGATCCAGAGGGAGCCGAGGAGCCGCCGGGCTCTCCCCGCCGCCATCTCTCCGCTCCCCGCGCCCGGCAGCCGGGCACCCAGCGCCAGCCCCTCCCCCGGGGGGCTCCTCCTGCCTGCCTGCCTGCCTGCCTGCCGGCCGGGGCGCGCTCCCCGCTCGTCCGCCACCGGGCTGCGCCCCTGCGGCACCCCGAGGAGGCGGCCCTCAGCCGGGCGGCGGGGATAGCGCAGCCGCCCCGGAGAAGCGGCCAGCGAGGAGGGCGGGCGGGAGCGGCCGGGCTCACTCCATCGCGGGCCGGTCCCAGCGCCGGGCTCCGCCGCTCCCTCGCACGGAGCCGGAGGGGCGCCCGCCGCGCGCTCCTCCCCTCGCTGCCGCCCGCCCCCACCCCCCCACACCCCCCCGGCCCGCCCCCACCGCGCGCATGCGCCCGCCCGCGCGCTCCCGCCGCCGCCGACCCCCGCGCCAGGTGTGCGCGCGCCCGGCCGCCCGCCACCGCGCCTGCGCGCGAGCCTGCGCGGCGCCCCCGCCCGCGGGGAAGGGCGGCAGGAGGCGCGAGCGGGGGGCGGGGCGAGCCGGGCCGGGCCGGGCCGTCCTCCCCCTCCCCTTCCCTCCCCTCCCCTCAGGCGGGGATCCGCTCCCCTCAGGCCGGCACCGCTCCCCCGCGGCCGGCACGGCCCCCCCCGGCCCTAAGGGGAGCTCCGCGGGGGGCGAGGAGGCGGCACCGCGGCCCGACCCCGCGTTTCGGCAGGTCTCGGTGGCGCGTCGCTCCTGACGCTGCTCCTGACAGAGTCGCAGACGGCCGCGATGCAATAAGGTTGCTGTCTTTCAATGCAATGAATTTTTATTTTTGCCCTCTCTTCCCCGGAGCCCAGCGGGGCTGCAAAAGCTGCTCGAGGCGCATGCACGAAGACGTGCAAAACAATCTGGTTACCCTGGCGGAGTTCGGCGCGTCAGGAGTAGCTGCGCGTTGCTGGGAACCGGCGGGGAGATGCGGCAACCCCGCCTCCAGCGCGACCGGGAGAAAAAACATCTCTCACGGATCTCGTAAAAATAACTTGCAGACACTTGTTTTCTTGGGGGGTGATCTCTGCTGCTCAATTTGGGATGTCGGCTTTCGTAATAAGCGTGTTTCTCAACAAACCAAAGGATAAATAAATTTGAAGAAAAGACCAAACATGCTTTCAAAAGGCAAATGAAATGTATTTTCATCCTCCTGGGGGTAATTGGTTTTATATAGCATTTGCCATTCAAATCCGAATCATTTGAATGCTGCATCGTTACCAGCTGGTTTTAGTCTTACTGTTGGATCCTGTATCCTTACAAAGGATACAGTAAGAGCTATAAATATACATTCCTCCTTCATTAATCACACAAAGTGTACCCTTGTATTTTTTTCCATCTCAGCTTGCTGCCCACCAAATTATTTTTTTTACAATGTACACGCTATCCTTGCTCATTTTATTATTGACTAATTGAGTCGTCTCTTTCAGTACATAAATTATGTAGTACCAGGGCTCAAGAACTGGGAACTGTGAGATAACTGTACCCCTGGGGCACTGCAAGACGTGAAACACGGGTACATCCCCCTGAAAGGTGTGTTTGTATTGCAAAATGTTTTAAAATTAGTTTAAAATATTTTTTTTCCATGACGAAACAGGCTTTTACACTGGTAGTGGCACTCCTGCTAAGGAACTGAGGGCTAATTTCAGGGAGGTTTACCTTGATAACCTCTCTGTGTGTGGCAAGGGTGTCCCTCTCAATGCAGGCACCTCTATACTCCCATGGAATTATCCCTGATCCAGCAGGATTTGCAGATTTGTTTATTTAGAGGCTTTTCGGCAAGGCAGACACTGACGCATTTTGCAGTGAACCAAAACGCAGGTGTGCATTTTGCTGTACATACGGGTGCAGAGATGTGCACAAATAATTACACGTTGACGTGACTAGAAAGCATCAGCTAATACAGGTGTCTGAAGTGTTTCTCATTGTGAAACTTGCTTCATTATTTTACAATTTTGTTTGGTGTTTCTGTCGGGAAACAGGGGTTTTGTCCTCCACTAAAAATATCCTGGAGCATTTTCACAATGATGAATAATTACCTCCTCAGAAGGATGTTTGGGTTTCTCCATATTACGCTTGCTGAGTTACGCTGATATCTGATATGCCAGAAGGATTACCAGCAACAAACTGTAATTTATACTGAAAATGGAAGCACTGATTAAAAGGCAGGACTGGTAGTATAACTCCTATTAAAGCTAGTTAGCAATTCCCATCATAAAATCCTACCTTCAGTCACTTTTAATAGTGCCAGACTAAGCACTGTGCTGAAATTTAAGCATCTTAAGTTCATACCTCAGGTTAAATTATAAACATTTCTTCTTTCATTCCTCCTGTCAGGGATCTTTGAGTCTGAAAACAAGAATGGTCACTTTGTCAGAGGTGTTCCCTCAAAACCCACCATGGAAAACCCTACTGAAAATCCCACTTGCGCTCGGCGGGGTCTTACCAGCGCTTCGCAGTGCGGTTCTCCAGCAGTTCCGCGCGCACCCAGCACATCACAGCCAAGGGCTGTGGGAGTCAGAGCTGGACCTGCAGTTCCAGTTCCCAGCTGCTCTGGACCATGCCAAGTCTGAGGATAGGAAGGGCGAGCGGGGAACCTGTCCTTCCAGTCCTCTTGGGGAAACACGGAGCAGGAAGCTCCTTGAATAACATGTGGTGAGGACCAGAACTGTATCCGGGAAGAGCAAGTTGGCAGGCACAAAGGGTCTGGAGAAAGACAGGTTCTCCAGGGTGCTGAAAGGGAACTGGGAGTTGGAAGGGGAAACAGTCTGCCTGGAGGGAAGGATAAAGCGAAGCTCATAAGCAAGAGTCTGGAAGCCAGCCTGTCGGGAGAGGACTTAAAAACAGACTGGGAAGACCAGTACAAGACCAGTACATTATCGGGCTAAGGGCTGAAGGAAAATTTGCTGGGCAAAAGGGATGAGACAGAAGAGGGGGAACGGGGCAAGGGAGGAGGACGTGTGACCCTGAGGCTGGGTGTGGGATGCAGCAAGGGTGACAGGAGGTGGGAGTTCACTAGAGACAGGGATGTAGAAATGGGAATGGCAGAGACTGAGGAAGGGAGGCAGAGCAGAAAAGTGCAGATTTAGGAACGGGAACGAAGACCACCTGGAAAAGGGTCATGTCTCCACTGGCAGCAAGTATCTGAAATACACCGAGAACGTACCTCGTCCCCTTTGAGTGCTGGACCGCATGCAAACTATTACATTTCTTATTTAGGGTAAGTTTCCACATTGCTGATGGCCTACATCGATGTCAATACAGGATTAAATTGCTGGGGTTTTTTAGGTTATCTCTAAATGGAAGAGAAATACACATGTATTAAAACAACAGTAGTTAGGCTACAAAGTAAACCACTCCCAAGTTATGAAATACCAGAATAAAGGCTGCCAGTGCAAAAGGATAAGCCTGGCTCAGACACTGAACCAAGGTCAAGGAACCCAAGACAAGTGCCTGAACAACTTCCACTTAATTTACTATAAAAATCAGATGTAGGTATTTTACGTACCTTGCGAGGGACTGTGGGGAAAGCAAGCACAGCGCTGTAGCCAAGGTGGGTGACTGCTGCTCCAGGAAGGGGCTTCAGCCTCAGGACTCCTATGGGATGCAAAGCACAGTGCTTAAAACAGAGACTTCACAGCAATGCACTAATTGTGCAGTCTTCACTTCCTAGGTGCCTGATTTGACATTTTGAAGTCTGATTTGCAGAAGTGAAGAGCACTTGCAGATATATCTGCAGTAAATGAGAATTTATTCAACTTTTGACTAAATTAGATGCTTTGCCATGTTATATTTTCTGACAAAATCAGGCCATGAGTATTTCTAATTGGATATCTAAAATTAAAAGATATTTTTTACTGTTCTGTCTGTATGCCTAAGTTCCTCGTCTGTAAAATAAGGGTAACATCAGCTCTCGCAACAGTGTTGAGAAAATGAATTAGAGTTTGTGAAGCACTTGGATACCATAGTGATGAGTACCATGGAAAAGCCCAGGAGGAAATGAATAAATCTGTCTTCAGAACAATATTTGAATAGTGTGCAGTAAATAAAGCATGGGCCACATAGTGAACAGCGAGGAGAAAATAAAATTATTACTTAGTGAGCACAGTCTATTCTGTACAATGAGTGAGGCCAGGAACCTGTCGAAAGAACAGCGTGTGATCTAATTACAATTAAATAGTGTAT
The DNA here is from genome assembly GCF_047370975.1 of Nipponia nippon. Lineage (NCBI taxonomy): Eukaryota > Metazoa > Chordata > Aves > Pelecaniformes > Threskiornithidae > Nipponia > Nipponia nippon. The sequence goes on along the minus strand of NW_028262413.1, from coordinate 26,737,220 downwards.
CATAATGCAAATGAAAAAAGGGACAAATTACAGTTGCACAGACCACCTTAACGTCAGCATTTCTAAACTCTTATATAAAAAAAAAAACATCTTTAGCATGTAATATACATGTATAAATGATTCTCTCACCCTTTAATAGTTGGAGACAATATATTTACCTCCTCTACCTCAGCCACTGCTACACGATTGAGAGGAAAAGGTGTTTTTCTCTTCTTGGAGATACCTCAGCCTTATAGCCCAGATTTAATGCTGTCATTCACACATTGACGTTGTACAGTTTTAAATTCAAAATTTACCTTCTTTGGGAGTCTGTGCATGATCATCGGAGACAGACAGTATTCTCCAGAGAGGGATCCAGAGGAGGACCTTAATTTCAGTGACTAAAATTTTGTCTTTTGCTTGAGGTGCTTCATATTTCAAACCAACCTACTGTTTTTTGGTGCAGAAGCAACGTTATGGAACAACGACAACTTCACTGATCTTTTGCGACTCCTCAGTCCTGAGGCTAGCACTGAGCCTTTCCGACTCCTGCTGAGATTTGGAGCTGTTTCAGAGCTGCTGTAAATTGCACTGGGTTATGTGTTGCCCACAAGAAGGGTGATGAAATTAGGATTCGACTGTTCAGTAGCACTCTGGTTGTGTCCATTTTTCTGATCCAGATTTCTCTATTGCTTAGCTGGATGTGAGGTGATGCTGAATCATTACAACAATTTATTATTATCCAGAGAATTTTCCTTTACTTGGCATCCTCTAGCAGCTGGTTAAGGCAATTTTGGGATAAGAAGGGGCTGCAGCACAAATAAAGACCTGGCTCACCAAGTTTAAGACTTACAGCTATGAGATACTCACCTTCAGTTTAATCTGCTCTGCTGCCTCCCTTGTGTATGAGGCATCAGCTACATCCACAGATGACTTCTGGCAATGATGACCTGTCTGATTATTTCTGCATAGTTCTCCATACTGACTCCAGCACCATAGTGCCCAGCTGTCTTTCATCATTCAGTAGGGACTAGATTTGGGTTTTTTTTCTTCATATTTATTGGTCACAGATGTGGTTTTGCAAACTGCTCTGAGGTTAAAAGTTATCCTCCTGACTTTGCAGAGCAAATTCTAGGTTAGCAGGCCATTTGCCAGAAACCCTCTAACCCCAGCATATATTTATGTCATTCCTGATGTCAACAGCTAAACAATTCCAACTCCTCGCTGGAGTCAGGAAGGGTCATAAATGGAGGCAGACCTTCCAATAACTAAGGTTAGTTCCCTGGGAAGTTTGAGACGAATATGGAGCTCCTTTGCCTGAGCCAGTGTTTAACAGAGTCTGAAATACTAGCGGAGCCGTTGGTGTGAAATGTTTTTAACGGCTTCAGTTGCGGAGGGAGTTGTTGAGGTCTAATCCAATGTTTGTTTATTCAGGGATTTCAGATGTAGATAGAGGGAACCTAGAATCCAAAATGCAGGGTTTACTGAATCCAATCCACGCTTTAAAGGAAAAGAATAATTTATTTGTTATCGGAATGTGCATAATGATGTGGGATGTGGCTGTCTGGGCATTCAGAAGGAGAGAAATCCAGGTAATCCCCAAGGGGAAAGCCCGGTGCTATTGCAGTCCATGGGATTTTTGCCATCCATTTAACCAGAGTGAGATTTCATCTCTGGAAGCCTGTCATGGGATGACACTGCGCCACAGGCATTCACAATGCTATCAGTGACACTTAGTTTGGTATTTTTCTCTCTGTTTTGGTAGTTGTCATATAGTCTTTGTTCTCAGGTGAGATCATTACTGGAGACACACTGAAAATTGAGTCTCCATTCTTCTTCCCCACTGGCAATGCCCTCACTCTTCCAGTGTCCTACTTCTCACTGAGGTACTGTAACTCCTCTTTGGACTGAAAGACTTTTTGCACACCCAGTAAGAGAAGAGACAGATGATCCATGCCCTCTCGTGTGAACAGGATCGGCCTCCTCTGCAGCTTAAAACCACATAAGCCAGCTGAGGATTCCAGGTGGTGTTTATCCCAAAGCATTTCCAACAATCCCACAAGAATGTTAATTACTGACACCAACAATCTTGTTCTCATTCATATAATGGGAGTGCCTAAAGGTCTTCGCTGAGGTTGGGTCCTATTGTATTAGACACCATACGATCACACAATAAAAGCAAGTCCTTTCCCCGGCGAGGTGATAGTCCAGAAGGTTAGCCTGGCAGGAAGATAGAAGGAAAGCAGAACCACGGAAAGGTGTTGTGAGTCACCAAAGGTAGTGCAGCATGTCCACATCTCACATCTCCTGAGTCCTAGTGCTTCAGTGCTATGCAAACGCTATCACATTTTCTCCTGGTATCTGTGCCAGAGAAGGTGGGGAAGTGAGACTGCAGCAGTCTGAGAGCAATTCAAAACAGAGAGGAAAAAAGTGGAGAGAAGAAAGGATAAAAACAAAAGGAAGAGAATTGATATGTGGTACATACAGAAACAGTCATATGCTTCTTAGACAATCTTAGACCAGCAACAGAAGATGCCTGGAAAATACACAGTCCATTGCTCCTGGTGATCTCAGCACACTTTATAGATACTAATTAAACCTCACCTCTGCCCAGTGTGGCAGGTTACTAACAGCAGCACAGCCCTGTCACTTTTTTTTTTTGTTATCTGATAGGTACAGCTGATGTGTTGGGTCCGATAGCTGGAATCCTTTGTTCCCCTCGTTCTTGGCACGACAGCTGCTCCCCATTTCTCCCCACACACACACAGCCCATACACCCTGCACTCACATGACAGAAGAGGCTAAGGCACGCTCCCCGGGGGCTATGCAGCACTGTCATCTCTCTCCAGCTCTGGGACCCATCCACTGGTCCAGGGGCTGCTCAGCCGCATTTGTGCAGTCCTGGAAGTGAAAAGAAAAAGCCGTGCTACCTGCATGAGATACAAATGGATCAGCCAGAGTTATATGAGAAAGTCTCATGCATAAAACTTGAGACTAGATAGATTTGACTGCTATATCAACACCTGCAACTCCTATAAGCATCCTGTGCTGCTGGCAGTCAGTCATGGCTGGCTTGTATCTCAGACTACTGCTTTAGTTGTTCAAAACTGAATATATATATATAATGATTCCAGGAGCCCCTGTTTGAAAATAGTGGCTTAGGTATCCCCGTTTTAAACGGCAGAAACTGGAGGCACAGAGAAGTTTTAGAACCTTGTCACAGAATAGTAAATATGAACAAAATTACCTCAGTCCACTAATTCACAGTTTAAAAACAGTGGCACCCATCATTACTATGAGGTAGTGAAGACAGGGACAATGATCTGCAGAAATGGGAAAGAATACTGACATTGGACAGTAAGTCAGGATACGGACAAAGTCCTGTCTGCTGTAATGAGCAACTTTAAAGTTAGAGTTTTGGGTCTGCTTATTCCTACTGGAATGCTCCTCAAAACCTCATCACCCTTTCAAATGCTGTGAAGGGATTTCCTATAAATGTAATGGATTTTTCATGGAAGAGATACTGGGCTTCCTCATTTTTACTATGTCACCTGAAAAAGGAACAAGCTCAAACAGTTGTAAAATTCAACCTTTCAGTACAGATCTTCAGGTTCATGTATCAGATGCTTTGAAGATCTTACTGTGCAGTTTTAGACGTAAATTTATCTATACTTAAAAGTGCAGAGACCTAATTTGACTCTATCCAGTAAGTTAAACATCTTGATACTAATGCCATAAAGCAACAGGTCTAAGACCTCGTTTAGACATGGTTTCCACTCCCCAGGTATATAAGGTGCCACTGAAGGATGCCTGGAGTCCTGGAGGACTTGTCTTTTGCCAGTGACCTCCTGCCACGTGATCTGTGCACCATGACCATGGTGTCCCCCAAAGCACCTTCCTGCCAAGAAAGGCAGGGGGTCATGCTGCAGCACGTGGGCATGCTGTGAAAGTCCACACAAGACCTTGGTTACATAGGTCTCAGAGGAGAGCACAGAGGTCTCTTTCCGGAGAGCAACAACAGTGATACAGCCCTGATTTGCTAATGAGAGAAACACGCTTCTGTTCCCAGCAGTTTCTAGTTTGAAAGCAGAGCTATGCCTTGAATTGTTCTGCACAAATTTTATTTTTAAATAATTTCTAGACTCAAATTTTTTTCAAATTTTAAGCATCTCCAAAACCAGGGCAAATTTGCCAAGATTTCTTCCTAGTTTTCAGCAGTCCAACTTCTTACCCCCATTAGGGCTGCCTGAATGTCTCTCAGATGCAGGACTGAGCAATTTGGAGACACAAGGACAAGAAAAGAATACATTTTGTGCTGAGGAATGGGTACTACGCTGACAGCTCTAGCAGATAAAACGTGGGTAGCCTTCAAATACGTAAAGTGTTTTACTCGCTAAAGCTGTCAATCTGGCACTTTTCCACACACATTAATTTTACTTTCTTTTTTTGTTTAAACATCCCTTCAGGGCAACAGTTCTGGAAAAACACCACCATTCTGCCACCTTTCCATGCTCTTCCCAGGGGACCAGCAATCAAAGCCAGGAGAGCAAAACATGTAACTCCAATGGGATATGAAATGCAGGTGATCATGCCGTGAACCCTTGTATCTTCCTGACAGGTACGCTGCACATTAAGCGCATCAGGATCTATATGTCTGCTGTCATGATGTGGTTTTACCACATATTTTTATTGCCTTAGTACCTGAATGGCAGCTTTAGAAATCAAATTACAGTCTGAGTGCTACAGGCTGCAGCCCCCTGACTGAGCCACTAAATCAGACTAATTGAAACAACAAATATGCCTGAATAGCAGTTCCTTAAGAAAATGTTGCCCTTACAACACACTGCTTTTACTTCTAACGTAACTTGACTGGACTTATTGACTGCTTGGTATTTCTGCTACTGCATTTGAAGTTTATTGATTCTAAGAAATATGAAATGAGTTTCAAAGAGGTCAGAATGTGACTTTGTGTCCAACTGAGACACAAAGACATTCAGAGATACTAAATGGAGCAGAGGGAACTGCAGGAAACTACAGGTTGCTAGTTCATACCGACAGAAATCAGTGTTGTTTTGAACATCACTGCCCATTGAGCAGCCTGGCCCAAAAAAGAGGTGAAGTTGCTAATCCACCTTCTAGTGAACAGCTACCACCACATTGTAAATGTTGCCCAGGCTGCTGCTCCACCTACTTCCCCCTCCACTAATACACATTTTTGGGGGTACGCTCTTAGCAGGACCAAAGGCTGAAATGGCATATCCTCCTTCAGTGTAGTGGGAGGTACATGCTGGCAGGGAAATCTGGGAGGAAAATACTCTTATGCTATATAGGCAATGGACATTTTGTGTAAAAGCAAGATGTCTTCACATTCCCAAAGAAATCCAGCGAAAAAGGATCGCTACCAAGAACTGGAGAGAATTCAGATGTTTGGAACAAATTTACATTGCTAAAAATGGGGACTTGGTAGAGAAAGTGGTCAAAGCTATCAAAAGTACCCTTCATTTCTGAAAGTACAGAAGCATATGTATTCAACAAGAAATCCATTTCTCGAAAAGACTCTCATTCCATGTTCAAAAACCTACAGTGAGGGCTGAGAAGAAATTGAGGTTTATGTCTATATCATCTGGAATGAACATTTACATTCTATGAAGAAAAGAAATGGCATTTTTCAGATGTGAGCCCTCTAAGGCAGGTAACAAATAAGATATATTTGACACAGGGAAAAAAGCTTTCTCACAAATCCGATGTTTTTCTAGCCCCAAATGGCTGCAATCTGCCTCTAAAATCCTCTTTCAGGCTGATGCTTGCTTCATGATCTGTTAGTTTTGTCTAAACCATCCTCTCAAATGGTAGTCCAGCTTTTTCCTTCTGACCTCTAGCCCACTCACCAGATACCAGGTAGCACTCATCTGGTCCTTCTGGGGTTGTTGCAGTATCTGCAGTGAGCCACTACTTCTCACGCTGGCAGGTTATTCTAGGAAGTACTGCTTTTGGAGAAGGCAGCATAGGGGAAGACAAGGAATAGTATTACTAACATGCCTTTGATGTTTACTGCTACTAATTCTGTTAATGTGTGTTTTTACTAAAGAGCAGAGCTCATGTATTATGCTTAGCTTAAAAAGAAAGCTGTAAAAAAGTACCAGTGAAAGACATCAGGAAGAAAAACCTCACATAACACTCCTATTCTCTTATTCTCTCTTAAGTATTGCATCCAATTTCTGGCAAATGTAGTAGTCCGCGGGGTATGGTGCTTCCAGAAGACTCCCGAAGAAGCGCATGCTGTGCACAGGCTCCGGCTGCAGGAAGTGAGCAGTGAGAAGTCTGACACTGAGCGAGGCAAATACCTCACTGTGAGCAATTTCCAAAACAGAACGATGAAGAAGTTAGTCTTGTTCCTGGCTACAGTCAGTTCTGATGCATGAAAAGTTTTACTAATTTTCAGGTGATGCAGGTGAATGATGCCTACCATGCTAGAAGTGACAAATCTAAGAAATCTTGCACTTCACCTAAAAATGACAGATATGATGTGTGTAAAGAAGGACTAAGCACAGAAAGCTCTGTGATTCTCTAACCTGAATAGTTTATTTGCAGTGTTGAAAGGCTAACTGAACTCAGATAAAAGATCAGATCCTGACTGGGTTTTGGAACGAACCACTCAAGAGTAGATTTTTTACTCACAATTAACATGGGCATTGATGAGTCCAGTACTGGATCTGCTGCACCACAGCAGCTGACGTGGAGACAACCTTTCAAACTCTGGGTCTGAGGTCAGTGAACCAATTTGTTAAAACAGCACTGGTAAGTCACCATGTCTATATTAAAGCTGACTGAGAGAAGAGAGGTCCAATAATCCAAAAGTCTACAACAGAAGGGAGTAGGGTAGGGATCTGTAGTGTTCAGAAGCAGGCTGCAAAAAACCTGCACAATGGAACTGAACGGTGGGGTGAGAAACAGAAACCGATCCCCACCTTTGGGAAAAGATGGGGTAACTCAAATGATGATATCAAGAACATGTGAATGCCAACGCAGCAGTCAGTGTGGACAAAATCCCCATTCAGAGTACTTCATGGGCCTGGGGTGGGTGGGGTGACACTGCAGCAGAAGGTGCGCAAACCACAGCCTGAGAGATAAATGGATATTAATTAATTTTAAGTTGTACACCAACTTATGCAGTGCTAGGAACTTAATTAACACTCCCCCAAAAGCTACAAGAAGACTCTTGAAATTGGGCAGTGAATGAAACTGCTCTAAGTCAGCACTTACAGTGGGGATCTTCTCTCTGACCAAAAGAATCCGTTGTTAAATGTATGGGGAAACAACAGATGGCAAAAGACATGGGCTGAAAAATTAGCAGCATATATACTTGTGTTGAAAAGCCTTATTCACATTAGAAGAATACCTTCACCAGGGTACCTGGACAAAAGAATGAGGATTTAAAAAAAAACAGGGAAGCCTGCACAGGGTGCTAAGTAAACCTGAATAGAGCACACCCATCTTAAAGCTCATCTCTTACATCGAATTTTTACATGGAGTATAGCAGACACTAGAGGAAAGGGTGAAAAGGCTTGCAGCTCTGTGAAAGATAAGAGGAAATGCAGAACTGACAGCAAGTGGTCACTCACGGGTCACCAGAGAAAGGGGAAAAAAAATGCAACCCTTTCTGACACAGTAAAGCACAAATAAATATGTAGGAAAAGAACATTTTCTATTTCCTGTGAGGAGTAAAGTTTGGGGGGAAATGGCCTATGCTAAATATTTCTCTCTGCTGGAGGCATCAGCGGGGTTCTGACAGGCACGTTAGGAAAACAGACCATACGTTTGTGCATATTCAACAGCCCCTATGGGAGACATAATTTTCTCAGGCTGCCGTTTGGGTTGTGTTTGGCACTTGAACTGTTTCATGGGCTTTGATAGCCTAGGCTCTGTGTAGATGATGTTTTGTTCTGAGGGAAAAAAGTAGAAGCACATGACCAGAAGCTCTGATTGGCTTTTGAAAGACCCAGACCAGAAGAGCTCAACCAACAAAACTCCTTTGTAATGGAAATGCCATACCTAGGCATGAAATTAGAAAAGCAATGTGTACAAGCAGATTACAATAAGATTGAAGTCATCCCCAGCATTCCTGCCCCAGCAGAAAAGGATGCAAAGTTAAGATACCTTTGAGTAGTGAACTGTCTACCCAATTTAGCTGCCCAAGCAATCAATGACGGATCTTTATGTGCAGAAGTGTTCAGTAGACCTAACATACAGATCTTCACAGGGAAACTGAAAGGAGTTAATTAATAGCCCCAGATAAACAGAATTAAGTGCAAAACTGAACATAGATCTTTACAGACTGGTGCTGACTGAGCTGAATTCTCTCCTTGCACTCTCACTAGTGCTTATGACCCTAGCGAGGCATAAAGATTAATGTTTATACAAAAAGCATTTGCTTTCCACTTTTTGTAAAGCACTTGTAGGCTCTCTACTTGAATGTTTCGTCTGGTTTCAATTAGAGATAGTGTTAGCCTTTACGTACAGTCTTAGCTGGGTGTAGTTTTGCTCTCCCCTGTCCCATTCCAGAGGACCCTGAAGTGACACCTTTCTATCCTTACTGCTATGATTGCTAGGAAGTTAATTGGATAATAAGTCAGACTCTGTTTACACTCCAAATTGACCAGCTCTATTCATGTCAGCGGGTTGCCCTGTTTGCAATGCAGTCTGAAACCCTCTGGTGCCCCAAACTCCAAAGAGGTAATGACTGTTATTCAGAGTTAACATACAAATCACTGGGCAGGTGGGAGATGTTGAAAAGTCATGCAAATTCTCTTTATTCTCAGGAGGCGAAGCATGAATGGCCTCACAGGAGCTTAAGGAGGACTTTCAAGGCTATCCTTGAACATGGGATGCTTCTTGGGGCATCACAAATGCCAAAGAAGCTTCTTTCTTTAACTGTTTTGTTAATCACCACTGCTGTAGTGTGCAAAGGGGACACCAGAGGGTAGAGCCTCTGCCATGAAGGCAAACACTTCAGTAAGCTGAATACACTAAACAGCCCAAAAGGAGTCATGCTGCACAGGCCAGGTCGGTGTGTAAGTAATGAGTCTCTGAAGATGTGTATGCTGAGATAACACCTAGAGGGGCAGCATCTTCCTGTTTGACTCCACTCGCTTTCTTAATTAGGCTTCTGTAATCATAGAATGATAGAATCATCATAAAGCAACAGGAAAAAGCTGGCTCCCTTTGGAGAACTACCGCTGCAGAGCAGAACTGGGTAATGTGTATTTTCTATCAAGGCCTATATAATAACAGGAAGGATGCCCCAACCATGAGTATGTACCCACAAAACAGGGCAATGTACTAGGGGTCATTTGGCCTTTTCTAGAAAAGGTAAAAAGACATGGATTTACTTTGAGGACTGGACTGCACATGGTGTTTTGCAGTCATGCACAGGGGATCTACCAGCACAGATGGGCAGGACAGCAGAAGCAGCTAATGCCCTCCTCCACCAGACCAGTTCATTTTGACCCAAATATTCTAGGGAGAAATCCCAGATACAGTCAGGCCAGCAGGAAAAGTCTGTCTGGCAAGACATACCCCCAAGTGCCTTTGAGAAGGCACAGGAAGAAGTTAAACCCTGAAAACAAAGAGTCTGCAGTGCACAGGCAGCTCCTGCAGCAGGGAAAGCCGAGAGCAGGTTTTTCAGGATCATGACTTGGGACTAAGGTGCCTAAATTCTGTGCAAATTTCACTTCAGACATCTGCTTGGATCTAGCCTTAAATCTCCCTTTATTCCTGTCGAGAACAGCAATACTTCCATGGTGTTTCACAGTGTCACTGTTAAACTCAGTAATCCCTCTTCAAGACCTAGGGGTGGAAGGTCCTGCACAAAAAAGCTTTTATTTTACAGCTGAAAGTAAGGTAAAAGAGGACATCAAATAACAGAGTCAGCCTGAAGGCACTGAGAGGATTCACAGAGATGTAATATGCTTGAGAAACGTAAATCTCAGGCTCAAGGGCTGCAGCTGATCTTGGGCCCCTCACCTCAGCACACTCGGCTGCCTTGGTGCTGCGCAGCTACATGTGTTGTTCCTCGAGCGAGGTCTCTTGGCTCCGGTTTCTCTGAGGTGCCTTTCTATATGGAAGCTAAAGATCATTAAAATCTTCCAGAGGACAACTGTGAGATCCAGCCAACATTCCTCCCTTCAATAAATAAAACAGTTTCTAGCATAGACGGCTCTGTGAATTACTGCAGAGCACATAATAGTCCCTGTATTTGCCTACTGCGCTCCCCAGATCTAACTCATTACTGTGCTTAGCGAAGCGCTTTGAACTGCCTCAAGCATGAAAAGCACCATATAAGAACAAATTTTATTCTCATAAAAAGGTATTAAGGCAAGTTAGAGGCACTATTGACACACATGATATGTTATAATTGGCAAATGTTCACAAAGGCAAAATCCAGCTTTGTGCATCAAGCTGGAGGGTACCTGTGTGCACACTGAGTCTGTCTGAGTGCATCCTCTCCTCTGCCCTGCAGCACTCTCAGCTCCCACAGACAAGCTGGCTGTTTGAGAGCCGTGACTTCCTAAACACAGCCCTTTCACTCAGGATGAAAAGCAGGACTCTGCTTGACCTGATTTTAAATGGACACATGAACCCTGCTGGCTAGTATCTGGCATTATCCAGCTGCACCTCAGTCTTTCCTGACCCATCACTCCCCCACAATCATTTCGGTCACCATTGCAACACAACCCGACACCCCCGGGGATCACAACTGCATCCCTGCACCTTAACTGAAGCATGGTCCACCCTTTCCACAGCTGTCAACTCAGCTCAGCTGTGACCTGCAGCACCCTCTGTTGTTCCCTTCCTGGAGTTCACCCAGCTCGCCCTCTCTACCAGGACTATTCCTTTCCCATTTCATTTACTGCCTTCTGAAAAGCTACAAGGGCACCACCGTTATGCCAGTCTGTCCTGGTCTGGACTCTCATTTCCCATTTGCTAGTCTTGCCAAATTTGTTTATTTCCAAAATATTATCTGTGAAATGGAGGGACACTGTAGGTATAGAACTGAGATAGCTGAAGACCTTCTTAATAGGAATAGGTAGAACTCAAATAGCATCTAGTGACCCAGAAGTCCTGGAAAATAAATAATATTTGGAAGTGTCATGTCATTCATCTACATGAAAGTCTTTATATCAGTGCTATACTTAAAGATGTTATCAGAAAAGCCAGGAATGTTCTTCGGTTTGGAAGGTAGTGGGCAGAACATTTTTTACAGGCCCACACAAAAACGTTGGGTTGTCCCAAGCCAATGTCATGTCCCAGAGGGACAACAGAGTCAGCACTTTCACTGCTGTAATTACCAGCAACCAAGATAAATACATTAAATATTAATGGGAATATTGAGAAATAACAAAAACTAATACAGAAACCACAATGGTATGTGCTTGCAGGCACATGCGCATGCACGTGTGTGCAGTCTGCCCAATGGACTCATGTGATCATCCAAGATCCTGGCTCACAAGCTACGTTCAATCCCTGAAACTTTACACTGTCTTGAATTCCTTCTGTACAAAGGAAGTCTCATGGCCCATGTTAAACCTCTAATAGCTTCATTTTGGCTAGAAAGCACACTGCTTTTCAGGAGGTTTGAGCTCAGTTTCTCTTCTGGACTATCAGGTATTTGGAAAGCCGCAGAGATTGCACAGTCATTCTGGGACAGAAAACTGTGGGCACCATCATACACAGAGTGTATGATGGTGCCCACAAATCTGCCTTCCAGATCATGGTCCGGTCCATCACACAGCCTTGAGTCTTAAAGACAAGAGCAGGTGATGGAAAGAGTGAGCGGAAACCTCTGAAAACCTGATGTGCTCAAGGCTTCCTATACTATGGGATTGAGGAAGGGGGAGAGCACATGCATTGGCAGCTTCTCCAAAGGCTGCACACCGAGATCCCCAACGACTTCTTATTCCAGCACTCAGGAACTCAGGGGAGTCAGAGCCTCAGGATTTAACTTGCAATGAACCTATACATAAATGATCCACATGTAAGGAGAGGTCACCAGGACCTGCAAGAACCTGACTCTGAGGGGCAACACGGGGCCCACTGTGGCTGTGTCGAGGGTGAACATTTCTAGACGAAGGGTCTGGTGCATGCAGTACTTTTGTGGTCAAGCATAGAGGAAACATTGCTCGAGAACTTTTGCTTCAAGTGTGCACTAAAAGGGTTTTTATATTTCTCAGCCTGGTTAAATTTTCTTGGCTGCCCTCCACTCTGCCCACAAAGTGCTGCTGGAAAAGTAGGAAACTCTTATTTGCATGCACAAAGATTGGAAGTTTTCTTCCTCCATGCAACGCTGAACTATTCAATGGATGTTTAATCCAACAAGTCCCTTTTACTGTGTGTCCAGTGGCCTGTTTGTCCTCTCCACTGCTTTAGCTGAGCATGAATTCAGTCGAGTGAGCTTGGTGTTAGTAAGCAGGAAGAGACCTGGACTAGTGATGTGCTCACAGAGCTTCATTTTCAGATCTTTCCTGATGGGAGAAATTGAGAACCAAAGATGTTCCACCAAACCTATTCAGCCAATTACTGGAGCACTTTGAAAACGTGATATGGATCAGTCCAACACCCCAAGCTTCTCCCAGAACAGAGCATGAGTGTGCAGACACTGCACTTCTGGGAAGCATCAAGAACCAGACAGATTAGCTCTGTGGCTTTTGTTAGTTGGTTCTGACTTGCTTTTGACTACTTGCCTGCTCACTATTAACACCCCATGGTGCAGTTGTGTTTGACATCCCTATAACAAACCCTGATTTATATGACCTCACACAATTCCTCCTCCTTTGTTTGGCCTTGAGAACAGCATAACAGGCATACTAAAATGGAACCCATTTAAATCAGTCACTACCAAAGCAGCAGACATCTTCAAAGAGCATTATCTTTGTGGATCAGACTTCACCCTTCCTGAATAATCAGGGTTTTTTAATGAAATGTAGCTTTTGGGGTTTCGCAGAAGCAGACAAATACATACTCCAGTGAGTAGACTTAAAAAAAAAGCGAAAGCATGACTGAGATTCACAGAGTTACAGAATATAAGAGAGAGAAGATCCAGAGAAAAATCAAATGTGCCACATTCATCAGTCAATCATTCAATTACAAGTATTTGAGCAGCTGTCCAGTGAAAGGAATTCAAGCTCCCTATTTTACGGCACGTCTCTGAACAACTCTGATGCTTTTCCACATGGCAATGCAGCAGATGAGCTGTACTCCTTTCTAAACCCATTGCCCATAGAAAATCTGCAAACCATTGTCATTGATGCTCACTAATTTAGGATCCATGTCATAGCATACCCGGCTTCCAAAGCATGCCCACTACTTAACGCGCTGCTTGCTTTAGGAATGTGGTTTTTCTTTGTACAATGTGAACACTATGATTATGTGCTGCATGTGCCAAATAGGCAGGGCTGGGTGGGGAAAAAGAAGGGAGGCTTCAGCTCAGAAATGATAGTACCTATTTTTGGCTCCCAAAGCCAAGCTGTGCTGCTCCTACTCTGTTCTGATGATCCAACACGTATCATTCTAGATGTCACCAATCCCAGGCAGTCATGACAGTCTGGGGTGCTGGGCTTCAGCATCCTGGGGGATGGAAGATAAGCAGCAATTTTTCTGAAATCTGTGGCAGGAACAAGCTGTATCATGGTAACTGTTATTTTATTATTAATATTTAGATTAGGTTATTTTTCAGTATGAACATATTACAACACAGGAGATAGGTACCTGGCTCTTACCTCTCTAACAACCCTCCATCAGAATGCAGCAGGACATCCTCTGAAACATCCTATATGAAAACCTGTTGGGCAACCCTGGTTATTTTTTAAGATCTGGTTAAGCATGTTGCAGGACCAAATGCCCCCTTGCTCCTTGCTGCCTGGGAGACATAGAAGACAGTTTAACTCGAGTAAATTCATGCCCCAAGTCTGTTTTACATAACTACAGTGTTTACTGGGGGTTGCACAGTATTTTTACAGCACTCCAAGTGCTACAGTCTCCACTTTCCTTAGAGATCTGGCCCACAAGCAGTTTACCACACATCTGCTTTGCAGTAAGAAAGAGCGCTCTACATGCTTTTAAGCTGCAACCAGTGTAACAGAGGGTTAGCTTAGCCCTCCCTCGACAGCCCCCCAAGGACAACTTATTCATGTACCAGAATCCTCAGACAGTGCAAGCCGAAGTCTCTGTTCACATCACCTCCTGTAGGTACCCTCAGGACGTTGTCACAGCCTCCCTTCTTCATGGCTTTGCAGGGAGGCAGTGCAGGGCAGCCCTGTGAAGGAGACAGTTCCAATCCTCTCTTGAAACTCAACACTCAGCCTGGGCACGTCCCTTCATGGCTGAAGGTGCTCCCCACAGCCACGCCACCTTCTCCCTCCTGCCAGCAGCAGCCTGTTCCTCACCTGGTACAATCCACTCAGTGCTGCTCATACAACTGTTTTTGTGCAGTGGTGAGACAAATTAAACTGTGAAATTGCTTAGCATGTGGCCCCACAGATATCTGCACAGATAGGGAAGAGAAGGCAAGGGGTGAAGAAGAGCAGCTTACCTTGGCACTGCTGCCAGAAGCTGCTGCTGCAGAACACAGCTTAACTTGGGCATCTCTGATGAGCAGCACCTAGTGCAGCCGGAGCCATGCCAGCACTCTTCAGGAAAGCAGGGAACCAAAACGCAGTCTCGTAGGTCTTCACCTACCTGCAGGAACATCTTTTCTTTCTTCAGCTGCTTTTCTCCATTACATTATGCTGCAGTACACTGTGCTATCAGGTAATTAGAAACACATACATAACAGTTTCTCAAAACACCGGAGCATTTATCTTTAGAAATGTAACAGTGAAAGAAAACGACACCATGAAGACATCGTAAAAAGAAAGGGTTCACTATATTAAAAAAAAAAAAAAAAAGAGTTACATTCTTGATCAAGGAGCAAACCAGTATGAATAATCACAATCACATTCTGCAGCCATATAAATCTTTTTATCTTTTTCTCTCCCAAACATCTGAAGAATATGAACAGACGTCTGAATCCTTTACATGAGAATAGCTTAAACTATCAGTGAGAGAAAATATGCAGCCATGTATTGATCTGTAAAGACAGAGCAAGTTCAAACCTGAGTTAACGGTCCCCGATCTTGGACGGGGGTTTGCAGAGCTCACCTCTTCTCAGGACCAGCCCCATCCTCGGTTACTGCCAACCGTACAGCCTGCGAGTGCTGCAGTTCAATTCTTTTAAGCAAAGGTTGGCTGAAGGAGCACAGCACCATTTTATTTAATCACAGTGAAGTTTTGGTATCCACAGGAAAAATCTTGGAACCAGAGTATATTTTCATGATCAGTGACTACAGAGCGGTATAAAATGTCTGCACTGCTTCTTTCCATTTCAGCCTGTGCCTTTGAAGTCATGGTAACAGCTTTTGGATTCGAATTCTCTGATGAGACTCCTTGATTTATTAGGTAAAACATCTGGAAAAAATGAAGACTTGTGGCAGTGTAAATCCTCCAGAAGGAGCGGAGAGAGGTTTCATCTGAACAGTACTCCTGTCAAAAAGCAAGGAAACTTGAGCCCTGGTGACTAGCTTAAGGTTGCTCCGAGGTTGAAAAGCTCCAGCTCAGAATGGGCCTGTTCACGTTTCACCCACTGGCCCAGAAACCAGCACACAGACTTGGCGGAGGCTGCAAGCAGAGGGAGGAATGTACATCAGCTAACAATCCTCGGTGCTGGGACCATGCCATAGCTAACTAAATGATTTTCATACGCTCTTGAAGCTTGAACGTCGGTAGCAATTCTGCCCTTGACATTAATAAGGTAGCTCCTGTTATAAATCACTGCATACTGTGGGAGCAGTATGAAATGTAAAATACCTGCCTCTCTCCTGCAAAGAAGAAGGCAACAGTGAAATACAGATGGGCCAGAAATACATAGTTCAGGTCACCTATGCTGCATTGCTGTGATGAAGAGGGGTGTCAGGGTGACTTTTCTGTTCCCCAATTACAACAGTCCATGCGAGTAAAAGAATGTTGGCTTCAGCAGGAGAAGAAAATTACCAGCCTTGGATAGCACTGATTTGAAAGGAATAAAACCTGTACAGGTAACAAACAAAGAGACAGGCATTTTATGAAGTGGATTTCTTCTTTTATTTGGAATCAGCCCTGAAATAAGGCAAAAAAAGGAGAAGAGAAAGGGAACAGCAGGAACAGCTTGCTGTGCTTTGGAGTTACTGCTAATGGCTTCTTCTGTGAAATGTGTGCAGCGGCACATGTGTGTGAGCATGTGCGTGTGCATCTGTGCGTATCTGTGTAAGATATTTGTTAGATGAGGGCAAAGCTAGAAATCATGGAGGTACTTGACTCAGAATTATTTACTCTCTCTGCCTCCTCCATACAACAACCCATGTTCCAAATTCCAGAGCTCACGCTCTGGGGAAAATCCCCAGAGAGCCATCTTTTGACAGTTATTTTCCCATCTAAATCCCCCTTCCAGCAATTTGAATAATACAGTTCAAACACTAGCCTGAGTGCCAAGGTTCTTTTTGGAGGGGGCGTAGGACCAGCAGAGGAGGGGGAGTTTCGGGAGTATTTTTTTAATCAGAGAAATTATTGCTGGGAAACCAGCCACTTCTCTCCATTCAATTTATACTCTATGGGGAATCCATCTAATACCCCTTCTCTTAGTGTGAAGCAGGACCAGCGAGATGCTGTATCAAACCAGGGAGGAACAGAAAAGATGGGATGGAGTGCAAGGAACGAGCAAACAACCAGAGCAAGGGGCTATGCAGAAGCTGGTGGACAAGAAGAAAAGCCAAAGAGACATGTATGCACCTCCTCAGACAAGGGAGGAAAGGAGAAAATGTTTTTGCTCGTTTCTCTGCTGGCAAATTGGAGCAGGCTCAAGCGTGCGCAGTGTGGGCTGGGAGTGGGATGAGATGGCTCTGAGCTTAAGGGCTGACGTAAGGAGCTTTTCACCTGCAGGGAGGTGGCGCAGCTCCAGGCAGGTCCGTAGCTGTGCTGGATGGAGGTTCCTATCAGGCGCTGCTTGAGTTTGCAAAATGCGTTTAGTGATTTCACACCAGTTCCCAGTGGAACTGGAAACATGCCAGTTCACCTCACCATTGTAATTGGAACTGGTTAATGCTTTGCTGGCCGGCTGAAAGAAGCCAAGGACTGGGAACAGAGACAGCTCCCAGCACATCGGGTTTCAGACATGCTTGCAGGGCAGCACGTCTGGGAAGCTTGCCTTGCTGTCTGGGCATACCTTTTATTCTTGTTTGTATTACTCGAACACCTAAGGCCCCAACCAAGACAAGGCTCCATTGTGCTGAGGCGTTGTACATACATGCAGAGAGAGACAGGCTGTGTCCTGAAGAGCTCCTAGTCTAAACAGGGAGACAATTAGAGGTGGGGAGTGGAAACAGGTGCACAGAGAAGGGAAATGATTTCCCTGAGCTCGCGGAGTGAGTCAGTGTCCAAACCAAAACCAGAACCCAGTGCCCAATATCAGGCCACAGCACTTGCTTCTCTTTCATGTGCTAACAGCAATTTAGTCCGTAGGCCTCCCACTTCTAGCATTTCTCAGCGACTATAAATGCATATAGAGTTTTTAAAGAATTACAGGGTAATGGCACCTGAACAGGTGTCACGGCACACTTTCCTGGCCTTTTATTCTTCTTTATAATGAAGAATGAAAAGCTTTAATGGGGGAGTTGGTGGTAAGCTCAGGAGACAAGGAAACTTCTAAGGAAGATTTCCCAGATTCTGGGAGTGACTACACTACAGATAATGGTGGAAAAAAAAGGAATTGACTCAGCAGGAGGCAAAGGGGAAGAAGTGGAAGAGTAACTCTGCTCGGGAAAGCTGCAAGGAAGATAGGACACACAAAGCAGAAAAGAGAAATAAGGCAAAAAAATTTTCAGATGGGTATAGTCTGCATTTCGGACAGCTTCCTTCTGACAGCCTGACAGTCAAAAAAATGCTGAGCACCCATTCTCAGGAAAACAGGCCTTATGCAGAGCCCAGTTATTTTTGGCCCAAAACAAACAAAAGAGACTCTTTTAATTCAGAGCTCATTTCCATCTGCCATAACAGATGACAGGCTTTCGCCAGTCCCCCCTGATTTTCTGTCTCCAAGTCTAAGTTGTATGAAGGTGTCGTTCCTGATACTACAGCTTCCTTTCCCAGGCAAAATTAATGCTTAAAGCAACACAGATCTAAACACATAATTACAACCCCCTCTAGCCCACCTACCAAATAAACTTATTTTCAGACTTCAATTAACCTCTGAGGTTATTACTTGGAATTACAGATCTCCCTACAAATGCCAGAACTGCTTGTGCCAGGATGAAGTGAGCCCACTTGTTCTGCAAATGTCAGGTTATGGGGATCGTCTTAACCTGTAGTGGTTCTTGTCCAGCTGCGACAATCTCAGGAAAAAAACTAGTAACTCTTTGGCATTTTCTCCCTCCTTTCTAGGAAATGGAGAAAGTGTTCTCTCTTCCTCCTCAGGTATTTCTTTCTTGCATTTTGAGTCCCCAGACAGATGTACTTTATTAAAGCACTGCCCATTTCAGAGGTTTTATCCAGGACTGGATGAACTCGGGTGGTAGGTGTATTTAAGCTGCTTTGTGCATTTAGTTGTCCCTAAATGTCTTTTTGGGAATCTGTTCCACATTCTAATCATTTTACATTAAGACTCAGGGACTCAGGACATCTCTCCCCTCCCAATCCCCAAGAAAAATAGAAACACCAACTCTACAACCCTAGATCAAGCACAAACCTGTCTAAAATCCCAACCTGGAACCATCTTTCATAGGTCTGTTTTCTCCATGACTCTTGCGCTCCACAGGATCTGCAGTAGTCTCCCTGTCCGAGGCAAGAAAACACATCACACGAATCAGGACCTCTTCTTGACTGGAACAAGGTGGAGGGGCTGCTCTTTGCCAGCAGGTACACATTAAATTGCTGTTTAAGCCTCTCCAACATTTCTGGGGATGCACTGGGCTGTGGGAGTTTTGGGCTGCTCCATTCTTCCACACTGGTTTATCATCTGTCATTTCTTTTACACCTGATACCATGTGCTTTATAGAAATCTCTCTGGGCTCAATAAACTACAGAAGTGAGCCTCCTTGTTCTGTCTTCTTTCTTTTCCTGCCCCTCTTCATTCATTTCCTGGCTCTAAAGCTAAGCAACCAAATCCCCTTGGGCTCACTGCTAAGCAAAGGATGGCTAGAAATGGCAGGAAAAAGGGTCCTGCCCAAGCATGAAAGAAAAGTAAGAAGGAGTCCCCAGCTCTCTAATGAGGGAAGACATCTGGCTGCTTGCTTCACTCTTAGCCTCTACTACACAGAGAGTAAGGAAAGGACAAGAAAAACAGAATTTATATAGCCAGGGGTCTGCATCCCTTCAAGAAACAGTTTACGTACTGCTTCTTGGCGGCAGCTAGATGGACTTGGAGGTTTGTCAACACCCAGTCTGATGGCCCTGGCAGGTTATGTCAGCACCTGGCTTTTCTTCCCATTGCCCTTGCGACTGTCCCCTTGGTGCACCTGCGGGAGCAGACATGGCAGGACAGACAGACCAGCTACTCATACTTCACGCATGAGGCTGATGCACCCTGGTTCTCTTCACTGTCGCTCCGCTAATGGAACACGTGCAGCAACAAGTGGATCCCTGAAAAGCCGAAGTGCCCAAGCTGGATTATTAGGGTATTAGATCTCACAGATCATCTTCCCCCCGCCCTTCTCTGCCATGTTCCTGCTCACTTCCACGTCCTGTATGTGGTTGGCTGAACAACGGGCAGCGCATGCTAGTTTGGAGCAGCACGTGTGCTGCCTGGCCAGCTGGCTGCTGCTGCTTCTCCGAACGGATGTGTGGCTGAATTTTCTTCCACCAGTGAGGACTCTAATTTGAGTTTCTTTTTCCTCTGTCCAGCTGCAAACCTTCAGGTAACTGGTGGGAATTTTGTTATCAATGCAGTTACTCACAACTCTGATTGACTGACAGTTTCAGAAGTAATTCAAGGGGAGGGAGGAATGACAGAAAAACAGTAGGATACTTCTTTAGAAACCAAGACCAAAAGACTAGCGGAAAAGGGCTGCGGGAAATCTTGTTTTCATCACCCAAAAATTCCCTGATGCTGGAAAACGTACCCCCCTTTCCTGTATTCTCCAATTTGCTACAAGTTCTAACATGAACAGCTTCTGATGGGAATAGCAGACTGTGCCAGAATATGATAGTTGCTGTTCCTACGCTGTTCTCCCCTCCCCAGATTATCCCATTTCAGCCTAGAAAATGAAAGTTGCTCAGTGTTTACTAACCATTCTGCTCTTTTCTACTATGCAAGGACCTCTGTGGGAGAGCCAGATCTCTGCTGTTTACAAGCCCATCTGCTTCTGTTGCTTTTCTTCACCTGAAGTTAGAACGCTCTGTTCAGGATATTGCTCGCAGTTGTGTTGGGAACTGCAAAGAGCAGATGAGGATTTCAGGTGGTAAGCAAGCAGCATGAAGAGAAGAATACAAATCTGTTCTCATCTAAATAGCCCTAAAAATAATTAAAAAAAAAAAAAGAACAAGATGAAAGAGGAAATTCCAAAAACCCAACGATGGTTTCAGCAGCACAATCATTCCAAGGAGAGTTTTTCCCATATTTTTATGAGAATTTGAACATTTAGAACCAGAAGCAAAAAAACACAAGCACTCCAATGACTGTTTCCCTGAAATTACACTGATCCCTCTGGTCTCTGCATTTTAAAGTCTCTATAGGTAGAGCTACAAGACTCTACTTTGCCCAAACCTGTACTGCTGCTGTGAGCTGTTTAGTTGAGAGTTCTCCATGTAGTTCAACTCACGGCCACATGTTTCCAGGAGTAAGGGGGGACCCTTGGGAGGCAGAAAGAGATTGGAAATGCCCGTCTGCCCCTAATGCCTTCAGTGGGGTGCCCAGAGACTAACCCCAAAATCAGAAGGCTGCCCTTACAGCCTGAGCCTGCAAGCATGGCTGCAGGAGAGACCAGAGGGGGCTCTCCCAGAGTCTTAGGCATTTAAACACTCTCCATAGCGCAGTACACTGCTAGTCAGCTAAGCACACCGTGCGACATGCCTGGGCAGGCTGCTGCAGACAT
Source organism: Nipponia nippon (assembly GCF_047370975.1). Taxonomy (NCBI): domain Eukaryota; kingdom Metazoa; phylum Chordata; class Aves; order Pelecaniformes; family Threskiornithidae; genus Nipponia; species Nipponia nippon. The sequence continues at coordinate 26,716,089 of NW_028262413.1, read as the reverse complement.
TCACAGGCTCTGCGAGAGGCAGCTGCATGGATGGGAGGCAGACAGGTTGAGGAGCATGCTGTGCTTACAGACACTGGTGTAGATGGAGTGAATACCTATGAGACCCATGTCTCTATTGTGCCACAGCTGCTGTGCATGGCTCAGGTGGTGGAAAGGGGCTGCACTGCTATGTCTGGGGGTGGCTCAGCCGATGGGGATCAGCAGGCTGCTGCAGTCACTCTTTGCTCCCAGCTGCAGGCTTCCAGTCCACAGTGTTGGTGCCTGGCTTGGAAGAGGAAACAGAAATTGTTGCTGCTCCTGGCCCTTCTGAGAGTTAGTGAAAATTAGAAGAGCCCAAAGAGAGGAGTTAAACTGCCCTGACCAGATCACATCAGAAAACATCGGTGACTGAAGTATATTTGCTCTGGCCTTTGCTGCGTTTTACACCTAGAGTTGCTAATTCAGGCCAAGAACTCGCTAAAGGAAGGGAGCAGCAGCAGTATTTGGATGAACTCTGCACTGTGCCGTTAGCTTTAGGAGGGTCAGCCTGTCCACAGAGGCATTTGCCATTCTGTGTGGCAGAGCTGATGTGGCATTTTACAGAACATACACTGGAAGTGCACACTTTGTGTATGGACAAAGACTGAGGAGTAATTACTGGAAGGTGGAGGGGACGCCAGATCTCAGGGAGGAATAGCCCACTACAGGTCCCTCCTAACTGTCCCTCTGTACCATTGGATCACGGTTTATCTGCTGCACCAGTTCAGGGCTGGAAATTTGCCCCGTTTAGAGAGGAACATAATGTCCCAGTTGGCAGCTTCACGGCTCTGCCTTACCAGCTCAGCACAACTTGCACAGATCATGTCCCAAGTCTTGAGCCTATTGAGAAAGGAGGCTGCAAGCTCCTGGGAAGGGAGGAGCTTGCCAAGGCAGCCGCTCTGCTTGGATGTGCAACCTGCAGAGGACATTTCCTTGCCTCTGCAACACCAATATCCCTTCCCCAGAAGATGAGTGGGCTTGGACTACTTCTCTTTGAGGACTTCACAGTAACTGAGCCCAGTGCAGAGTGAGATCTGAAGACTCCAGACCTGCTCAGTGGTACCAAATAAAATGCTGGATCAGCTTCCCACTGCTTACACCCATGGATAAAAGGCACCTGCACCTCTGAGAACTGCAATGCATCATTCCCAAGCTCCAACAGAGCTCAGCTCTTCGGTGGGCACTAAAGCAAACTGCTTGATTTACAAAGACATTCACATTGGTGCTAGCAAGGTGCTGGGATGTTCTGAAAATGTAATGCTAAGTGGGTGAGGGGAGAAAGACTGAAATTACACTTTGCAAAAAGTTCCTGTTTCATTCACTCCCAAGGAATCTTCTCTTTCAGCCTAACTGTTCCTTGGAATAGCTATGTATAACACCCAGGCAGAAAACAATGCCTTTAGCAATGCTGTAACTCTCAGGGCCTGGATCAGGACCTCTCAAGCACACATGCTCTTCATTAATGCTAATTCAGGAGCAGAAATGATCCATGAGCAAAAACTCAGAGAGGATTAAGTACACAGATACTGCCTCATCAGGCTGCGATGCAGGGAGGGATCCAACCTGAACTTCCTCCAAAACACGCAGTCAGATCTGGTTGCTCTGGTTTGGACCTGACTCTGGCAAGATGGAAAGTAGTTCAGCAAGACGTTGAAAGAGAGGAGCAGAAAGAAAGGAAAACAGCCTACTCCCTCTTCCCCCCAAAAAAGCAGCGTTTCACTTCTGGGGCTGTAAGTGTGCACAATAAACTTGTCTCCCTTCCCTCACTCCGGGTTACATTGTTCGCTTTCCTGCAAATTGTTTCCACATTCTGTATAAATAACCCCAGTGCCAGCGAGGGGGAGGGGGAGAGCACAGGGGCGCATGGAGAAGGGGTGGGAGGAAATCAAATGGCTGTGTTACTTTTGAAAAAGAAGGTGGTGGATGCTGAGAAGCAGTTTGGAGCTAGAGCTTTGGCAGATCGAGCAGAGAGTTGCCATCGAGCTTGCGTTCAGATCTGGAAGAAGAAGAGTAAACAAGCGGGAGATTATATATAATTATAGACAATCATGTTGCCAGGGATAAACAGGAATCAAAAGCATGGAGGCACTGAAGTCTGGCACGTCCCCAAGCACAGAACAGAAGCCAGCCAGTGAGAGGCAATGTGGCTGGAAAGCGCTTCCCTTTGGGCCTGTTTTCAGTTAGCTCAGGGGCTGGGTTTTCTTTCCTCTCCTTTTGGCTTAAGGCATTCCCCCATAAAGAGAGGAGCCCGTCCAATGGGAAACAGAAGCCAAACTGAAGTCAGCAGAATCCTTGTCTGCGACATTAATAGATTACTCTGTGAGAAACGTCAGAAACATTTGGAAAAGATACAGCCTGCTTAGGTCAGCAAAAACAACAACAACAGGAATTTCTGAACAAAAATGGCTTTAGAAACACTCCAGAAGCCGTGCCTGCATGTCCTGCAGGCAGATTCTCCTTGGCAGGATGCAAAGGGTGAGCTGCAACTAAGGGTGGTACATGGGTCCTGCTCACAGCTCCCATGGATCTGAGGTTCATAACAAAAAGGTGTCGGGGCTCCTCGGCCACCTTACCTGCCCACGGCGTGCGTGGCACTGAGCCCGTCTGGGAGAGCCGTCCATTTGTCATAGCCCTCTCCTCGATTTGCTGCAAATCAAAGGTGAAAGGATGAGCCATCAGCCTGTACCATGGGATACCCCTGCGCTCCCTCCCACCTGCCTCTGCATCTGCAGAGGGAATAAGCGGGAATCCGAGCGTGATGGGACCCTCCCTCTGCCACCTGCCTGCTCGGCAGCGGGTGCGAAGGGAGGTGCGGGAGGCCTCGCCATGCGGCAGGATAGCGATCCCCCACCACCCGCCCCCCTTTGCCAGGGAGCAGCAGGGGCAAGCAACAGGGTGCCCCGCTTGTTCCACCTTGCTGCCAGAATCGCACTCCGCCATCACACCAGCCACAGCTTTGCTTTTGCAGATCCTGGGAGAGGGAAGAAAAAAGACTCTGTAGGCGGTGGAGATCACTCTGGCTGTAGTCAAATGAGCAGGCTCTGATGCTACAAGTGCTGCAGTGGAGAGACCGGGGATGCTGAGCTGCCTCCTTGAGTGAGCGGTGCCCTGCAAAGGGGCAAGGAGGGGGAAAAGATGAAGAAACAAAGCCAAGAAGCACCACTAAAACAAAGGCAGATGGCCCATAAGGGTTGTGTTTTGGTTTTGTTTTTTTTTTTAAAGAAGGACTTGGGGGGATTTGAAAAAGAAAAGCTTCATTCCTCATTCTTTTCCTTTCCTTGAAGGCTCTGGAGAGTTAGAGGGAAGGCAACATCATGATGAACAAAGGACGGCAACCTCAGACGGTGACAGAAGGAGGATTGTTTAGCAAGGCAGTGTAAAAAGCTGTCTCCCAGGCACTATTTTAAATCCAAATAGCTTACAGCCCGCTGAATTCTTAAGCCATTTTCCTGATCTCTCAGCTGTTCTTCATTGAGAACACAAGCAGATATTTCAAAGCAAAAAACAGAGAGGAAAAATAAATATATATAAGAAATAACCAAACCAGCGTTTAGAATCTGTGTAACAGCACAGGAAGCAGGGCATGCTCACAGGCTCTTCCACCTTCTCCCTTTCAGTACAGGTGCTCTAAATGTCCTTTCTCCTAAGGAAAGAAAATGGATTTTTAAAGGGAAATGACATTTACTCTATGAGAACAACGTCACAGTTTGGTGAATGATATTACTTGGCTATCTGGGTATAGTATTTTGTGTATTTTCTGTGAATTCATCATTGTGGGCATTTTTCTCCAGGATTTCTTATACTGACAAATCCTTCACCAGTGGTGGGTACCTGTGTGTGTGCATATACGCATGCGCGTAAGTGCAAGGTCTCTCTACTGGCCGTGTGGAAACTGTTCAGGTATCACAGATGAGGTTGGTCTAAGCATAAACCAAGAGTCATGTTCATCTCAAAACTGCTAGAAATAGATTAGAAAGAGCAGAGGGAATGGAATCAGAAAAAAGACAGTAATGGGTTAAAAAAGGCATTTAGGGTCCAAGTCTTATCTGCTATAAATTTACATTGACTCTGTGAGGTAATATTTAAGCGATCTACTCCCACGCCAAGTTACAGCAGCTACTTCCAAATATCCCAGGCATTAGTGTGTAGAACCAAGATTAAAAACAAGATAACAGAACGATATCAAAAATAAGCCGACCGTGTCCTTTAAACATGTGCCCATATGCCACACTGGACAGAAACAGTGTCAGAAGTTTAGCAATATGGTGAAAGAGTACAAGTGAGCCAGACTGACAGATCTGGACAGATTATATTCGCTTTACTTTCTCTTTCATTTATACGTGACCAAGATGGGAGAAGGATACAGAGCTCTTGTCCCGATGTTCTGTCAAAAATGAAATGAGGTTACCGGTCTCCTACAAGTGCAGATGAGCATCAATCACAAAACCCTCATAAAGGCATAAAACACAGTCCCTCAGTGTTATTAGAAAGCAAGAATTAAAAGTTTATCAAGATGGGAAGAGCAGATCCTCAAGGGAGAATGGATTTCATAAGCAATCAGCAAATCCTTCTCCAGGCACCTCAGTGTGACTTGCAAGGCAGTGAGAAAATCAAAAGAGCTACTACCTAAAGAGAAACATACAGTGAATGTTCCCAGCAGGCATCTTAGAAAAAGCCCTTGGTGGGATGGTGTCGATCCTTTCTCGCCACTTCCTGCTTTCCTGAAGCAAAGGGAAAAAAAGCCAGGGAGTGAAAAAAAAAAAAAAAAAAAAGAAAGAGTATGATGTTTGCATTACTGCTTATTTTTGCCTCGCAAAACATATTTGTATGTGCTGGAGGAAAGGTTTCCACCAGCTTGTCACAAAATCTCTACAGTTGGGTATGTTAGTTAGCTGTCTCAGCTTAGGACATGCTTAAGGCAGAAATATCAGCCTGATACATCAGTACAGAGGTGCATCCCCAGAGCTCTCCAGGGACCCAGGGCTGGAACAGCGGCTGCTGAAGGTCGGCAGAGGCGAAACTCAACTGCATTTCACTTCTGGTAATCCCATTTTCGATATTGGAACTTGGCCATGGGGAATGAAAACATGACTGAAGGATTTCTTTATTCCAAGTCTGTCTGGCTGCCGAAGCAACGCTTTGGAGTGCTGGCCTGCAAGTCCCACTTCTGGCAAATCCACACAGAGTAATGAGATTTTTTCCCCACCTCCTTGCTGGTGGTGCTGGAAATCCTTGTATTCCCAGCCCTAGAGACCACTACCGTTTCCTAAAATGTCCAAGTGCATAAGCTACTGCACGGAGGAAGCTGAGAGAGAGGGGGGACTTCTCACAGGTCAGGGTTAAGACCACTGCCTAGAGGGAGACTTGGCGGAAGAGCTGCACCCATCATCAACTAGACCCTTAATCACCAGGGACCTCTCTCAAAGTTGCCATCTCCCTGCTTAGATGCTCAGGAGGCAGATGTATAAAAATGCCGCCAAGAAAAAGTGCTTCCACCGTCACTGTTTTTCATACCTCTGATGTTGCTGTCATCCCTTACGCGTCCACTTTTGAAATAAATATTTCCATTTCTTATGAAATAACTCACAGTATTGACGGAGACAGATGAGAGCAGCCCTCCAGGCCAGAACTGCTGGGCACAGGCACCTTCCAATATGCTGCCTGCAATGAATGCAGCAGGGGGAATGTAACATTTTGTTTAATGAAAAAAAACCCCGCTTCAAGCTTCTGAAGGGCTATTACAAGCTGTGGCATGATGAAACTCAAGACATAAGCCTCTTTATATTTAATAATACATGTTATAGATTTTTTCCTGTGGAAAAACTTCAATAAACATGCTTTTTTGCTTAAATCTTTTGTTGCAAATATTGATTATTCATTAAAAATCTAAACCCCAAAGATATGACCAAATGATTTTACAAAAAGTTCAGATTTCTGCAACAAAACAGACATTCCCAAAAAGTAACAACCATTTTGCTGTGTTGTTGCAGAAAAGCAACTCTGATGGTAAGTTTTTAATTAGCCCACACAAATGTGTATGCCAATGTCCATAACTGCATTTCAGATGAAAACAAAAATACATCTACAATAGAAGCTACAGAAAAGCAGCAAGCAGAAGCATTCTGATTCTAGCATATAATAACAGCCAATTAATAAGTCAATTTATCTGATCCTGCCACACCATGGTTCTCAAACTGTCCAGAAAAAAGCCTCCCACAACAGCACACTTCAAGAGCTGTGACATCCAAGCTGCGTCTGCTGAAGAGGTACCATTCCCTGAGTTTATTATTAAATTGCTTTCTTGAAGAGAAGATATGCCAGTTAATCTGACACAAACATGTATTTTTATAACTGATGCAACATGCAGGCATCATCGTTTAAAACATGTATTTGTACATCACGTTCTTTAAAATACCAGATCACCTCCCGAATACTGGCTATATGGCATGTCTTTTATTCTCCAAATTGGAGGGGGGCTGGGAAGGGAGGCGAAGCAGCCATCAGAAGAAGAGGATTGAGATGCATACAAGACAGAAGGAAGGCAAAGAAAAAGAAGCAAGATCAATTAACGATCTGATCCTGGTGAGAAAACAAGTACAAATGTGGTCCCTAAAGTTAATACCGTTGGTTGCAGCAAGGAGCCTGATCGATAGATGTTAGTGATGGCGCAGGGAGGAATGCAGCACTATGTGGCAGGAGCCCAGCGCTGGGTTACAGTGGACAGAGCAGAAGTCCCCAGATTACAATAAAGCAGCTTGAAGGTGACAGATTTCATTGTTGAAGGTGATAAAATTCCACGTGGCGCGCTGCAAAACAAGGGCTGGAGCTCAGCCCGCAGAAAGGGAGGCAGCGCCCCAGACAATGCAGTGGGAGGTTTCTTCTCTCCTTTCCCTGGAAATTGGCACAGAAGCACTCGAGTGTCCGAGGTGGGTGACAGGTTTCCTCTTGCCTGACACACAGCAGGCAGAGCTGCTGCTTGTGAACCTCATCTCACTATTTCCACCTGTGTGGCCGAAGTGCAACGGTGCTGTTGCAGAGCAGCATCTCCTGTGGACGGGCACCGCAGCGTATGATACACAGCAGGAAAAAGTAAGGACTGTCACCTATAGAGAAAGTCCTGCAGCAGGCAGGATCCTGCAGGATGTGTGTTGCTGTGAGCAAATTGGCCATGGCACCTTTTCCTGTTCGTGCTTCGTTTAACTGGTCTCCCCCAATTCGCTAAGAAGATCTCTGACGAGGGTCACACCAGCACAGGCCCATCATTCACACAGTGTCCCAAAAGCTTCAGGCTTTGTTTTCCAAAATAACCTGCGATGCTGTTACACAGGCAAAACACCCATGCAGGAAAACTCTGACCTTCAGTGCTTTTAACTCATGCCTACTTTGCTGCAAACACTTTGTGGAAGGGTTCAGTAAGGACAGGTATCATCTCTTTTGGTCTAACAGAGGTTCGGTTTGCTCTGGACACTGCCCCCAGAAAGACTGCTTGAAATGCAGGAAAGACTCAGCAGCAGAGATGTGAAAGCAATAGGAAAATCAAAGCCTGAGACTAAACCAGCAATTAGACCAACCTCGGAATATATTTAAGTCAAATCAATCCATACAAGAATTTCAGTCACGGTGCCCTTGTGCCCACACTTCTCCCTCCCTCCCTCCCTCCCTCCCTCCCTCCCTCCCTCCCTCCCTCCCTCCCTCTCCTGCAACCCAGGGCTGAGATCCAGCATTACTGTCTGCTTCATCAGAATATGCAAGAAATGAAGCGACAACACGTCTCCTAAGATGCTTTATCAGTTTTGCAAAGTCCCAGTTCATCCTCCTCTTGTGGATCTATTTACATATTGATGTATTTATTCGACTCTCTCCACCAGGCATGCCCCATGAGATTAAACCTTTTTATTTACAAAGACATTGGGCTTGCAGCTCCTAACAATTAAGTCAGCCAAGATATAACTTTGCATGTGCTTTCAGATTGATGTGTGAACAGACAAATCGGCCTCGTCAGCGATTCAGGAGCAGCCAGGGGGGAGGACTGGTTAAGCCCCATCTATATAAACCAGTCAATAGCTGCTGTAACTGGGAAAAATGAATTGGGGTGTTGGGAGGCACAGATATGCAGAAAGGAAAGATAATGAGCCAGCAGAAGGAGTGATGGATAAAACCTGGAGGAGAAACTTTGCCAAGAGGGCTCACCTTAAAAGGTTGGTGCTTGAGAGTAGTTTGTGCTTCATGGGAACTTGCAGGCTCTTGGGAGTTGCCCCTGCTCCACCTCGCCCATGAAAGTCACCTATTAAAAAAGAGCAAAGCTGTTCCTCACCAAGGGGTACACTTGGAGGAAAAGGAGGGTGGGAGGAGAAGAGAGAAATACTTTGTGAGATGAAAGTCAGCAAAAGGTCATTTAAGAGAGGCAAACTGCCACTCTGTCACTGACATGATGCTCCAGGAAAGGTGCTAAAGCCCTTTCCACAGAGAGCTTTTCCCTGGGCAGATCTCAGTGGAACATCTCTCATCCTTCTTCTCTTCATTAGCATCTGATCAGGCTGCATCCGTCAATGCTCTCTTCTCCGTACCCTCTCCCTTCTCATTCGCACTCGGTGGTCTCTCTGAGAAGGAAACATCAAGGTGACATTCGTACACTGATGTCATTCGCAGTGTGCCAGGCGATGCGTGGATGGAGGGACACATCATCGGGGGGAACGACATACTGGGTTCTGCTTAAAGCCCCACAATTCCTGCCCGGGCCCCCTGTCGCCATCACACCTAAACCCTGGTGCTCGCCCATCCCGTCAGCAGCACTGGGTCACGGTTAAAACAACTTCAATCAAACCCCGTGGCTGTCTGCAGGGATCAGCAATAGATACCTACAGGTGTACAAATCTGTAGCACGTGTTCCTGTCGGTTTCTCTGCCTCCCACCAGATGAAGTATATCCATCAGAGCATTTTAGGCTGCCTTCAACACAAGAGCTGAAAAGTCACCTGCGTATTTAGACCAGTATAAATCTGGCACACTATTGCCTCTTCCTGACAGCAGTCTCATCCAGTGCCAGCATTCTTCTTAGCATCTCTGACATTTCAAAATTATATTTAGAGACCTGGATGGGAATTTAATTTTGAAGTTTTCTACTGAACACTGTTATATAAATATTCTGCACCACCTGCCTATGGGTCTACTGATGCATAGCAAGCATGTGCCATTGCCTTTAATTAAACGGGCCGAGGCAGCCCAAGGAAGGAGCACTAAATAGTAGTCTAACCATCTTAAAAGTCGGCACTTGTCTCCCTATTAATTCTCAGCCTGATCTTTTGCATAGCGCTGTCGCCAGGCTAATTAATCACAGGTGCAAGCTCAAGCATTAATTGCAACAATGAATCATTTTTTTTGTCTGTGCCTGGCCATTTCTAACCTACAGGAATGCAGCTACTCCCGTTACTTTTATAATTATTATAAATATAAAGCCAGCAACATGCACTACATTTTGTAGGCATTAAAAAAGACATGGTATTTGGCCCGAAGCATTAACAATCTGGTGCATATTCAGGGGAGTGATGAATGCATCTTACTGACAGTCTGAAAATGTGTTTCCTGAATCATTTTAATTCAGGAAACTTTATGAAGGTGTTAGGTAAAGCACAGGTTTTAGGAATCCAGTGTCTGCAGCTCTCCTGGTCAACATGTTTCGACAGGTCTTGGCCACTCATCGTTTGTCGGGACTTCCAAGGTGCACAGCAGTCTCCAGTTCATGCTGCCCAGCCCATCTCTTTCCCACTGGAAAATTATACAAGACAGGATGACTCTTGAGTGCAGATGGCTGCAGGGGAAAAGATCTGTAACCTCTGTGCCTCCAGGCTGAGACTCAGCTTGAGTGAGATCGTCGGAAAGTCTTGATGTCTGGGTGGAAAGAAGGGATGCTGTGAACCTTCGACGGCGAGGCACATGCTGGGGACTCCCGGTGCAGCTGGAGCTGTCAGGTGGACGCTCTTGGGTCTGACCCCAGTGAAGAAGCTGTGGGCTCCAGGGGCTTACAGGACAGACAGTCACTCTTGAAGACATGGGTCCTGCCTCGCCAGGGCAGGCAGAGGCACAGGGGAGGCAGCACAGTGGAGCCGATGCTGCTGCAGCCTTTGCTGAAGGGAATGCGGAGCCATCCGCCCCAGTGCTGGGTGAGCCAATACCTCCTCCTGGCCTGGGCACAGGGCTGGAAACATGTCTTGAGGTACTGCACAAGGGGTAAGAAAAACCGCTGACAGTGCTGTTCTGAGAGATTAGATTATAAATGTATTAAATGACTAACGTGCATTATGCGTCCTTCCCGGGCCAAACCACCTGCATACACAATGCGTGGCTATGATGTGGGGTTGACAGGTTCAGGCAAATGGTTCAGGACTAATTTTCAGTGTCAGACTGGCAGAATACACTCCAGGCAGAGGCTTTTGATGCTGGGGAAGGCAAAGCCAAAGCTACGAAAACAGAGCTTTTTAGGGAGAAAATAAAAGCTAAAATTTGAACAGCTATGAAAACACAATTTGTCATCCAAACTACAGTAAATATTTCCTTTCTTTGCTAGCACAGACGCTGGGGAGAAGAAGTGGCTGAAGGAGAGCTCAAGGTGAGCACCCGTTATTTACTGCTGATGATGAATAAGCAAACCCCCACATTGTGTTTTCCTACAGGACAGCAAAAGCTCTGGCCTGCTTAACAGTCTGGTTAGTTGTTATTTTTTCCCCTCCTGGGGTGCGTTTTACATGCTGTTCCAGTGAAACGCAGTACCACTATTAATTGTTCGCAAACACATAAAAACACATGGTATTCTCCTTCACCACCACTGCAGTCCCAGCAGATCAAATGGGGGAGAGCTGGAAAAATCACCTACCAAGACAGAGGTTGGGAGAATAATGCAAAAAAGATCCAAAACGATTTGTGGTTTGGTTTTGTTTTTTTTTTTTAATATAATATACTTCTCTCTGCCTGTTTAAAAGCTGAGGCTTGTTTGAACTTCCTAGGGAAGTCGGGAGCATTGAAGAGAAATTGGCAGGCTCCGATCTGGCTGCTTTTCCTTATTATGAGAAAATACACTCTCGTCTCCTTGTCTAAGGGTATGAATTCTTCATCTCATATTGTGTTTGCACAGAAGCGTGAAATGTATCCTGAACATTGGTCTTCGTCCACACTTCACAATGAGAGAACAACGAGGGCAGTGAGACATGCAATGAGAACGGGGACACCACAAAAGTGGGGGAGCGGGTGGCCGCTTCTGTTCCAAGGCCTGGACTCTGGCGCTGCATTCACCATATCCATGGTATTTAAAAGGAAAACCCAAGGCACGTATTTCCTCCGAGATGCTCAGGGGCCCTGGTTTGTGAGCTGTTGTCCCTGTGGGAAGCTCCCGCCTCCCTTTCCGTAAATGTTCCCCCTGCTGCCGCTGAATCACCAAATAATCTGGAGACCCGTGGGAAGGGAATTAAATGGTGGTTATCACGCTGCCGTGTTCTGCTCACTTTATTTGTTTTAAATGACCATGAAAGCAAAGAGGGGGAAAAGAAAATACACAAGTGGAAACTTAATTGAGCTGCTGAAATGTCTTTAAAGGAGCATTATGGGCTGGATTATGATGCCTCAGCTCCCAGCGGTGGCATTTGCTCACATGAGTGGGCATCTGATTAGGCAGAGGACAACCAAAGAGATCCAGTTCTGGGGACCTGACAGGGCATTTGAGAAGATCCTCCAAAAATGGCCAGGATGGGACCAGGCTGCAGGCACCTGATATTGTTGAGGCCTACAAGGGTTTGTGTCCTTGTTTCCTGACAAGGTTCCCTACTTACCAAGGAGAATAGCCAAGGCCAGGAGGACAGTTGGCCCAGCTGGGCTCTGGCACCAGGAGGGAAAACCTGTACCTGGCTACTTTCTCCCCCAGAAGCTCCACTTCTGGGCAGGAGGAAAGGCGAACCCACTCTGCTCTCTTCATGGGCCCCGAAGTGCAAAGGCCCCTCAGGCACTAGCTGACATACACAGCTGAAGCCACAAAGTGGCCTTGGTTAGATGCTGTCTCAGGGTAGAGGTGTGGAAGAGCCCGTAGAAGGGCCACAGAGCCCAAGGAGGATGTGTGGGCAGAAGAGCATGTGGTAGAGCTGGGCAGCAGCTGGACCGGGAAAGGGGAGCAACCGGAGGGACAAGAGGGCCACAGGAACAGGAGGGAACTTCCCATGGAGATGGTCAGCAAAAAAGACCAAAATGTGGGGAGAAGACTCTAGCAGCGAAGAGGGAGGAACTGCTCTGACTGACTGGCTGGAGCTTGAATCTAGGAGATAGCAAAGAAAACCCAAGATGTGGAAAGGCAGGTACCACAATTCAGCACAAACAAGCCACCCACACCTGAGGGAGAAGTCAGGGCGGGACCATGTGGGAAAAGGGGGCTCAAGAGATCTGCTGTGGAAGCCCAGGGATCTGACGGGGAACCTGCTGGACCTGCTGGAGCAGCTGCACACAGGCTAATCTCCAGATAGAACAGAACTTGCCTCTGGCTTGTTACACCTGAATTTTATTATGAGTCCAATATGCACTGAAGTAAATAAAAATGTGTTCCTCTCTATTCAATCTTCGGCTAGATCTTAAAATCCTCTAACCTGCAGGAAACTCTATCAAAAACCCTTGAGGAAGGGTCCCTACATTTTTATGCATAGGTTCTGAGTCCTGTGCAAATCCAAACGAAAGCATATGGGAGGAAGGAGAGCTGAGCTCCTTTGCCCTGCCATGTGTATCCCTCTTACACTGGCCAGGCACTGCACATGGTCCACAGCTCCTTTCTGATCCATTTGTCGAATCTCCTCCCCATGCAGTGGCCTACCCCAGCCCCGGGAAAGGATGCAGTCCCTCACTATCAGTTCTATGGATCCAGGAGCAGTTTTCAGGATGCCCTGTCTCCCGCTCAGCTCCTCCTGCCCCTGTCCTCCATGCCCTAGATGTTTTCCAACCACAGGAGCTCCCACGACCCTGGTGCTCTGAAATGCAGGCAGGTAGCAAGGGTGAGGTGGGGGTGCACATCCTACTTTGCCTGGGAAGATAATTAAAAGGGCAGTCAGGGATGGGAGGGGGGATGTAGACCCTCCTCAGCACCTCCTGCTCCACTGGGTCTCGCTAGGTCAGCACTTTCTGGGAATTGCTGTATTGCCCGATGTTGATTGGGCATCTGACAGGAGATGAATAAAGCCAATAAAGTTCTTATTTCTGGCTATAAAAAATAATAATGAAAAGCAGACAGAGATGGGGGATAGGCTGCCCCAAGCTTTCCCAGGCTGCACTGTGCTGAATGTAGAAGGAGCTACCTTCAGTTGCCTTCCCCCTTCTTATTTTCTCCGGCTTGTATGCCATGAGCAATAGGCCTGAAATTAAGCAGTTGGATGATATTTGTGTACAGTCAGAAGTATTCCTCAATTCCTGTCAAAGGGACTCTTTATTTATTTGCATGACCTTTTCCCGCTGGCAGTGCCAGAGCTCCCCAGCCATATAACCCTTCTTCAGAGTCTGTTGCGCTGAGCCAACCCCACCGTGAGTTCAGGACTCACGACCCAGGGGTCTGCAAACCAGAGCAGCTCAAATGTCTCCATGAAGGCCAAGTCACCTTCTTTTAATAATGACTATTCTGCCTCTAGCTCTGCAAGGGACAGCTCCTGTTACCATGTCAAAGGCTGCTCTGCTTCCTCGTACCTCTCTCCCCAGAGGTACAAACATGCCCGTGCTTTCAGGTCCTGTGTAGCTAAAGAGCAAGTTCTGAATATCAATGATTTCCTTCGTGCTCTGCTGTACCAGTGTGGGGATATTTGGCCGGGGTGCTCTGAGCAGTTCTGAGATTTTGAGATGCATTTCTGTAAAGAGATTTACTACACAGCTGCTGTCAGAAGAGCTGCCTTTGTCCCTACCTGCAAAAGTGACACCTCTCCTCTTAGGAAGCTCTGCAAAAGGTGCAGATCCTACCATGCCAACACCTCCCAAAGCCAGGTGATAGCTGCTCTGAGTCTAGTCTAGGGTGAAGGGGATATTTACAAACAATTTCCTCAGTTTGCAACCCTCATAACCTGGGATCTAAATGAGCTCCTGGGCTGCATCCATTAGAGGTCCTGAACAACCCAAAAAACTTGAGGGAGGGCAAAGGTATCTCTCTGCCACATTGGTGCCTTCCCCAGTCACAGCTGTTACAGAGTCTGAAACTCCCTTAGTTTCAGAGACAGCCTGAGCACTGCAGAACAGGTCCTTCACTACCGTGCTGGGAATGCTGGCACCTACCTGCGGACATGTAGGCTGGCTCTGGATAAGCTTGCAGATCCAGCTCACTCCATGGCAATCAGAGCAGCCCTGTTCCCTGCTGAGATCCAGGTTGGTAAATGAAAAAGAAACATTCAAAATGTGTATTAACACTATTTTATGAGGTGGGCACCACCACAAGAGGAATGTCCAGCATGGCTGTCACTTCCTCTCCAGATGATGGCATGAAGCAAAGTTGCATTACTGTGGTGAGCTTCAACCCAGAAGCTAGCTCCTAGACATCTCATAAAGCCAGGAACAAAAGGCCTTCCGAAACAATAATTCCTTCAGCCCAGAAACTGATGCAATCTGCATGGGAAAACATTCTGCTGGACCTCTGAAGGCCAAAGAAGAGTTAGTTGCTGATTTAAAAACCAGCAAGTTGCCTAGATACCACAGGGCATGATCTGGTTACACTTGTGCAAACAATCTGGCACCAGGCAGTGACGCACACACCTATGCGTTTAACATTTCTATTTTCCCAAGCCTTAACCTTAGTTGTTGGCATAATGGACTGGGAATATACATTTAAGGTGGAAAACATTCCTGGAAACTGGCTATTCTTCAAAGGCGTATTTACTGGATGTTCCAATTGCCACAATTCAATAAATGTACAACAATATTACACTGGGTAAAAATATCTGGGATAAAAAAAGAGTGAAACTCCCATTACCTTTTTATTCAATATTTTTATCAATGATCTAAATGATGCTACAAAAATTCTTGTTGTGGCAAAGTTTTGCAGATGCCAACAAGATTGGTGGTAAGGAAATAACAAGCAGGACTGGACTATCAATATACAGTGATCTGAAATAACTGAGAGTTGGCCACACTCCAGTGAAACATGATTTAAAAAGTCAAATGCAAGGTAAGACATCTGAAACCAGAAATGCAAGTTACATTTACAGGATGCTGCCTCTGAAAGGGGTTGCTTTGAAAAGGACTTAGAGAACATGACAGAGATCTGCCCTAGCCCTAAAGCTGCCATAAAGGGACTCTTCTGATCCCTCAGTGTTTCGAAAGGGCAATCGCAGACCCCAGCAGGAAGCGTTCCTTTTCATATGCAGTTCCAGCGACAATCTGCTGGAAAGCCATGTTCAGGCTATGTTCCTTCCTTCATGGAGAAAGCAAAAATACAGAAGGGATTCAGGCAAAGCCAAAAAATGACCTTGGAGCTGGGAAACAGAAGCTGTCCAGCGTGCTTCTGAAGGAGCCCAAGCCTGTCAGCTTATCGAAGACATGACTGAGGCAGGATCTGATTACTGCTACGGGCACTAATATGGGGGAAGGCAATTGTGAGAGAGGGCTTTTGGGTACCACGATGCCTCTTCCAAGACAACTGCAACAGCTGGCAATTAGAAATTTAACCTTGAAATAAAACATAACAGAAACAGCAGTGAAGGCCATTCAGTCCTGGAAAAGCTTGCCAGAGAACTAGGTGAAATTATGAGATTAGCTGTTTTTCAGAAGGCGCTCTTTAACTCACCTTCTGGGAGAAATTATATAGGTGGTTAGACTAAACATGGCTGTCGTAATCCCTGGATTACTAGACAGGAGGCTACCTCTTGCACAAACTGTTCAGAGCAGGCATTTCTTTGTATTTGAAGGAATGGAGGAAGCACTGTGGAAAGGCTCAGGCAGCCTGAAAGACTTTTCCTAGCTGCCTCGAACTCTACACTATGCTCGGGGGGATACTTCCACTGCTTAAGCTTTACATACTGTAAGTTATATGACTGTCTCTTCCCAAATTAAGCAAACACAGATTCCCTCCTGCTGAGCTGAAAATCTCAGTATCAGTTTCTCCAGTCCTCACCAAATCCTTACCAGTCTGGCTCTGGAGAAAATGCATAAAGAACCCCTGTCTGCTCCTCGTTACAGCTGGGGAGCTGTACACATATCAGTGAGGTTTCAGGGTGTAACAGAGCAGAAACCAGCTCAGCATGCTCATTTTCTCAAGCTAAGTCTGTCCTTCTGTTTCGACAGATTAGCTCTTCGGCTGCATTTCCCCTTGCACAGTGATGCCAGCCTGGCCACAGCAACAGTGAGCAGCGAACAGCAGGAGGCCCCGCTTCATCCAACACCAACTCCCACATCTCTAACAGTGGCAGCTTTTGTTCTCCTGGTTCCTGTCTGATCTCTCCAGCCCCATCTTACAGCACTCTACATTCCTCCTTCAGGGCCCCCACCTGAAGTAACTCCATAAAATAGTATATTACTTTTCTATTTCAAATCCAGACCTGGCATCTGAGCAAAAATAAAAAGTGATCAATCACCACCCTGATGCAGAAGGGTCTTTTTCCCATCCCTCCCTTGGTTTTGCAAGCTGAACTGTCAGAAGTGAAAATTCATCTTCTGTTTGAATATGCAGGGAACACATAGAGTTGGGTAGTGTGATACAAGGAGTGCATTTTCTAGATTAAAAAAATGAATGCATTGCAGAGAATAAATTGATAAAGCTAATCTTACCTGTACACCTTCTTGCCAAACTGAGGCTGGAAACTCATGTCACAGCTAGTGGGTGAACTACACTTCTCACCACTCTCATTTGATGCTGTGCCCCACACAGAACACCATCTCTTGGCTCCTAAATCCAAAGTCATCAGTGGGAACCAGGTAACTTTTCCACTTGTAGACTGGATCTCAGGTGGAGTATCAGATGCAAGTTTCCTTGGTGGATCTGAAGTCTGTCCAGACACTGCCATCCCTTCCCTCGAGGGCAACAGCAATGCTAATCATGAAACAAGCAACTTCCTGATTGTAAAGTATTGCTTCCCTGGAACAAAAGCATTTCAGAGTGAACATGTTACAAAAACAATAAAACAGCCTGTGCATGTTCAGATGAACTTTCATTAGGTATTTCTGGGAATGAGAGGCTGGTTTGACCAGCTTCCTTCAGACTCTTCTACAGGTGTATCGGCATTTGTTTTATTTTGGAGCAGGACAGCCCTTTTGAGGTGACTCTCCTGACCTTCCCCACTTACTGCATTTAGGTCCACACTGCAGAATTGGATTCCTTTCAGACAAAACTAAATGACAAGACGAGCTCCAGAGACCTACCCAACATGTCCCAGCTGCTATTGAATGCTCCAAGCCATGGGGCCAGATCTGACCCATCCCAAGTAAATCCCCCAAAACGCATATAGCGGACCAGCACCAAACATTTCACTCACCAGATCTGCTCCTACCGCACCTTGCTGCTGGCTAATGCAGGCGTAACTGCTAAGAAGCCTCTCTCTGCATCTGCTTATCTCCCTGCAAGACCTCATGATGCTTCCCAGACAGCCCTTTGCAGTACACAGCCCCTTCACAAGAATTAGCTAAAATTTTCCCCCATTCCACTCTGTTGTGGTTTAGCTAAACAAGATTTCCTCTAGCAGGAGATGGAAGATGGTATGCTTGGAGCTCGCAGCTTACCCTGTTGTAAGCGAGTGTAGCCTTCAGAGGTCTTTTCCCTGGAAGCCTGGCTTGGCCCAGCAAACCCTAGGGCTTGTCTAACTCATTGGCAGGCTCTGAATAAAAAAAAAAACAGGGCTGAGGTTCAGGTAGGGAACCATGTGTTCTCATGCTGGAGGCACTGAAGGAAACAGAAGGTCAGGTGAATTCCCATACAGAAATTACCAGGATCATTAAGGCTTAACAAGTATTTTTGCATCTGATTGATAAGTTATTTTAGCATTAATTTCCTGCAACAGTTTTTTCTTAGCTGTTCTGTGTGTGACCAAATTCTTTGCGAGATCACCTCTGGTACGTTACCTGACATGCTCAGATGACAGCTTGTGTAAGACATGTTCATTCACTAGTTATTTTCCAATTAGCACGTAGCTGTGGTGTGATGAGTAATCTTGTACGGAGCAAGGGAATCTTAATTTGCCTGCCCTTAAAGCAGGTTACTGTGATTTCTAATGAGTGTCAAACAATTGCAAATCCTAACCAACCAAAATAAAACATAACTGGCTAGTGTCAAGTCTAATTTCACCAAACAATGGTATCATTAAATTCTCCTGCTATGGTTGATTTTGAACTGGCAGTAAGAATGAGTTATACCTACTACACAGGGATTTCGTATTTCTTCTTCGGTTCTATCTTTGATTTATTTAACAGATTTATTTTGTGGTTTACATTTTAATATTTTTGCCCTTCTGTTAATGATAACAGCTGTCTGAAGATTTGCAGTGCAGCTTCTCAGTGGTGAAGAAATTAGGAGTGTGGCATCTGGGTGTGCTGTAAGTGTAACTGGCCACCTTTAAACATCTACACTAACTCTGAAATACAGATGTTCACTGCCCCAGAAGATTGCTCCCATTGCAGAAATCTCAATCCAAAAGCATCGCTCTTCTCCCAGAAATGAATGCTGCCTCAGAAGCTGATTTAAATCAGAGACCAAAATAGAGGAAAAAACCACTCTCCTGTTATTTTCACTCTTCCCCTACTCAGTCTCATGCGACAAATCAGCCGCTAGTACATCTTCCAAAGACTGAACATTTTTTTTGCAGAGTGGCAGAAAGAGGAGCGTATGTAGCACTGTCACTGGAGTAGCACAGTCATCACATCACTCTTAAAAATTGGTAGAAAAGCTGCCAGGAAGCATCGAGCATTGCCTGCTGGACAGGTCAGCTGTCTCGCACTTGATGGGAGCAGGCTGAAGCCACGGAAGTCCCTTTCTTTCCTGGACTGGCAAGATGTTGCCCAGACGTTGTGTAATGAAGAGCGCCTAAAACCAGAAACCCAGATGAACGTGAAGTTTGGTCGCTCAGATGACAGGTATGGTAAGAGTAATATTTACATAGCTAAACGTGGCTGGGATATGGCTATGCTTCGACATTGCTGTTTGCTATAATAGGATAAGAGCTAGAAGGGTAGTATCTACTCCCAGTTAACTCTTCAGTGTGTCGACACATGAGAACAAGAATGTTTTGTTCCTACCCAGTTCCCCCTCCTTCCACTGCAGGTAGTCAGGAACAGGTCAGTCCTTACTCAGAGACATAAATACAAGCTCTCTCAGATATAATTGCTACATCAGCTACACACAGAATATAGATTTTATATACTATAATAAAACATGGCCAAGCAGAATATATAATATTTTATACACTATAATAAAACATGACCACTCCCAGTACTTTCTGTCAAACAAACACTGCTGTGCAAATGTTTATGGTGAGAGTGGATTAAGGACTCAAAAAATTAAAAAATGAAGGAAAAATATCTCTCTGTCCTCCTGCTGGTGATTCCTCTCACCCCCATACCTCCATCACACCTTACGATATCAACCTCCCCATCTCCACTGAAAAGACTCCAGTTCATACCTCCAGTTCTCTGTTAAAGGTATTGTAACTGCCATGGAGCATCTTGGTCCAGTCAAGATCTTGCAGTTTTGAGTCTCTTACATAATTTAGCAAGATTATACTGCCAAAAAGCAATTGCTCTGCAAAGAAAGACCAGGAAGTCTTGCCTGATCCCTTTAGCTTTCTATCAATCATCTGCAAATTTAATGATCCTATATGCTGCGGTGTTGTGTAAATCTTTAATAAAAATATTAAAGAGCCCCAGCAGAGCATCTGCTCCTCAGTCACCTCCTCATTGACACTCACCCTTAGCTCCAAGCCATGACTCTGCCTTCTTGCCAGTATTTTACCCTTTTCAATAACAGATTATTTTAACCTACATTTAGGGAGTTTGTACTATAATCCATCACACGAAATTTTCTTAAAACCTTCTGGACAACCAGATAGATTTATGCTATCTAGACTGATAGTTATTTCATTAGCATAAGTGATCAAATTAGTCTGACATGATTTACCTGCAATATATCCATGCTGACTCACTCCTATTACAGTAAATTTATTCTTTCTAAAAAACCAGCTGCAAACTAACTGTAAATGAAGATTTCGTAAGAACAATGTTCATCTTGAATCTTTGCCTCCTGTTGTTATTTCTGTTGTGATGGAGTGTACACATTTTTGCATCATTTTGTGAATGGGCCAGACTACCAGAGAGCCAGAAGGTACAGATACAAGTCGAAGTACAAAAGAATTATCTCTCTAGAGAGGGCTGCTACAGTCAAGGACACATGACTCCTTTCACTGAGAGACACAGCACAAGGAATTAAGCCTGGCATGAGACACTCAAAATAGGATTTCATCTGACCCGATTTTCTATGGACCCTGACATAGCACGTTGGGTAAGACAGAGTGTGGAGCAGGAACAACAGTAATGTCTGCCTTGGTTGCTTCCACCCATAGACAGCATCATCACCTTCTGCATCTTACAAAACTACTAAAAAAACCCCAACGCTAAAAAAAGCTATTGCATGGCTAAACTATCCTCACTACAGGAGGAACTGCCTGACATGTAAGCTAAACCTTTCTCACCACAATGCAAATCCATTATTTCTTGTCCTATTTCTTGCCTGAGAGGGGAGCCAGGTCCAATGAATCTGTTTTCGGAGACCAGGCAGAAAGACCTGTTGTTCTTCCCTCAGGGCAACTGAGAATTTTCTCTCAAACTGACACTTCCATTTCCCTTACTCCAGTGTCTGGTTGGGACCTGTAGACTAGATGGACGTTACAATCATGTTGAGAGATCTTTCTCCAATGAAACAGGGCTTTGGGGGAATTTGCTAACTTGGGTTTTTTGGTAGGAAAGATTTCCTTGCAAGAACTGAGCTGAAGTCCAGACAACTAAAGTCCACTCATATATTCAGTCAAAACATGCTTTCTCTTCTTTTTCTTGACCGCTCTGCCCCAGCCCGTGGCTGGCAGCTACCTCCCTCCTCCAGGTACCTCCTCTCCTGAGCTGAAGAGAAGCTCAGGAGGCCTCCTCAATTATTCTGGGTATACAAAATTGCTTCTTACAGTTTCTTTACCCACTGTGATGGCTTGTAGATAACAATGTCCTTCCATATAGGGTTTGCCCACATCTGAATGCAGTTGTCAAACCTCAAGGAGCAGCCAAAGCACACAAGGATTGCAGCTGACACAGTGCACAGGTGCTGCACTGGGGGCCTGGGGTATAATTCCAGCTCTGCTGCTGTCCTCTTGTGCCACCTTTAGGCATGTCACCTTCCTCTCAGAGCTGGCTTCCCCTCCCACATCGAGTCTGACTTGTATGTTTAAATCCTGAACTCTTCAGAGAAGGCACCAACTCGTATTTCCCAGGGTCCTCTGTGCAAAGATATCTAAATCTGCTTCCCAAGTAAAGGTATGAACCATTCTTTTTGTTAAAGCAAATTTTCTTTCATTTTGCTGTTGGCTAAACATTCAGTAGAGATTTCTCACGTGGAATTTAAAGACTGTAGATGAGATGACTTGGGAACTTACTGCATGACATCTGTAAGTTAATTTTTGTCTTGGGACAAAGGGAAGGGAAGCGTTCTTGTATAGAAGGATGCTTACGAAGGTCCACTCTACAGGCAGGCTATTGGGTAATCTGTCTGTTACCAACTGAATCATTAAATTACATTTTTAATTTTGACTGTGTTCTTCAACACAGTAAAGCTACATGCAACATCCTGCTGAGGGCAAAGTGAGTCAAGTAGTTATTAAATGGTCACAGTTAAAAGGTAGAACAAAGGTCCAGTCATTAAAGCACGCACAGAAAACCAAGCCTTTTCCACTACACAGTAATCCTCTATAAGGCTTCCCCACTGGTTAGCATGGTAAAATAATATAGCCAGAGATTATATTTTTTTCCTCCTACATATACTCTCATTTACTTTCTCGGGGAAAAAACTTTTCAAGCTCTTAGGGGTTTGCCTATTGTGTATAAAAAGAAATAAAGTTAACCGTGACAGTCACCAAGATGTTTGAAGCCTGCTATGTTGGATCGGTTAATCAAGGGGATAAGATGTGTCCTTGAGGAAGAACAGGTACCAGTGAGGCTTCATCCCTAACCAGCCAGCAGCCTCGATTCGGCAAAATTCTCAAGTGTGTGACTAAAGCTGAAGCACATACTTAAGCGTCATTGACTTCAAAAGGTTTTAAGCACATATTTAAAATTAAGCAGAGGCTTTGATAACTTGGGACTTCAGTCAAATCTAAGGACCTGTAGGAAATTGGGAGATCCTGCTTATGTTCAAGGTGTGTCTCCAAGCACAGGATACACATGCCACTCCATCTAAAACCCTAAATTAGCACATAATCTGTAGACTACCAGGAAATCTTAGTCTCTTCTCGATCAGCACCATCAAAGTCATGACAGTGCTGCAGAAAACGTTCCTCTTTAATTACATGTGATCATTAAAGCTAACCACGTACTGTATAATTAGTAAGAAAAATGAATTATTAAGTAACTTGCATTTAACAAATAGTTCTGCCATTCTGATTGCAAATCAGTATTCAGTCACCATAAAAAGACCTTCTTCTTATGCAGGAAAACAGACTTTCCTGCTTTTAAGATCTTGTAGATTTGAGAATTTTTCCAGGGTGTTCAAACAAAAAGTCTTACGTCCTTATATAGATTTGAGGGTCAGTAGCAACAAGGTAGTTTATCAGGCAGACTGATTTCTGGAGCAGGATCCTAGCTGGATTAACCACAGCTATGCGCTGCTGTGAATGGAGGAAAACAAACAAAAAAAAATGGGGAAAATGATAGCCTTTCTCTCATTTGACAGAGATCTTGCTTTTCCCTCTTTTTTCCCTTGTACATTTTCATAGTTTTGTAGACAGGTAATTACACGTCTGATGTAAAGACCAACCCTCATAGTTCATGCTTCAGAGCTGACAGAATTTAGTTGCAATTTTATCACAGTAATCACAGATTCAGTAGAAATGCAGTTGGCATGCAGCTGGGATGGAAGTGGAAGAAGAGCTCACTTGACCACCTAATCAAGGTTTTCAGATTGGAGACCTGGAATCAGACATTGAGTTACTGCTCTTACCTTTAGCTTCATCTTCTAAGCATGGGAGAGAGAAACCTGAAGCAATGCAGAGCTGAGCTAAGTTCTCACAACACTGGACAGGGTTGCAAGACCATCCCAGCTCATCTCAGGAGCAGGTTAGCACACCTGAGCAGAACTGCACCCAAGCCAGTCAGTCTGCTCTCTCAGAAGGGCTAATTAAGTGGGGTGAACTTCGACAGTCCTAAACTTGAGACAGTTTTCTACCAGCCAACTCAGCATCTCAGCCCTGCAGTTCCTGGCACTTTCATTCTGGCAGTAGCAATGGCAGAGCCAGCTCAGTCTGCCTGTCCTCCCCGTCCAGGCATGCCCTCCATTTCCCACAGAGCCCCACAGCTACATTCGCTTGGACTGAAAAACTTAAATCAGCTAATGGCTGGTAGCCATGTGGGCTAGTGAGCACATGTCATTTGTGGAGGACAGGAGTGAGAAACATCTCTCTGAATTTATGCCATCATAGCCCAATCTTGCAGCTTCCTCCAAAGCATGGAGTGTACTCTGCTGGGGAGAAGAGGAGAGGACGCTGGTGTAGAAGGACTACACTGACATTTTCATAAGGACATTGGCCCAGAGGCTCTGCTCTATTGTCATTAGCTGGTATGGGGAGGTCAGACCGAGAGCTACTCTGCCAAAGGCTGCCAAGATCAGGTGCAAATGAACAAACGAGACAACAAGAGAAATAAGCAGGAGTGAACAAACATTTGGTTTAACAGCAGCTTCCAATCACCTGTCACTGCTTCTTGTCAAAACATCTTTATCTCGTCACCAGCACTGCTCGGCAACAGAGTCATGCCATCCGTGGGCCTGCAGGGCAAATAAACCTTTTTGCAAGATGTGAAGAAAAAGGAAAGAGTGAAAACAGCTTTGCTGGTTTTCTAGTGACAGAATGGCCAGTAGAGAAAACTGATATTCCCTGTAGAGAACCCAGTGTTAAAGACTGGATAGGAAATGAGTCCTCAAATTACCATCAAACATTTCCCTGCCTAACGCACGCTTGTTCTTGAGGTCTTCAGTCATTATTATTTCTACAGGGTTGTGCCTGGAAGCACCTCTTTCTGACACATACACTCACAGAACAAACGAGACACATATTGCCAAAACTGCTCCTAAGAAGCTTCAGCACCGGAGACTCTCCCTCTCCAGACCAGGAAATCTGCTCACACTGTTACTACTATTAACACTTTCCCGGTGACTACGTTCAACATCCCTTGTTGTACGTTAAGTCCATTCTTGCCCTTCTGCTACCTTGCGGATGTGAATAACAGATCTGTCCATCCCTCTTTGCCAGAGCATCACCAGGTGTCCTTTAAGTTATCTCTTGCCCAGACACTGCCAGTTCTTTCAGTCCGCTCCCCAGGCCAGTGTTCTCTAGATTTGTGATTGCTCCGGTCTGCTGCTCATCTCTCTTCAGTATGTGCACCTCCTGTCTTCCCACTGGGCTTTGACCACACTGAACAAGCAGGGACTGTTTTACATATCCCACAGGTGAAATTTCTATTTCATAGAGGGGGTAAGACATGAAAAGACCTGGTCAATAAGAGATGTGGAAAAAAGACAGAAGAGCCTTGCCTCTGCTCTAACCACAAGCCCATACCTGCTTGACGAGTGGCAGTCTAAAATACACTTTGGATGAGAAGATAAAATCGGGAGCATCGCAACTAAACTGGGATGTCTGGTCACTTTAGCCATATCACTACTGTGCTCTGCTGGTGCTATTGAACTCTCTTAAGCTGCCCTTTAGCAGCACGTCCCTTTCTAAAGTTGCCAGCGCCTTTGTTCTTCTCGAGAATAGCTGCCCGCTCGTGCACACAGAGGCAGGGGAAGGCTGGACACTGCGTGCTGCATTGTACTGTCAGGCTAAATAGAAGCTGATGGGATAATAATTAATTGCAGTCTCCCTGTAATAAAAGACAAGACAAAGCAAGAGATATAAATAAAATCATCAAAGGAACTCACAGAATAGGAGCTGCGTCTGCATTTTGTGGGCAATTTACAAGCCAAAGGAAGGTTGGGAACCCAAGGACTGAAAAGCAATAAAAATCTATGGAGCCCTCACAAAACCATGACAGCGTCTCACTGATCTGTCTTGTTACCAGGCAGAGGTATAAATTCCCTCAACACCTTTGTTATTTAAGGAGGTGGAAAAGGAAGGGAAAAAAAGGCTTGAAGTGGGAGTGACCCCCAGCTCACTCAGACCCGAACAGCAGGGAGGTGCCCTTGGAGAGAATAGAGGAGACAGAAGGCACCCAGCTCCGCTCCGAGGGCAACAGACTGCCAGCAAGTGCCGCCAGCCTGAAAATATGGTCTGGAGAGCTCTGGGCAGCTGGGAGTGCTTTAATGGAGACATTTTTAACTCTCTTTGTACCAGGGGGGCTCCTTTCCTTAGGGCCTGCACAAAAGCAAACCCTGCCCTGACCTATAACTTGCCAAACCCCAGCTGCCTGTCCCTGCTCTCTGGCTGTTGTCATGACCATCACCTTCTAGCTCAGGTGGAAGAAGTGGTGACGAGGCAGAGCCAGAGTTGAAAGGGCCCCCAATGCCTCCCCAACCTCATGGGCAGCTGCAACCTGGAAACATGTGCAGGAGAACAGAGAGGGGAATCCTCCCTCCTGCTCCCTCCCCATGAGGCTGCAAGAGAGGAAAATGGATGTTAAAGAGGATGGATATGAAGGGACTGGAGGGAAAGATCCTATGTCTTGAACTCAGTTCCTGTTTAATGCCTAATTCTCGCTAGAGTCAGATAAACAGGTGTCTAAATACCCTTACAGCAACAGCCAGTCACATGACACATCCCTCTGCTCAGCAGCCTGCCCTGCTCCCCAGCTTGGGGAGCATCTGATGTAACTCAACCTCACAGGCAGAAGAACCGAAAGAAGAAAACTATCGGGTGCTCTTGTAAAAGAGAAAAAGATACAGCCCTCACAGACATCTGGGCCAAACTGCTCTGGTACAGGCCTCTTACCCTGGGAAAATGGGCCATTATACATTCAGCTCATCTCCATGTTGCCATTAATCCCACCACAGAGATACACAGACTTCCCTTATTCATTCCCTAAAGTGAATGGAGAGGCTAGGAAGAGAGGGGAAGCAATGGGGCACATCCTCTGCCTCTATGGTAAAAGCTTTTCTTGTTGAGTGGGTACACATCAGGGACAAGCTGGAAGCACAGATCCCAAATCCCAGCCCCAATCTGGGCTTTGTTTTGTGATTTTTTTTCTCTCTCTCTCTTTTTAAAATTCTCATTTCAGAAACTTCTTCCCCAGTTAAATGAAGCCAAGGTAAAGAAACAGCAACTAATTAAAATGAACTGCTGTTGCACAATATCCTCCCCAAAAGGCAAACACAATCTTCTTCCCTGAAAGAACAAATAAGCCCTCAACTAAACAATAACTTCCTTAACATAGCTGGCAAAGTCTTTCTTCCACCCGTTACCTAAACAATGAACAAAGCAACCAAGAGAAAAAAGTCACCTCCCTTTCCCCACACCTGTCTTGCCAGAACTTTACATCTCTGCAGCAGCAATGCCAGTCGGGAAGGGGATCGTCTCCTCCCCACCTGCAGCTTGCAGGGCCCTGCCTTGCTCGGGGCAATGTCTTACAGCAGAAGCTGGGGACCTGGCAGATGGTCACCAAAGAAGGGATCATTACAGATCACTCCCTGACTTGTGTCTCCTTGCAGATGGGACTTGTTGGAAAGAGGAGGTGATATGGTCCTAGCTAGCCTTGTAGGCAACAGAGCTCTTGCCAGCCCAGGAGCTTTGGTCTGCCAGGAGGGCTACAACTTTTGCATTTGCTCTGGGCAGGAAAGAACCACTGCTGGGCTGGTTGGCTTCAGGGACCAAGTCTTGGATCTTAAAGCAGGAGCCTGGGCTGTCTGAGCTAAAGGTCAGCTACAGCTTACCAGGCTTTTAATGGTTGGACTCAATGATCTTAAAGGTCTTTTCCAACCTGAAAGATTCTATGATTCTATAATCAACTCTCTCTGTGGTCTAGCTGGCAAGAGAGGAGAGCTGAGCACATGCAGAGTGAGAGCAGCTCTCCCTTCCCAGCAGTAGGGATGATCCAAGGATCTGGAGGCATGATGCTCAGAGCAAGCTCAGCAGTGCAGCATCCCCCACTTGGCTCAAGAGAACTAAAATGGATGAGTATTTCTATCAGCAAAAAGGCCAGAGAAGGCTTCCATCACCCTGCAGGTAACCTGCACTTACTGTCTAAGCAGAGCACATCTCTGTCAGACTGCAGAGCCAGAGCATAGCTAATGTGCTGCATGGGGGAGAGAAAGACAGACAGTGAGTTAATGTATGTCCTTGACTTCAAGCAAGTTGAGAGCTGCTACAGAGAGTAGGAGAGATCTGGAAAACACACAAATGTTTGTAGGGGCTGCCACCAGATTCTCTCTCCAGCTTGCAATCAATCCTGTGGGTAGGGAGAAGGGATGTAGGCTCCAAGCTGCTGCCAAGGGAAGAGTGCACTGCAGGGCAAACAAGCAGAAAAATCACAGCTCAGATGCAGCTGTGCCAGCTCTAGCTGAGACTGCTTCTCACGCCTTGTCACCGTCCCACTCCACGAGACCACCCTTGTGCAGATCTGCCAGCTGGGGTACACTTGTGATCGTTCTCTAATCCGGTTCAGTCAAGATGAGCTGTCTTTTTCCATACTCTAAATGTCTATTAAACACTTTGCTTCTGCCCCCTTGTCCCTCTGAGGGAGGGATGGATGTATTGGGGTAAATGAGTAATTAGCAGGCATACTACTGGTGTTTCACATTTCACATCTACAGTCCCCACAGGTTTTAGAAGACAGCCACAGCCCAGCTTGCTCCTCATGAGCATTCCCAATCCAGACCTATGTCAAACATACCTTAGCCAAGGCCATTCTTAGAAGAATTCAGTTTGTGCTCTTTAGGGCAGTCTTGTACTGCCAGATGATACAACAAAGCCACAGGGCAAAGGCATCCTGGACCCATAAAGTCGCTGGAGAGTGCAGCTTGATGAGGAAGGCTGTGACAATCCGGAGGGGAATACCCTCACCCCAGGAGCCCTCAGGGTTGAATTCACTCTCTGATTCATCATGAACCTCGGAAGTGGGGAAGAGCATTTGGCCCAGGTCTTTGGTGCCTGATGGCCACCAAAATGATGTGTGCAGCCTGCTCTCTGCCCTAGGAGGACACAGGGCTGGTCAGATCAGCCCCACAGCTCCGACACCAGCCATTTTTTATGGCACTCGGCTAGGAAGAGAGCCTTCTCGCCCAGCTGGTACAAGGTCCAGAAGCCTCTTCTGTCCAGAACACAGTCCCGGTTGTGATCTCTGACCTGAAAATCAAAATCCTTCCTGAGGTTTATGCATGAACTCAGGGGCTCACCCCCCCAAAAAAAACCAACTCCATCCTTTTATGCCAGCTACAGTCGACTGGATGGACAGAAGTCCCTGCTGAGGCTGGGAGTGTCATGGAGCAACTGTCATGACCACAGGGCATGCACAGTGAAGCCGACTCCTGCGAAAGGTCAGATCCCTAACATCATCATACTCAGAACAAGAAAAGCATGTCAGCAGGGCTTTCACACAAACCTGTTTTACTTTGCACTGTACAGAACAGAAGCATGAACAGAGTTACTTACCCAAGCTGCAGGAAGAGACCTGACAGCAGAGGGGCAGTAACCTTTAGCTGAAATATAGTAACTTTAAAAAAAAAAAAAGACTCTAAAGGTGGTACAGACACTCATCTGATCACATCTTCAGCTGTAAGATATCCCTTTCCTACTAGCAGCCTTTTTTTTTTTACCTGCATCCAGGCAACGGGAACTATGTTCACTGAAACAGTCATTATTACACACACCACTACGACCTGCTCAAGATAATTCCTCCTTCACAGGCAGGGGAGAGGGAAAGCAACAGTATTTGGAACGGCTCCTGTTCAATTGTCTGGAAGGTGATTGAATGCTGCAGCACTTAGATCCATACCAGCAGCCAGGCAGGAACAGGTCAGAGGTGACAGAGATGATCTTGCCATGTGAATACAGAGTTTAAAGAGGAATATTTCACTCCGATCCCATTTAAAGCCCCTTGTGCAGTGTGAGCAGTAGGAACATGTCCAAAGAGAAGCTGTTTGTGCTGTGCTGCCACCCACAGCAGCATCCAGAAAGGAGGTGATTTGGTCCTGAGCTTAGAAACTATTCCAACCTTTGTAGCGGAGGAGGGGAAGGGTGCAGGCATCTCCTCTGCCCACCCTGAACATGGATCCCAGGCTATTGCTCCTTTGATCTTGGCTGCTGGCTTGCAGCCTCAGATGGCTGATCAGCCAGATGCAAGATACGGCCAGGACCTTGAACCTCCTGCATTTATTGTATCTGAACCATCTTGCCTGCCTTGAACAATTTAGGAAATATGACAGAGATTCGACATGGGTAGGAGCACATTCACACACAGAACCAAAAGCAATTCAAGCCTTTTTATCAGTAAGTGATAACACCTGGACTTTGAGTATATACTCAGATTAGTTTAGTAATTATTTAGTTAATATACTTGGTGATAGGACACGTGAGATGCAAGCAAGAGGCTCTTTTGATCCTCTGTCCTTGTGCTCTTGGATCCTGGATGACATGGCACGAGGATCCAAATGACTACAGCCATGGTACACGAAGAATGCTTCAGTCCCGTCTTCATGCTTTGCACTCCAAGATCTGCTGTCTTGTTACAGGCTTGCTAGACTATTTGGAAGGAGGCAGTCAGGGGAGAACTCATAGATTTTAAATAAAAATGAAGATCACATTAGGGATCCTGTTGGATAAGGCATACATGCACGTGGGGGCCCAGCCTACACCAAGGGCTGGACACGTTCTTGAGCCTTGTGAGAAGTTGAAGAATACGATACAAGAGTTGGAGGCATTCAGACTGCTTGGGACAGCTGCACTGCAGTGACAGGCTTGGGCTGGCTGATGCTTCCAAAAGACACCGGTTCCCTGCTCCACAGACAGTTGTCTGCACCTGTAGACCCATCAAGAGAAGGAAGAGCAAGAGACAAAGCATACAGAATGGCTGTGACAATCTAATCAAGCTGTACTGCTAATGCTACTAGGAAAGAAATGCTGTACCCTGTAGTTTATTTCTGCTTTGCTTTACTGTATGTGCGCTGAGAGAAAAACGGACATCAGCAACTCTCACTGCCATAGGATTCTCGGAAGAGAAAACGGTGCATCCAGCTGAGCTCCCAGCGGGCTGAGCTCCTGCAGACAAGTGAGGACAGGATCAGGACTAAGCAGGTGTATTAAAACTCTCCCTCTACCTGAGATTTTGCAGCACCTTAGGGGCTGTGGGCCTTATGTTAATGCTCCACTTGACTTCCCGAGCTCTCTTCCTCACTCATGGCCTCATGTGATGCAGAGTTGAATCCCCCCATTCCTCCAGCAGCATGCAGAGGGCACAAAGCCGTTTTCTTGAACTGCCCCTTTCAGGCAGATCAGATTTACCTGCTGCAGCCACGAAGCAACTCACAGATAGCAACAGCATCCTAAGAGGCTGTTCAAGGGCAGGATGGCTGAGAGCTGCTAAGTCCTGAGAGAACGTGTCAGCTTAAACTTTATCTGCTCAAGACCTGCAAGCCCTCAGCTAGTACTTGCAGAGTGTTATGCTTGCAGAGCAGCTCCCACACTTCTACAGTAGTTTCTCTGTTCTTTACAAGAGTTTTCTTCCTTCGCAAAGGTTTTATTTTACAGGCATTTTCCTTCTCATGAAGTCTCCACTGCAGCGCATCTGTGGTGCTGCAGAGCTGCTGTATGAACATGACTTTACTTCCTGGCCATAGTCCTGTGAACTGGTTACAGAGAACAGCCACATGCTCTGAACCCAAGGGAGGTCGCATCCTCACAACCCTCCAGAGTGGCAGGGATGGACAAACCTTATCATACCAAGGTCTGGATGCTCCATAAACCTCATGTGTCATGGTGCGACCATGTAGCCACATGGATCAGAGCTGCATGGAAGGCACTGTATTCCCATCAAAGACTGGGAGAGCAGAGGTACTCGGTTCACTTAGTAAAAGATTAAAGCTGCACTGACTCTAGAGACCCTACTTCAGGGTCTAGGACAAATCTCTTCTGAGGGCTGAACGTGGGGATGACAGCCAGGAGTTGGCCTGATGGCTGCTTGCACACTGGGGGTCATGGTTCTGGCTCAGCAGGGCCCTTTGTTCTCTGCCTTGATCTTCATCCCTTGGCTGTACTGAAAGGAAGTTTGTCCGAGACAAACATGTATGGCACACAATGTCAGCTTCAGAGCAAGCTGCGAGGAAACAGATTGAGTTCTCTGTGCAAACCAACAGCGAAACCATTCCTTGGTGGCTTCTCTTGTGGGACACTTCAAAGGCACCACGCATCCACAACGCAGCTGCTGCCCTGGGGAAGGAGTTGTTGAATACCCTCCATGAATGAGAAGTAAAAATTAAGCAGTTAGATTTGGCATGTGCATCACAATAAAGATCCCTGAATGCTCAGCTTCTTATTGAACCTAAGGCGGGCTGTTAATTCGTTATTCACTCCCCAGCCTGGAAGGAAAAGCATGTTATACCCGAGGGCCAGAACTGATGAACAGAGCCATAAATCAAGCAGTTTACAAGACCAGCAATTAGGAAACAAGCCGACAGAAGGGAGAACTCTGTCAGTAATAAAGCAGACACACCACAGGATCTGCTGAGTGCTCACTGCAACCAGGGACATGCAGTCCTTTCCACACTCCATCTCTAATTCTTCCTGTCATTTGCTGCCTTTTCCCTCTGTCTTCTACTTACCTTTATTTCCTCCTACCCTGCCTCCAGTTTTTCCTCTGTTTTCTTCCCCCTCTCTTCTGAAAAACCTATTCTTCCAGAGAATGCAAGAACACACCTGCTGAGAAAATGGATTTACCAGCTGCTGCCCAGGAGCAGAGGCACGTGCTGGGTACCAGCAGCCACAGAACGACGGATACACACAGCCCCATGAGTGCAGGATGTGATGGAGGGAGCAGTGTGCTGCTCTCCAGCCAAAGGACTGCAACAGTACATGAGCCCTTTCGCAGGGGGACAGCTCTGTAGGTCCCGCGATGGTGTGGCTGGGGGAGTAAGTGGCAGTGGGCAGAGCTGCTCAAGTAAGGAAGGGCTGGGATGACTCTAACCACCTAACCTGTCTGCTGCCCTAGTCATCTCTGATTTCTTTTCCAGCACCAGTCAGATTCAGCTCCCCTGACTCTGACAGCAACTTCCAACACCCTTCCAACATCTACTGCTCGATTTCTAGTTCCCTCTGCTTGGTCATCATTGCAAATCCTGCCCTTGCTTTCCTTACTCAAAATGACCTCCTGGAGTGGAGTCACTGGGTGGCCAAGGCAGTTTAGAGCCACTGGTCCTGGTCCCATACACAGCTCTGCACCATGTTGCCCTCATACAACCCCTCCAGTGAAGGGAGGCTGGGGCCAGTCTGACACTCATTCCTAGATGCTGCATTCCTGGTGCTGCAGAGCTCCGTGCAGCTCAGGATGCCGGCAAAGTCAGGCCTGAGCAGCTGTTCTCCACACACAGCACAGGCACACGCATGTGAAATCTGAGTGCAGGACATGGCTATTTAACCAGGCTTTTCTGCTCTCTCACATATCCCTCCTGCTCAGTGCACTACCACATCTCTAGGACATCGCATATTTAGGAAATTACACCCAGCAGTGATATATTTTGTCTACAATAGCCTTTGGGACTCAATATGTCCACCAGTCTCCCTGCCACAGAAGGAATATGGCTATTTATGAGCCTTATTTTGTCAAGGTAGGAGGGAGACCAGACATTCCTTCAGTCATCCCAAGACCAAATGGATCCAGTTATGCCAAGAATTATGTATGTGATATTCCAGTGCAGCCTCAAGGGCCAGGAGGAATCTCAGATTTGTAAAGTCCACTCTGTGGAAACACTCACTGTTACCACCTATCAGACACCCTCATAGCAGCAGATGTCGACGGTAAAAGCAGAAGAAACAAGATCAGTAGAGTTATCGAGCTCCACAGTACGTGCTCAGCCTCTGACATTCCCGCACGTCTCAGCTCACTATACCGACACTTTCTATGAGGTGGGGTCACAGCCCAGAGAGCTTCCAAAGTAACAAACCAACCTCAGCTGCTGAAGCCTTTTCCTTTCGACGTTCATCCTCCCTAAAGCCAAGGCTGACGCTTGCACAGCACTAGGTACAAGCAGACCCTCTGGAAGAACTGTGAGCTGCCCCTCCTCCGGGCAGGCACGGGCAGAGATGACCCAGCAAAGGTCCCACCAATCTCCTGCTGGGGAGGGCAGAAGGAACATGGGTGCCCCAGGGTTCCCAGGACAAGGCCACACATCACTAGTGACCACCGCCACCCAGACAGGCTGCTCTCCTCCGCTCTGGCCCAAGGTGTGAGGCAGAGGTGTGAAGTCAGTTTGTCTACAGAACATGAGAAGCAGGGCTGATTAATAGTCACTTAAAGGAAACAAAGCACCGCCTTTGAATGAGCATTACTCTAATGCCCTCCCAGCTGCCTGCGGTTTTGATCTTGAATGGGGAGGCTAAAGATTTGACTGGAAGAGTTGCTGGTCCATAAGAGGAGGAAACATCTTCTCTAACCTTGAACACAGAGAGACTAATAGTCCGCCTCCCTCAGCGCCAGGGCAGGGAGGCTTTGATGAGCTCTTTGGCAAGTGCTGTAGGAAGAGGCTGCAACAGAAAGTTAACCAATTCGGTTGCTACAAAGCAAAAGGAAAATAAAGTAGAAATCTTTCCTGTGCAAAGCAGATTCCAGAGAAGGAGAGGACAACTGCATTACTGGAGACAGGCTGCAGCAAACTCTGCCAGGAGTTGGGGAAGGGAATGGGTTTCAAGGTCTTGAGAAAAGCAAATCCCAGACACAAGGCCATGGCAACATAGAAAGCTCAGCAGGTGGGGACTCCTTGGGAGAAGATGGGAAATCCTCTTCAAAGGAAGGTTTTTGCCACCCAGATCTTGGCAAGCCACTGTGAGAAGTTACATTTTGCTTATCCAATGTCCCTCTCAGGCCACCCAGCCACAGATTTCATGCCCAAAATGGCTGGACAGCTTCTGACTACTGCGCCTCACTCCAAACGTGCTTTTTCCTTTGATAACAGGTAAGATCCCAACAGACCACCTGTGTGGCTTGCAGAAGTGTGCCCTCAGGTGTCCCAGTCCGTTATCTTGCAGTCACCTGGATTCACAGAGCCATGCAAGGGACACCCATAGCCAGCAGGCCCCCATCAGAGAGCATCCTCAGAGCTATGCTGCTGTTTACCACCTTTGAGCACTGAGCCCTGCAAAGAAGATTTCATAGGTGGTCTTCCCCTACTGCATGACCAAAAGCTTCTTAGCTGTCCATGTTGTATAATAAGGAATAACATGAGCAAGTAGCAACTGCTGGTACTACGCCCATGGGTTTATTCTCCCAGAAATGACACGGAGGCTTTCCATGGCATCAGGTAGGCTTTTGAGTGGCCCTTGAAGGAAATTCCAGCTGCTTGGCTTTGCCACAGATTTCTGGCATTCTAGGAAGGTCAGAGCTCCACAATAAGCCATATGTTCAATCTTGGCTTCCCCTCACAATGCCAAGACGTGTCTGCAAGGAATAAAGCCAGAGGGAATGTTAACTGATCACCACTGAAAGGAAGCCTCTCCTTGGCTTTCACCCTAATTAACTATCAAGAGGCGGTGCCGGAAGGCCCCTGCATCGCCAATAAAGAATGTGGGGCTGGTAATTAATTAGTGGCCTATTGGGATCCCAGCACCTCTCGCCCACAGCCGAGCTGTACAGATTGATACAAAAGGGGATTTAATAGAAACACAGCGGTTTCTCCATTATGGCCTTAAGCAAAATAGAACTAGTTTTTGAAGGAACCTTATTCACAGTTCTCTCACATTACTGATGCTTGGCACCTAACCCTGCAGGTACAGGATTATATTGGAAAGGAACCTGCCTGCTGAATACAGGAATAAGAGAGAGAGCCCCTTAAGTAATTTGGTGAGCTATTTATGTTCACCATCCTCCATGCATAAGAAAACAGCAAGAGTAGAAGGATGACAGAGAAAGGCCTTGCACATCAGTGTACAGTTGACAGCACTCCTGGAGACTCAGACCTGGCAACTCACATCTCTGCCTAGAAAACAAGACAGCCCCACTAAAACAGAACATGCTGCGAGCCAAGCATCAAGACGTCCTGTTTGGAACGGTCAGGAAGGGGTTGGGATTGAGCAGGACACGGGCATCTGGCCAGGGGCTCATCTAGGGTGCCGAATATGGAGAAGGATCTAGTCTGAAACCCCTCCAAGAAGAAGACAGGGCTCCCAAATCATCTCTGCCCTTTTAGCTCCAAAAGAAACTTCTGGTTTCTCTCATATTTCTCAAGTAACTAACCAACACAGTTATGCTAGTTAATATTCCTGGTAATCCTAGATTTACCATGGACCCCATGTGATCTCAGCCAGGTAACTTTGCTTCTGTACATCATTTTATCCTTCCACCCCAGTAGCTGCTCTCCCTTTCTGACAGTACTAGCAGAGGGCAATGGAAATTTTCTCCTGTCAATGGGAATTAGATTTGGTTACTTTAGTTATGTGTGATTCCTGCTTTCTGGCTAAGAGACAGTTTTGCTGGGGCCAAATACCACAAGTCTTTCCTACAGTGGGAAGCTGGAGGTGAAAGGTGTCTGAGAGCTAGAACAGAGACAGCAAGCAAAACATCAGGTGGTTCTTTTCACTGCTTATGTAGGGAGCAGTGATGATGGGTGACATCTAACCACCAAGTTGTCAGGCCCAGGGGAAAGAGGAAGGTCAAAAAGGGCATTAGGAAATCACATCAAGGTAGTCTAAGGTATCTTTAAAAGAGGCTCAGAAGACAAGACGAGGAGCAGCTGCCAGAGGTCAAGGGATGATCTCCCTGGCATGGGATGGAATAAGACTTTTCTAAGGGTACTGAGGGTCTGGCACCATCTATGAATACCCACTCTGCCCACATCCCAACACTGTCACCACACACAAATCCAAATCAGAGCCACAATTGCAGCATGGCATAGGTGCACAGAATGTGTATGGCGGTGAGACAAAGCCAGCACTGGGCTGAAGGCATGCTGTTGGATGTCAGGGCTGGATTCGTAGGCCCAAACAATAACAGAGCTCTGGATGGCAAAGAGTACAGACACAGAGGTTACCCTGCTGAGAACAAGGTATTCCTGGGTATCAGAGCCTGAGATAGCACAGTATCTCACTGGCAGCAGTGGGACAGGCCAGAACACCCCTGCACACCAGGCAAAAGGAGCCAGAGCAAGGGCTGACATGATAAAGAGGAAGCCACCTGGACTTAGCTTCTCCCTGTGAAGGGAAAAGATGCCCTCTACACAGCCAAAAGGTGCCAGAACCACATAAACAGTTGCCCCAGACCACAGTTTTATTCCCTTATCCTAAAAAGAAGAACAGGCCGCTTGCAGATTATCACCTCCTGGTCTTCCTCCAACTCTAGCCACTGTTCCTGCAGACTTCAGCCCTCTGTTTCAGCTATGTTTATCCTACACACCAAATATATCAAAATTAAGCCTGTTCCTTTCCTGCATCAAATGCAATGCATTCTTCACTGCTCTCAGCCTCCAAAAAGCTCTACGGGCCAGATCTTCCCTCTTGGACTCCCAGGCCTGGATGAGCAGGACCATCTGATCCACAAGTTTAACCTGTCAGCCAGGGATGCTGCTGCTCCTTCTGTGCAGCCCACTTTATTGCAACCCCTGAATGTAACACCCTCCCAGATGTTGCTGTACATCCTCTGCCCAAACTTGCAGTTGCCCTGTCTTCCTAACAAGCTCTCTGGCTCATTAACCTTTCATTTTGCTTCTCTTCATCTTCTTTATTCAAGCTGGAGCCTTTCCAGCTCCCCCTCCTGGCTTGATTTTCCTCTCCTTTGTAGTCTTGCTCAAAGAGGAGGTCTGCCATGCTCGCTCTTATATGTCTATCGGCAAGTTACAGCATCTTCCTGACACCATCAACTTCATGTTGGCCTCTCCCAGGTGGCCTCCACACTGAGAGCTGCTGTGACCTCTCCCTACAGACTCCTGTGATGTTCCGTGTCCAAACAA
Source organism: Nipponia nippon (assembly GCF_047370975.1). Classification (NCBI taxonomy): domain Eukaryota; kingdom Metazoa; phylum Chordata; class Aves; order Pelecaniformes; family Threskiornithidae; genus Nipponia; species Nipponia nippon. Next base: position 26,678,769 of record NW_028262413.1, on the reverse strand, counting down.
TCTCATCTTGAAAGGATCAGGATTTTCCTCTCCAACAGACATAATTTTCAGTCCTCTCAGTAGGCCCTCATTTTTCTACATAAAGCTGTCAGTTCCATGAAAATGTCAGCTTAATGCTCAGTAACCATCAAGAAACAGATCAAGTGATATGAATCATTTGGAAAGAAAAAAAAGAACAGAACAGAAAAATCTATGATTCATCCACACCTTGGATACTGTGTGCACTTGTGGTCCCTTCATCTGAAAGGGGATATCAGAACTGAAACAGATTCTGAAAAGAGCACAACAGATGGTCAAAGACACAGAACATAATTAAAAGCACAATTACTGAAGCACAATGAAGTAGGCTCAGAGAAAAGGCTTGTGGGGGAAAAAGTTGGGATGTGAAGTCATTATTGGGCTGAAGGGGGATAGGCTCTTCACCTCCTCTTCCAAAACAAGAGCTCAGGGCCACTGATGACGCAAGGAGGAGGTAGACCAGCCCCATGCAGCCTACCGTCTCTAAGACCAGGGAGGCCATCCTCTCTCTTTGCTCTTGAAGCTGGTACAGGGTCTTTGCTTCTGGAGTCTCAGGAACACAGGACCAATCAAATTCACCTCCACAATTCCCATTATCCCATTACTCTCAGCCAAATATCCTCTCTTTTCTCTTTCATATTAGGAAAGAAGCCCATCCCAATGTTCTCAGAAGTAAGTTAATTATACTAGTACTGAAGGCCTCTCCTTGCTTTTCCCCATCTGTCATCTTTCATTCATTATGAAAGAATCAGCCCCCATCTTCTATCAGCTCATAGCACCAGTCCACCCACCAGATTTTCAAGGAAGCACTGTCGTGCTTTTCTTTATTCATGATTCCAGAAGGGAAAAACACCCACAAAGCTCCTTACTTGTCTTCTTCAAAATCTTCTTTTGCTGTGATTCCTACAGCAAGTTTGACAGCACAGCACCAAGATCACAGTCAGAACCACTTCACTGCTCCTCTGTTCACCTCCACCAGTCTCACACTTTGGTAGCGAGCTCTCTGGGACAAGCCTCCTCCTTTTACCTTGTACAGTTCCATACCACAAAGCTTTGTTTTGCATGCTGAGGGTCTACCACAGGAGCTCCCCCAGTTGCATCACTGGTTCAGCATCTTCCTCTTCTGTTCCATTTCTTCCTCTGAAGGACAATGGGAGGGCCATTCAGACCCCTTGCTATACAGGTCCCACTCTCTTCCTAGACTGGTTGAGCTGAAGCATAAAGGTCCAGAGGTTTTGCCCCACTGCTCCAGAACTTCCCAATTCCAGCAAGCAGCAGCCTTCAGCCCTGTTAGGGTCACCCACAGGAGTCAGCCCTCATCCCCAGCCAAGGAGATCCCACCCCAAAATCTGTTTCAGAACATGACTCTACTTCTAGTCACCAATGCAAAACATAGGCAAACGCACCACCAAAGCACCCAGGGTCACTACTTTCTAAGTCTCCCTTCTCTCCCTCTCTTCCCTTCACTGTTCTGCTCCAGGCTCTACAGCTACAATGGAAGTCCCTGGTTGACTCCCAGCTGGCCCCAAGTCCTCTGTGCCAGTAACAGAAGAGCCACCCTGGGTACACAGTGGCATGGGAGCAAGCACTGTGCTTTCTGCAGTTGGCAAAGTCCAAGGAAGAGGCTGGAGAAGCTTTAAGAGCACAGGGAAAGTCTGGCAGGTGTTAAGTTAGTGATAAACCTGCTTTGCAAGCAGAACCTATCCTAGCACAGAAAAGGGGAAAGATTTTAGACAAGATTTTACACTCAGCTACTGAGCACTCAGCACCAGGAAAACCCCAATTATCCTGGACAGGGGCCCAGAGAGGCGGAACAGTCCCTGTCCTTGAAGATATACAAAAGCTGACTGGATGATGTCCAGACCAGCTGGACCTCACTTTGAAGCTGGCTGTGCTTTGAGCAGGGACTCGGACTGAAGACTCCCTGAGGCTCCTTTCACCCAACATTATCCTCTGATATTGTAGGATTATACGTCCCTGAAACAGCAGGCAGAATCTCACTTGCATGGTTAACAGCAGGGCTCTTCTGACCAGGCACAGAGCACACCATGGAGCTCAGCTCTCCTCCTCGGCTCACTGGCATGACATACCCACACAACAGAAGTATCTGGCTCAGTCCCTAAGCTGGTTGCCCTTTAGATACAGGAGAATAGCTCCTGTCTTGACAGCATTCCCACAGTCTTGCAGATAAGCCAGAAGGAGAGGGTGCTCCTAGAAAAACAATCTGCAGGAAAATTGAAGTGCTGGAGTGAAATGCTGATTGGTTTGCATTTGAATTTTAGTAAAAATGGACTTACATCAACATTTGGCTCTAAAAAAACCCTTCCAGGTTTGAAAGTAGTTCATAAGAGCCTTTGTAAAGCAGATTTCTTGGCAGTGGGGTGGTGTCTGCAGGAGAAACACCAGTTCCCATTGATAGATACTGAGAGGATGAGAAATATCCCTCCTTTACACACTGAGACACCTCAGGATTGGTGTCCTGTAAGAAGGGATTTTACATCCTCATCTGGAGATCATCATGGAAAACAAGGGTTTTAGAAAGTCACTTTATAACCCAGAACATCAGAGTAAGTAAACGTGCAGCATCTCAGATGTTTTGCTGAAGAGATGAAGTGTCACGGGCTTTTGACGGGATTCCAAACAATTCCGCTACACACACAAATCTGGCTTTAACTCTTCCTGTGCTCTCAGCTTTAAGACTTTTACTTCTAAGCAGACTGTTACTAAGATCTTCCACCAAATGGCTAAATGCAGCAATTGACTGTACTCATTTTGGCCAAGACTTTCTTTGGCCCTTTCTCCCTTGCTCCAAAGCTTGGCTCTCCCTAGCAGTGCAGCATGAGGAGAGAGAGGACTAAGCTGCAATGATATGGGTTGAAGAATGTTGGGTTTTGATGATTCAAAATGTTTTCAGGGGCCTTTTCTGAACTGAGATCAGTTGAATTTGCTCGGACATTTCCGCTCAGCACCCTCAGACAGTGCAGCAGTGTGATGGAGGGTAGTTCTGTCAGCAGGGAACTCAGTCCTAAAGTCTTTGTTCAGGGTTATGTATTTCAGGACTGATGTGAAACTAGGGAGGAGTAGACAGAGCCACAAGGGGAAACATCAGAGAGCTCCCTTGGAATAATCCCTTCCATGGAGAGGGGTTCGAGCAGCTGTAGGCTCTTCCAGATTACACCTTCCAAATCCCAGGGATCAGTCAGAAAGGGGCTGAGTTGTTATTTCCACAGCCTGGCTCTGGAAACTACACCCATTAATGCTTGCACACACAGAGATGGGTTCAGTACTGGATATGCCCCTGTTTTCAACATATGTAATAAATAGGTGTGCTTGCAGTCCAGAGAATCCCCCGCTGCACTGTTCAGCGGCTGGCTAGTATCTGTTTAAATAATCAGTGAATCCTCTAATGATACTGCCTGCATTCTATGTTTCTGAAAGCAGCCTGCTAGAAGTGCTTATGTGCTGTTAGACCCTGTGTGATGATTACAGATGATAAACATAATTATTTCGGGTCCTGATTGCCTCTGCTCTCTTCATTCTGTTGCTGATGTGTAAGACAATCTCAATGTTATCAGTTCTATGGGCAGAAACACTGAATATACACACTTCATTCTGAAGGAAAGGCCAAACCTTCAGGGAAACGAAACACCCGAGGCACAGAGCTGCAGCTGTGACAGACTCCTGCCTCTTGAAACATGAAGTCTTTAAGATGCACCTGAACATGCTGCAAAACCAAGGTCAGAGAGCAATGGGAAGCGGGTTTCATTATCCAGCTGTAAAACCGACAGACAGGAAAGCATTAGTGACGAACCTGTTCGACTGACTTCTGCTCAAAGCAGTGTTGTCATGCAGATATCGCAGAACTGAAGACTTTAGGAAGCCAAATAAAATCAAGTCTCCTAAGGCAGCAAAATGATCCATTAGACCTGTCAGTACCATGTGTGAAGCTGTGGGGTGGGGGAACCCTTCCCTACACCAGCCAGGAGTTGATTGCCTTCAGATGACAAGCAGCAGATGCTTCAGGTTGGGATCCAGAGTACAGATCTCCGACTTTCGTTTTAAAATACTTACTAGTCCATCATCCAGGAGAGTACAATTCCTTCCCAGCCATGCGAATAAACAGACAACATTGCTAACCTGTATGGGGAGGATGTCACTGTCCCTCACAGAAAACAGGATAAGGCTACTGAAGCTCTCTCACCCAGTCTTCCCCTTTACTTCTGTCTAAGGCCTTTTCCGCCTTCCTATCTTTCTTCCTGATATCTCCAACCAAGAGTTCACTTCCATAAGCACCCCCACTTCCCTCTGCTGCCTGCTTGCTGCCTGCTCACTGCCTGTCTCTTCTCCCCACAATGCTCAGTTCTCTCCCATTATGGTTCTCCTTGCACAATCTCACTATTGTGTGCGATGCTGGGTTGGAGAACAGGACAAGCAATCCAGCCTCACAAATACAACACAAGACTCTCATGCTGGACTCCCGCTGGGACTGAATGCACCAGCAGCACGTGCAGGGAGGCTCTGTTCTGCCTCACGAGCCCGTGATCCCAGGTCTGCACAGCCAAACCTGGGTTCTTGGAGATCCTCCATGCACTGAGCACCCACACTCAGACGTGGGCCCACAGATTGGGTGAGAGACACCAAGCACATGCTGTGACACTTACTAGGGACCTGCATAGGACAAAAAACTGACAGAAGGCCCACTCCTTGTCTTCTGTTGTCTTCTCTCTACTGTCATATGGTGCTGTTTGTAGACTTGGGCTGTGAACTCCCTTTTACATGATCCCTGCCACATCCTGAGAGGGACGGGGGCAAGGTCTGGACAGCCTGAAGAGCATCATAATCCTTCCTGCCGGTTCAGGAGGAGGGGGGTTACTGGGAGAAGGCTGAGAGGCAGAAGGAACGGCAGAGTTGGCAGAGCTGAGACTCACACCAAGCAGCCCTGCTTCCCTCCACTCTAACCCCATCGTGACCTGGCTCCTCAGAGACAGCCACTGCCTGGGACGGAGCAATCTGGAAAACAACCAGTTCTTTAAGTTTTATTATTAAATAAATCAATCAATCCAGCTAACACGAGGCCCTGAAGCCAAAGTGGCCAAGTAAAGGATAGGAGAAGCCAGAAAAGCTTCAGTGAGAACAGGTAACAAGAAACGTGTTTACCACAGAAGAGAGACAAGGCTTCTAATACAAGCATGCTGCTGCACCACAAACATTCCCTATGGCCTGGTATGGCTGTACAGAGATATTTACACGTACAGGCAGGGAGACGCCGATCCCTGGCTGGTGAACAATCAACTTTTATTCTCTCCAGACCAGCAAAGCCAAGATTTTAGTAAACACGCAACCCCAAAAATGTGCCTGCGGATTGGGTAGAGCAGAGCCTGTGCTCTCCCTGCCAAACAACAAAGCCATTCTCCTGTGGGTGGTTTCATGGTGAGGTTTCTGTGGGGAGGAAGTGTTTCTAGTGGTCAAGGCAGAGAACAGGGGTTCAGGAGACCTGGCTCCCATCCCTGGCTCTAGGAATCAGGAAAGCTCTGATTGCAGCAAACGTGCATACTTGCAGAAGTCACTAGCCCTCTGTTCACCTCTCCTTGTTCAGGTGCAAATTGCTCCTCTGAGGAACAATGCAGAGACGCAGACTCTTCCCCCATCTGATAACACCTCCTGACCTTGCAGGGTTATTGCAGAGCTTGTGTGATTGATGCCTGAGAGGCTGTCAGAGCTCTTTGGATGAAAATCTCTCTGGAAGGTATTAGAAGACGCACACATGCGAGTGCAGACACGTGAGAAAGAGACATGCAACTTACACACACTCTGCTTCCCTCCAGCTCACAAATCTCCACCCAGACTTGCTGGTTCCGCTATTCATGCATTTAAATATTTACAAGATGGGTCTGCAGAAAACCTGTGTTTTAAAGCAGAGTAGCCAACTCTATAGCTTAACAGATGCCCTTACAAATACCCAACCCACCGCACTGGTTGCCCAGACTCAGACCCAAGTCTCTGCATTTTACTTACAAAATCAGGCCAATGTGAAGCCAGACTGAAAGCCCATGGCAGATATGACCCAGCCCCAGTCATTTCTGGCAGGCTGGCACCAGTGACCTCCCCTGGCCCTTTGCTTTGTTTTCTCTTCAGTTCATCCTAGATGTCATTAACATGCTGTTTACCCCTTCTTCCAGCTCATTCATGAAGACACTAAAGAAGACTGGACCTAACCCTGATCCCTGTGGCATGATGTTAGATAAACACCTCCTTGAAAAGTTCCCAACAACCTCTTACCTACAAAGGACTGTTGTCTTGAGGTGTGCATAGCTATTAGAGCTAATGACTTCACCTGTCACAGCTCATTTGCAGTGAACCCCATGGGGAGAACCCACCAACTGCACCAACAGTTTTTAAAGAAAAAAAAAATTAAAGAAGGAAGGAACATCACATTGTCACACAGGATAGCTCTGTGTTTAGCTGGCATGCTGGGTTTGTCTGTTTACAATGTTTTATCCAACTTTTGTTTTTGCTTCCTGTCCTAAATTGATCTGGGTGCTGTTAACTTTTCTAAATCTTCTCTTACCTTGTTGGCTGCATTTCAGAAATAGGTGGCATGAGTCAATCACAGTGGACCAGTGTAAAATGTTGTAAGATACTTCCCTCAAGTGGAGGGAATAAAAATCACTCAACTGTGTGTCACAGGCTCTGTAGTGTACCACAGGTAGCAGAAAGATAATGAGAGATGGACACCTACATGAGGTAGAATCTACCAACCTGCTTGAAAGGTGTTAGGAGCATAGAAAAATTATCAGTGATACTGCAAAATAAACTTTTCCACTCTACAAATGTCAGGGCATACAAAAAGACACCCAGCCACCCTTTGTGTCAGATACCAAAGGGGCATATGCTCTGACAACTTGTCAAGTTACTACACAGACAGCTAATGTATATCCATGCCCAGGTTTTGAAAATGGCTTGAACGCAAGCTGAGATGAGTGACAAGTGTTCCTACATAACATTTCAGCAGAAATGGAAGAAGCTGTTTAGAAGCAGCTTGAGGGGTGAAATACCTGAGTCCTGTAGAACAGGGCTTTTATGCCTACTGGAGCCTGCAGCAGGGCTGCGAGGAATAGACAAGAATGGAGAGAACCAGATGTAGATTGCAGTGTGTTGGTAGAGCTGGTGTGGGTGGTATCTATACTCACCCTGAGGCTGACGTCTGATCTCATGATCACTGTTTTCCTCAAAGCAGGCAATGAAACATGAACAAAGAATTCAGATTTCACTGTAGTTTTACCGTTACGGAAACAGCAGCTCTGCTCCAGTCTCCTCCATATACACTGAACAGGAAAATATTTCATCTCCTGCAAATGAAAAGAGATAAGAGGGGCTTAGCATGAGGCAGGATTTGTCTCTGTAACTGATCAGTCCAACAAAGGGACACACAAACCGTTTATTACTGAAAATGAATTGTGCCATCAAGGCAGATGTCTGCAATTACTTCTGTTAAATATTATCTTTCATTTACTGTAAAATATATAATTAATAAACTTGCCCCCTCATTTTTGTTAAGTTTCACTGCAAAGACCTTATTGCTGAAATAAATCTTTCTAGAAGTGCATGTCAACAGAACAGAGAAAGGTGCACGCCTCTCTGTGTGTAATAATTTCCTTATGGGAAGCTGAATTATTAGGGAGGAATAATCACCTCTCTTCATGGCTAAGACTGTAGAGACACCCCACTCTGAGACCAGTTGTTTAAGCTCATGCCTCTTGGAAGCAGGCAAGAAGAATCTGCTTTGGCTGGCACAGATGACTTGATTTGAAAGCAGTCAGGCAGATGCAAGCTCTTCTTTCATTGGCAAGTCTGGAGAAACAAAAAATAAAATTCATTTTTTTATTTACAGTCCATTAAAGAAGTCTTCTGAGTCCATTAAAGAAGTCTTCTGACTATAAAGCTGCTCAGAAAGACCTCAGTGGTTAGGCTCATTCTTTTATATGTCCCATATTCATCCACCTCACAATACTGTGCTAGAGCTGCACGACTGTGATTTGCTTTCCACGTACATCAGAACTGGTTTGATTTGGGGATGTTTGGTGATGGCTGTTAAACCATACCAATTAAAAATGCTTCAAAAATGTTGCTGAAATTTGACTCCAAGCACAAAATTCCCCTTAGACTTTGTCTCCACTTGTGATCTTTACCTCAAGTCAGTTGATTGCCAGTTCAACCAGGGGTAATTAAAATATTTCCGAAGGCTGTTCTGGGCAACACTTTTTGCCTTGCTGCAGGCTACAAGTGTTCGTGGTTTGCCCTAGGCTGATGTTCATTCCTGCCTGAGTTGGCATAGACAGCAATGCATGCCAAATGAGGAGGAACACCTGCTCCACCACGATTCTCCCTGCCCAGGGAAGGTGGCAGAGGGACCAAGAGACCAGTGGCAGAAGGAAGGAGTGTACAAGCACACACTGGATAGACAGTGACATAATTTCTGGGTATAGAGAAGACATAAAGCAGCACAGAGGAAGAGAAAAGGACAGTATGTATTTTAATGAAACCCTACGATTTCACTGCTTTTCGAGATGTCTGGATGACCCCCGTCAGAACCAACAGGTTGCAGAGACACTCACCCGCAGACTGCCAGTTTCAGTACAGGTGAGCTTAGCAGAGAAGAAGGGTTCTCATCTTAACTGGCATTTGGAGCTTTTTGCAATGAGATGAGCTTGGGGAGGGAGGGAGAGGGTGTCATTTCCTGGCCGTCCACTGCCAATTTGCCAGCCCCTTTTGCATTTGTTGGCAGACTGGAAAGGGAGGGCAAGAGCTCTGTGGGTCATGTCTGCTGGGAAATGCACAACCCCCGACTTGGAGCAGGTCAGGTCTCAAAAAACTATATTAGAGAACCTTACCCTGCTACTGCCCTGAATCTAACGAAAGGGATCCATTCTCCGCATCATTTTAACTAGCACTTAGGAATGTTAAAACAGCCAACCAATCTGACTACACAAAAATTTTAGAGTCAGCAAATTATCTAGTTAAATGATGCATATAGAAATGTTAATTCAACAGCAACTGAAACCTTCTTACATTTCTTACCATCTAAAGATGATAATCCTATACAAAGAAGAAAAGAGAGGGGCTGAGCATACTGTCCTTGCAGAAGAAATCATAAGAATATTTTAGCTATCACCTACAATGCAGTTACACAAATAGCACGGGCTGAGAATGAGTTTAGAAGTGAGTTTGGAATGGAAGCTCTGAAATCATATTATACAACTATTTGCCCTGGCTTTGCTCTAGGGGAGAGGCTCGTATATCAGCCCATTTCCACCAGTGTGCCTCTGCATAAACTCTCTGTAAAAAAGTATAATTCTATTTTCCTGTACAAAAGCATAAAGGTACTTTACTGTGTGGCATGCACACTCCTGTCCCTCAATAGTGAGAAACCTCTTCGTGCACATGCACTGACTCTGCCGACTACCAAGCATTATTTCATTTCTCAGGATCCCCACTGGGTCAGACCAGGAACACTGGAGAGCAAAGACGGAAAAGTTAAGCAACTTAACTCTCTGGCTCTTGGGCCGCAGAAGGGGGAGGGAGCAGGGAGGCAAAGCATCTGGCTTCTCTGCTTCTCTAACAGCCTGGCGGGAAGGCTGCTGTCAGTTCTGCCTTCTGCCTTGTTGGAAGAAAGTAGAAGTGACAAGAGGCCCTCCAGGCAGGCAGCCAGGAACCAGAAATTCAATTGAGCTACCTCCTGAAACTGGACTTTTTTGGACACCCTTTCCCTGAAATTGTTTTGCCTTTAAAAAAAAATTTTCATCGTGGTTCAGGGCCAATTCATCACCCCTGGTCTCCTGACTCTCCTTTTCTCCAAGAAAGCATGATTTGCACAAAAGGATTTCCATTTTCTGGACTGCTCTACAACCAGCCTCACCCATAATAAATACATAGACACATAAATATGCACACACACGCATGCACAGATACAAACATTGTTATTTATAGATATAGGCAGTGCCATAGAAAGATAAATACACGGGTGCATTTCTTTGCTTTATAACATGCAGGGAGAGAAGTGATACGGCAGCTGAATTTACTCTACATTGGCAGATCAGGAAACAGAGTGTGGGACATACGGTCTATCTCTAGGGCTTAGACCAACTGGTTATTGGCTGGTGCTGTTGTTCCTCTAACAAGCCCCTGGATATATCACTGTGGCTGTACAGAAATGCAGCTGAAAGAGCCTTTCACTGTCAGTAGCAATCTGTCACTTCATGTATCTTACCCTGCCTCTTACAGCACAAAAGCTTCTGAGCTGCAAGTCGGTGTTAGGAGAAAGGTCATTTTGCAGGTAGGCTGTGGTATTTTTCTTTATTTCTGGGAATGTGCGGCCAGCTTGAGGCACCGTCTGGATGCTGCAGCATGAATTTCAGCTTCACATATGCCTAGCTATAATTTAAAATGAGGGAGTGTTTCCATTACAAACCCCATTTTTTCCCATGTATTTATACCTTAGCTATTCGGCTTTGCTTTAGGGTGGACCTTCACTGAATATATTCAGGCAGGGAGAAACTATTTTTCTTGTACAATGTTTAAATCCAGCTCAGCTTCTTTTGGTTGTAAGATGGTGAAGGAAATTACGTATGCACACAAACACTCACAAGCACATACAAAAAGCTTACACAAATATATGCCTGCGGAGAGATCTGCTACAAAAAAAAAAAAAGACAAGCCAATGCAAATATGCTCAATTTTAGGAGTGAATTAACTTGACTGACTTTATTATTCTAAATTATTAACAAGTTCCAGCAACCTTAGAATGCAACAACCACACTCAGGCTTTCATCCAGGTTAACTGGAAACAGGTAACTTATACTGATATAAATGATACCAGCACAAGTCTGTGACAGCAAACTTGGAGGCAGAAACCTGACACACAAGGAGCCCCTCTCTTTGCAGCAGTGTGTTAACAACTCCTGTATGATTCTCCTCCCCTGAAATATCCCAGTGCAATGAATCACCCTCCAACAATGCCAGAACCCCCCTATTTTCATGAATGCCAGCTGAAACCTGACCTCCACAGCACTCTAATCTGTTTATGACTTGGTCTGGCTTAGTAAGCCTGTTTTGGGTTTTTTTTTAACTCTTTATCGATTCTACTTTGATGTAGTCCAATAAAGCACATTGACAGAAGGAATTTATGTTGGCTAATGCCTCTGGTTCCAGGAAAGAAAACCCTCCATGGCATATATGAAGAAAGGGTAAATATCATGCAAGTAACACACAGGTTACCCAGTTACCCCACGCTTACCAATTTCATTCAGTCCATCTCCATGACTGAGACTAGGAACGAGCTCCTGTTTCTCCCACTCACAAGCAGAAATAGGTATGATTGTCCCTACGTATCACTTCCTAATGACAGAGGGAATAGTTGGGAAATGTGAGAAGGATTTTCCCAGTCTTAAGAGGAAAAAGCTGCAAGTGGCCACTGAAAGGAGACAAGCATTTCCCCACTTCTGATGGCATAGAAACCAATCTTGTGGCATCGAGAGCTGGCACAGTGGAGACCGGTACCAGCAGGGCTTGAGCGCCTGGAAATGGTAAGACACCCCCATTCACATATGCTGCACAGGTATGTAAACACAAATTGTTCCAGTGCCACAAAAATCTAGATTAGGCAGCTAGGAATATTATGGATTTATCCCGTCAGCTGGAGGTGTTGTGGATATCCCCACAATATGCTGCATTCCCTCTTCCTTTCTTGGTTTCACACCCAGATCTTCCCCCTGAGACTGAGGAAACACTGACTAAGAACATCATTCAGGGAAGATGTTTAGTAAAACCCGTAGTGCTCGGTGGCTTCTAAGTGCAACATAATAGTTTTCTTGCTAAGAGGGCATGACAACAGGGCAGAGGAGGATAGCTGAGAGCTGCAGGGACTGGAAAACTGAACTCAATTTAGCCACAGAGCAGTTTAAAGTTCCTGTTGCATTTTTTATCTAAGTACAGCAAATCCCCCCCACTAAGCAACAGCCCAGGTGGCCATAAATACTGAAATGCTAACTGCATGTGCGGAGTGTGGGTATTAGAGAGGGCGTGCAGAAAGGCATAGCGGGAGAGCAGCTGAAAGCGAAGCGAAGTGTCCTTCCAAGGAGGCAATGCCACCTGTTAGCAGCACTGGGAGCTGGGCCCTGCTGTGGGACAGCTCTGGAGGCATTTGAGAGCTGCTGGATTCTCATTCATTTGAAGCTTCCTGCAGTTACGAAGCACTGATAGAGTTTCACTCTTCACCAGCTGGAGCTCTAGGCAGGGGATTCTCTCCAGGGAAGGAGCTCAGGAGCTCCTCCCCAGGGAGGAAGATGAGAGGTGGTCTAGTTGTCTAGTGGTGTAGCCAGTGCTGCAGGTCACGAATGACACAGCAGAGATGGCCATCGAGCACCTCCTGTGCCAGTGGGAGTCTTGTGTGGTGAAAATGCAGCTCAGCACTTATCAAAGGAAAAGAATATAAAAGAAAACATGGCCTCTAAACCTACCTGGATCTGCTGCCTCTGCTCAGGCAAGACACTGTGGCTCAGTCTGCCTCCTGCTGCAAGAATGGGAGCAGCAGGGGGCAAGACACATTCAATTAGCATCAGAGCATGTGCACCTAACTTCAGGTTCTTCATTTACAAAAAGAAAAGCTGAAAAGCTTCCCATCTCCTCACAGAGAACCTTGCATAGCGCCAAAAGGAGGAGGATTTCCTCCCCCATTCATTTCACACGAGCTCTATGGGTAGGTGGCTATACACAGGGATGATGGACAGGCGGATGGCTGGCTGTAAGTGTGGCAGACAGGTTGGAGCACAGGCAGACAGCTTCCTGAGTGCTTTAGGAACAGGGGCTGCTTGACTTGGGGAGCGTTAGAGGTACTGCAATAGTCCTGGGTGATACGTGATGGACACAGGAGTCTGCACTGCCTCACATCTCGCAAGAGTGAAGGCTCAACCTGTGACCCCCCAGCACGTGCCTCACTCAGTATCTACCAGAGTTCCCATATGGCAGTTGCCAAGTGATCTGGACCGCTGGGGCCTGTCAGGACAAACACATCAGGCTTCCTGGCATTTCACCCAGGAGTTATGAAGCCGTCACTCGCTCAGGCTGTCTCCGAACAGTGCCAGCAAGCCTTGGTACACTGCCTGCTTTTCACCTGATTGTCATTTTTGGATGCTCTTACTGAGGGGCATTTTTGGAGCTTCAGGACGGGCTCGGAGAATGAGGCCAAATTCCCAGCCTTTCTGCCTCCCCATTTGTCCCCTGCTTTCTCTTTTCTGGAAAGTTTTCCCATGCTAAGTATAGCTTCTAACAGGTGCACGACCAGAGGGGACTGTCAGGGACGCAGCTGTCCCCACAGAGGCCTGGATCCATCTCCATCTGTCTCACTGGAGTTATCCATGCTGTCTAACTGCACTCTTCGGACACAGGATAGGGGAGCATCAGAGATGCAGACAGGGAGGAGATACATGTACGCAACACACACAGAGGAAGGATGATTATTCCAGCGAATGCCACAGACAAAGCCTTTGACATCAAACTAATGCATCCTTTGAGGCTTTAAAGAGCCTTTGCCACACACAGGCAGGCTGCCAGCTAACTCATCTCTCTTCCTTGCCATGCTAACAGCCTGATGCCAAGGTCAGGCTTTAAATGAAAGCTGACTGCTTTGTAATCCCCTGTGCCTCATTTGGGGATGCCACAAGACTACTAAGAATCAGTGGCAGAAAATATTTGACTGGGGCCAACTCCAGTGCAATGACTGAAGTGGTTCCTTTGCCCAGCCAGCTGCCAATCCTGCCTTCCACTCTCCCAGCCCCACACCAAAGCCCTTCCAGCCTGGGGAACTAGGGTTGGGGGTGCAGGCAATATAACGACAGCGATACAGGTAGCTGATATCCCTCTAATGCACCTCAGAGTGTGCATGTGTACGAAGCACTCACAGATCACTGACCTCCAGACGCACAATGGTGACAAGGTGTCCTAACTCAGAGCTGCAAGGGCCAGGTGCTGGGGTAACCTTCCTGGACACCAAGTTGTGTCACCGTTGTGTAGGGGATATAGAAATATAAGAAACAGAGATAAGCGGCAACCCTGCTCACAAACTAATGGTGCTTTCTACCCCTAAAGTGTCCTGGCACAATTTCAGGCTGGTATGACATGAGGAAATAATCATTTTGCAACACACCGCTGGTCCTTGCCACTGCATGTTGCAGCAAGATCTGTTTTACAAAACTGGGTCCTGGGATGTGTGATGTGTTAACAAGCTGGCTTAGCTTAATAGGAGGGTGATGAAAACCATATGCAGGGAATAGGATGGTACCTTGACATCACCACCACCATCGCTGAAAGTACAAAGAACGAGGTTTCTGCATTCACGCTGCGCCACCACAGAACATGCCCCATACTGTGCTTCAGCCACAAAGTCCAAGGCCTGAACTCAGGGAATCCAAAGCCCAACTAATTGCTAAAGGGCAGCGTCTTAAGCTGCAGGAAACCGAGCCGCAACCAGCTCTCAAAAGTCTGCCTGGGGCTCAGAGAAGCGGTGGGATGGTCTGGGTGAGACAGATGGGTATAAATCTTTGGCAGAGGAAAAATCCATTTCCTTTTTTTTATTCCTTTGTTAAAATGAAACCACACTGCTGCTAGCAAGCCTCTGCCCAGTCACACCCTCTCAAAGGAAGAACCACGAGCCCCTGGGTCTCCAGCCTGGGTGAGGAGAGCGCTTGCCTGCAGCTGCAGGGACAAGCTCTGAAGCCAGGCAGGTGTCACAAGGCAGTGAGCTCAAATATCCCTGTCCTCCTAAGGGGTTCCTCAGCAGGGCTGAGTGCACGTGACAGTGACATTTGGGGCCTCCCTGCTCCCAACACACACACTTTATCAAGGCACTACTCTAACACCTTCAGATGCAGACACCAGCAGGAGTTTCATCACTAGGACGAGCAGGATCAAGTCCAGATTTACTAACACCAGCACTGATTACAGGGATGGCATCACCTTAACCTTTTTCTTAAATGGACTTACCTTCTTATGTCTCAATTTCTGTCCCCTCCTCCAGGTTTTCAGGGCTTTGTATGGTTACTTTCCTTTACTCTTTTTACAACAACCCTTTTCAAAAAGAAGAGCTGACTGAAGCTCTTTGGGTCTCCAAAGGCTATTCCATCACATTGGTGCTGACAGGGCTGGGGCTGCCAGACTGAGTTATCACAGGTCCTGCCCTCCCCTGCCATTAATACCTACTCACCAAGGGAGCATTGGTCCAGCCCAAGCAGAGAAGGTCAACCCCAAGCTGCAGAAGTCTCCAACGATTAGGCAGGAGGCTTCAAAGGGAAAGAATAGGAAAACAAATGTATCCCAGGCATGTCCCCTTTCTAGACACCTCTGGAAAGTCATAATCAAGCTCAGACAGCCCCAGGGAGGGAACGAGTTACACGGAGTCACAAACTTTTCATGATCAGCTCACCTTGCATCAAGGAGAGTCCAGCTGCACACCGTCCCCAGCCCTGAGCCTGGTGTCTCACAACACCTGTGTCACACAATCTGGCATCTCTTTCTGTCCCAGTTCAACCCCTTCCTGCCCAGTGGAGGGTCGCACTCCTGGCCTGTTATCAGGACCCATACAATTGTGCAAGAGAAGCGGTGAAGCTGACTCAGAAGCAATACAGGAACAACGAGCTGGGACTATATCTGCTGAGGAAAGGAGGCACATCTCACCATTCAAATGATAGTAAAAATATAGTAGGCATTCTCACACACTGGCATCATTCACGCCAATTCAGGAGCGCTGTGCTATTCAGGAAGGATGCCGCCGTGGGAGAAATATCATCCGAATGCTGAATCATTAGCTCTGAAGTGTATCTGCGCTCAGGAAAAAGGGACACCTCTTACCAGCTCTGGTCAGTCCTGGGTGTTATGCAGCTGTCAGGCCAAGAAAATATGTGGCTAACACTTGTAAGTCATTTTTCTACCACAGCCTGGTAGCCCAAAGCCCAGAGTAAACCAAGACAGAAGCAACACCCAGCAAAGTCATCTGCACTTGAACAGCACAGCTGGAACATCTGCGGTATTATGCAATCCCCTGCCTGGCCAGACATGGGATTGAGAAAGGGTTTTTCTGCCCTTCCATGTCCTCTACCCAGCTGAAAACTCCAAGCCAGTAGAGAGGTAAAATTCTCTTTGTTCTTAATCACAGTTTAAGACTGCCTTGAGCTCCAGGACTCCTGCGAGCACTCCAGCTATGAGCACGTTCACACCCTGAACACGCTGGTGCCAAACAGGACCTGGTCACCAAACACAGGACCTGGGCTTTGCCCCTGGCCAGGGCCACCCAGCACCACAAGCCCAACGTCAGATCTAAGCAGCCTTGGTGAAACCTTGCGCCTGTACTTTACAGTATGAACAACAATCAAGTGGGGTCTGATGTGCTCCACGGAATTAGAGTTGGTGAATTAAGAATCTATAAAGATATTGTCCAGACGGGTATCGGCCCTGGAAACCCCAAATTGCCAAAAGCCCGGACTTTACTGTGAAGCTTTCAGAAATAGGGTGTTGTTCTTCAGTCCCCCACTCCTGAGGCCCTGCGTCTCCATGCAAAATTCCACTTTTGTTATTGCAAAAATGGCACTCTTAGCTCTCACAGCTGAAAAGTCTGAGAATGCGGCTCAAAGATTAAACCCCTCCTCCCCAGACCTACAATAAATAAAAAGAGTTAAATCCAGATTTGTAAACTCTAAGGATTTTCAGCCAATTTTTTTACCATCTCAAGCAGTTCTGGCATTCTTTGTAGCTGGCAAGTGAGACTCATAGGGAGATGTGGGGCAGAATAAAGGGGGCTTGACCACAAGGACTGGGATGGTTCCCTCTGATGCAGAGATTTCTGGAGGCAGAAGGACTGGCAGAGAGGAGGCAAAGGGAACAAAAGCAGACATTTGAGACATATTTACAAATGGATTTCTGAGCCAAAATTTCCTCTCAGTCACGCCTGCACATCTCTGTAAACCTATCTGGCCTCTGCACCGTGGTTTGAGGACAATTTGACCTGGAGTCTGAACAATAGGATTAAGCACTGGATCAGCAGAAAAATGATTGCAGATACTTATTATTGCTTGCTATTGGAGAGTTATTGTTACTACAGAACGTTTGTTTCCCTGAGCCACATTGTGTAAGTGTCGGTGCCTTTGCTAGATTTAATGGTCCAATTAATACGGGCCGTGTCACCTCCTCCCTGTTCTACATGATGAGACCTGCTCTCCTGCCTTCATTCCCCTCGTGTTTTGCTAGCAGGCAAACACACCTTTGCCGCTCCTTCATGGGTAGTCTTCTTTTTAACTTCTCCCATGCTCAGGGCTGGTGGGGGTTGAGGGAAGCCAGACAAGTGGAAGAGGCAGTCTCTGGGCTGGGTATCTCACCCTAAAGATGGCTAGTTGGGCGTGGATCTTCTTCCCTGGGTGAAAAATCCATGGTTTTACTTAGTGAAAATTTAACCAAATGTTCTCATTAGAGTTGAAGTCACGTCAAGCTCTCCTCCCAAACACTGCAGTGAGCCGCTGTCCTGGTCTCAAACCACTCCGGCCCCTGTCATACACCGCCCGCTCAGCTCCCCAGCAGTCTTCGCCTGGCATTAACAGCAGGAGATCTGGCTGGGATGTCCAAGGAGCAAAGGAGAGACAGGGCACTGCCAGACAAGAAAGTGTTTCCATCAGCTGTAGTAGTGGTAAGGAGGTTACACCTGGCCACAGATCAACCAGTCTCCTGTTAGCCCCACAATCCCTCTCTAAGGAATACCCTCCAAATATTCCAGAGGCAAAGAAACTTACCTTTGGTACACAGCTACTCATAGGGCAATACCTGAGCCAAAAACCAATACAAACACAGGAACGGTCAGTGCTGCTTCTCCCCACCATGGTCACTCTACAGCAGGGCCATGGGGAGAGTTAATATTAAATAAAGAGCACAAGAAGGGGCAGGGACTGGCGGGAGTGGTGGGGAAGGGCCTAAGCTCCTCTTCTGCTCTCCTACAAGCAGCCTGTGGCAGATCATCCGGGATCTGTCCTGAACACCATATCTGAGAACATCAGCTCCTTGCCAGGATATCAAAAGAACAGTTTAACAAACAGCATTAGAGAGTCTCACAACAGGATCAGCCGTTTATGTGAATAAGAACAGCATCCACAGTGACACTAGCTCAAATGAAAATCATAACAGCTATTGATTCTCCTGCTTCAGGGTATAAGCTGCCTGCCAGCTGGGGTCAGGGTGAAATCTCCCCCCATAGGGTAGTATTGCACAATTATGGGCATTATGGGATTTTTATGCCTTCCTTTAAGGCATCCGGCCTTGGCTTCTGGTGGAGACAGGATACTGGGCTGGAAGGACTATCGGTCTGTTCAGCTCAAACAGTTTTTATGTCCTAATACAAAATTAATGGTTCCCTCACTGAGACTCCATGCAGCAAAGCTGCCTGCTCTGTGCATTGCAACTGGCAGAGCAAAACTGGGGTTTTCTCATTTCTTCCCAATGCTTCTTGACACAACACAACCCTGAGACCCTACACAGGCTCACTGTCTGACCTACGCTGTGCTACAGTTACCCCACGCTCTCTGGGGATCAACACACTGATGCCAGACCCCAAGGGGCACAGCATGCTGCAGTCCTGAGCTCCTAGGCTCAAGAGATCCCTCAGCCTCCTGCCACCTATGCTAGGGATACCAGATCCACAAATCTCTGCAGCAGCAGCTATAATGCAGGTGGGTTGTAGGTGCCTGTGTCCTTTAAAACAAGCCTTCTCACTGCATCACTTCTTCAGTGGCCTCTCTCGCTGACAAAAGGGCTGACTGTCAGGTTAGACAGGCTGTGGAAGCAGAAACAGCTGTCTTAAAGACTGTATTTCAGGATGCACATGGAGGTCCCTTCTGCTTGTATGGAACAACACCTCATTCATCATTCAGATAGCCAGACAGAGCCACTCATCTTCATTTGACAACACCTTTTATCTACAAACACCTAGATTAAGACACAACCAGCCTGTGAACTGGTCAGGATTTTTTTACCAAGCCAGGGGCACGCTTTCCTGGCTTACATCCGGCACGGGGCTGGAGACTGGAGGAACTGCTTGCTCTGATCATGACTTTTACAGCAGGACTTTTCTGAAAAGTCACTATGCCCCCAGTGACTGGAGCAAGCAGTTCTTGTTGAGCTGATTATTTTGGTATCTAAGTGGAAGCCGAGTTCTGCAATTGCAGCACGTGTGGTTGACTTGTGGCTTGCCCTAAGGGAGTCAATGGCACTGCTGGGAATCCTGACCCAGGAGTCCTGACTCAGGCATTCTGTAAAACCACGGGGCTTGCTGTTTCCATGCCCATCTTTGTGCTCCTGTATCTCTGCTGGGGCCAGCACAGCACTGGAAATGGCAGGATTTGAACTGCTTTTGCAGAGGCATAAGGGGATCTTGCTGCTGCCATGTGCTCGGGCACAGGCCGCTGGTCACGCAGGGGCAGGGAGGGCTATAACCCCTCTTTAGCACTGACTGCACCACAGCTGGCCCTGCCTGCTGGACCCACAGCAAGGAGAGGTTTTAGCAGCAGCTGCCTACACGCAGTGGAGCTCCAGAAGTTTGTTCCCTTTGGCTTTGTGTCCAGCTGTAAAACTGCAATAACTTCCACCTTCCTGATCTTCCTACTTCCCACCAGAGCCTATCGAACACCTCTCCATCCCACTGAAGGTTGCTCCGGAGCTCCTCTGCCTCCTCCATGCCACTGCCATTCCCAGCTGCCTCCCACCCTCTGCATAGCAATGCCCACAGGCCTTGCCCATATCCCCTGCCCACCTTGGCTCACCAGCCAGCCAGTGAGAGCCAGCCTGTCTGGCAGGTCCAAGGCTCCCCACACCATGTGTGCCCCACCAGCCTCCCCACACAGACTGGCTGGCCAGTTGCTGAACTCGCTACTCGGGTTGAACAAACAGCTTTGGTGGCTGCATGTGGCCCTCAGGTCTGTGGTCTACACCCAACAATGTACACCTCTACCCACTGGTCAGACTGGGCTGGAGTCAGTCAGTGTGCCCAAGAACGACTGGAGGAGAGCTGGGGCTGACAGGCATCCTCACCACATATGCTGGGTTGCCTTAAAGGATGGTATAAACATCCCACAAAGCCCATAATTGTGCAATACTACCTTATGGGGGGAGCTCTCACCCTGACCCCAGCTGGCAAGCAGCTTATTTCACTGGGGAAAAAGACTAAAAAATTAGGACCTGACTCTGAAGCAGTGAATTTCTCTTGGTGGTACTTAGACCCCAATGGCAAACTGACCATGCAGAATAATGACGTAGAGAACCAGAGCCAAAGCCAGGGCCCCTAAGCCCATCCTGTGACACTAAACACTACTGCAGCCCCTGCTTTGTTCCCCTCTAATCACAGTACTGTGCTAAACTTTTCCTTCACCCCCCCAGCTCTATCTGTCTAGCGGAACAATGTCCTTAGTCATATAGTCATATGTTGTCCAAATCATAAAGCAGATGTAATGACATTGTCTCAGCTGACATGCTGATCGATGCTTTTCATGCAAAATTATGCTTTCTGTGACTAATAAATATTGATCTTTTTTTTCCTGTGTAGCACCGCAATAAAGAGTGACTTAAATATCTGCCAGCACTGAGCATCCTCCATCGCTTTCCAGTCCCCAGCTCCCCTGCAGCCACCTGGCAGCACCCCTTTGCATTTCTTTTTACTGTTCTTACGTCTGTCTGAGCCCATCCGACACTGATGCCAGAGCACTGTGCCTGATCCCAAGGAGGGCACAGCATCTCTGTGAACATCCACCTCCCTTTATTTTTCTGTCCTTTGAATGGTGCTTATGTTACAGTGGTTCATAGGAAGAAGTAGAAATGAAATGGAATTGGAGTGAGTGCTGGGGAGGGGGAGCAGGGTCACGTCCTGGGCATGTTTAGCATAATAAACAGGAGAAACTGGGCCAAGTGTGGAACGAATGGAAACATTTACAACTACTTGGCAGGGGAATCGTGTAAGCGCTAATGGGCATGGTCAGACCACTTGAAACTCCTTAAATCAAAGCTATGGAGCTTGGTAGCAAGCTCCTGGCGACAAGCTTTGCTGGACACAAGGCATCCATTCAGCCCTGCTGAAAGGCTGCGGTCCATGTGGCGGCTGTCCTGCTCTATTTGCTTCTCTGCTGGAGAGGGGTCAAGCAGTGCTCTGCATTTCACGCCCACTTGGCTCCTGTTCCAGTACACAGAAGGGATCACAGAGTGATGGGATGGTACCTCTTGGGTTGGGTTCCTGAGTTCTTACGGGGCTCTGGGACCCTGTTTTCCCCAGGTCTCACTCCATTGCCTCTTCTCCTTCCATCTCCCCCACATGAGAAGAGCATTTCCATGTCTCCCAGGAGCCCAGAGAAGGGAGCTGGACTGAAGAACATGAAGTGTGAACTCAGATACAGCACTGCAAATAGATTGATGATGACAGGCAGAGGCCTGGGTTCAGTCACTCCTGTCTGGCAGACACGCAATGATTGAATTTGTTCACTACGCATATTTTGGGAGTAGATTGCTTTCCTTTGCTGAAGGGATGAGATTCATACCCACTGTGAGCAACAGAGTTGTTAAGTTGCAACAGAGAACCAGAAAGCAGGAAGGGCCAAAGGTCTCCGGTACTCTGTACAATCTCAGGAATTCCCATAGGTGCTGCACACATACATACACACATGCACCAACTATAGCAGGTAATCCTGCTCACTGCTCCCCTTTCTACCATTGATCTGTCATTATTTCCCTGTTCTGGGGGAGTTGCTGTAATGCATCCTGCTCCTTTTCTTTCTGAAGACTGCTCAGTCAGGCAGGGACCTGCCCTGCCTTTGGTGACCTGTGTCAGTGTCCAAATGGTGCTCAGGGTTACCCAAGACTTGGCATCGTGCCCCACTCCCTGTCCTTCCAGCACAAAACCTGCTCTCACTAGCAGTTCTAATGTGTTCTATTTCCCCCTTCCCCATGCAGACAGCCAAATGCTGAGAAGGCATTTAAGGAGAAAAACCTACAAATCAAAAGACACTGCCTCTGGACTATGGAGCTTAAAATATGACGGCATCTCCCCCAGGCTGTGAATGCGTTCACTGGAGAGCTCCCCCAGTCCTGAGACCCTCCCCTTCCCCATCCCCCTCCTGGGAAAACTGGAGAGGCAAAGGGCTGCTGTTCCAGCAGATTTGCAGGAGTGGGAGTTGAAGAATCAATGAAGCTCTGAAAGCCAGTGGGGAAAATCATTCTGCACCTTCCTGACACCAGGAATAAATGATTCAGCGGGAAAGAAAAAAAAAATACAACAACCCTCAAATGAGGCTGGAATTACCCACTGGAGAGATATTTCATCTTGAGGAATTGTGTTTGCTGCAGCGTTCATCTCACTGAGCCACAGCAAGGCTTTAATATCCAGCAAAAGGTCAAACCTAAATGGGAATTGTTACAGCTTGCCAGAGCCCCTGATGCCAGCCCGCCTGCACACACACGACAAGCTCCCAGCCCCTCACGCGGGGCAGGCTGGGAGTGAGAGCCGAACCCGTTTACAAACACTCTGTGCATGTAACAGCACTCAAGGTACTCACAGGTCTCCGAGTGGCTCTACATTCATCAGCCCTTCCCACCCCTGCAAAGTATTATCACGCCCAGTTTATTAACAATCATCTTCCCTACTAATTAGACAGCACTTCCCATCTTGCAAGCCTGGCCCCAACTCTACCTTCGTAATCTCTCGTCACACCAAAGTCGCAGGGCTCAGCTACACGGGCACTGCTCTGGTCACAAGGTGCACTCCCTCGTTGATGTCCCTGCAGCACAAGGATTGGTAGAGTTAGCTCTCAAAGCCAAGGCAGAAAGCATTGCTGGGACTGAGGCGCGCTCTGTGCTGGCGCTCTACCACCCGACAGCAGTATCGCACAACTGGAGGCACTGCTTTGACCCAAAGGCAGCATTTTTCAGTGCTGCTCTTCAGCCTCACTTGGTCTTGGTCTACAAACCTTTGCTCTCCCCCTCTGCAGTTTGAGAGATGAGGACCTTCTGCCACTGCAGCACTGCCTGCCTTGGGTACCCAGGCAGCAGGCCTCATTTGTGGTGGAAGGCGCCTGGATCCCCAGAAGTTTTGCAATCCTGTTTCACCTGCCTCCTCTCTACATCCGTATGGAAAAAAGGACAATAAACACTAGGAGTGTGGGTGTACATCCTTCCCTTCATGCCAGTTTGTACTGCGTGCTCTGGCGTGGCCTCTCTCACTCCCACAGCAGAAGGAGCAATCAGTAGTGGGTTTGTGATACTGCTGAGCTCAGGCAGCATCACAGAGCTACCAATTGGCCACAGCAAACTCAGCTGCCCTCCCTTCCAAAAAAAGATGACCGAAAGATCAGCTGAGCCCATGCAGCACCCAGGGAGGTAGAGGATGTGCCCAGGAGCCTGAAGACCTGAGTGCAGGGCTTTATCATAAGGCCTGAGCCTTGCTGCTAAGGGCATTTTGCTCCTTCAGGGGCCAAATGCAGCAGAGCAGGGCTTTTCTCTGCCAGAGGGAATGGTAAGAACACAAGACACAGCAAGAGTCAGTCCCTACACCGAAGCCAAGGCCTGAAGCAGGGAGCAGGGCTGAGATGGACCACAGAAGAGTATCTTCCTCCCCGATGGACTCCCAGACACAGCCCAGCCCAGGTCAAAACATGGGAGCACAGCCCGACAGCGTCCTGCACTCGTTCCCTTTGGAAGACAGACTGGGTACAAAAGGAACAGACCTGCCTGCTTGGGTGTCTCGAGCACGGTGAATTTGGGGTGAATGCTGGGAGCTTCCAGATGTTTCCACTCAAAGGATCTAACTGAGCAAGGCACCTGTTTATCATAAAGGAAGGTGGAATTTCAAGGCACTTGAAGGCTGCAGGGGGCAGCTGTCAGCTCCTCCTCATTTGGAAACATCAGTGCTTGAAATATCTTTTCTGAGCAGAACAGCAGAGACCTTCTGCCAGTGCCCTCGTCCTGACCTGCTGCCCCGGCAGCCAGCTCTGCCCCTCGCTCCTGACCTGTCCCTTCCCCTGCTCGCCTCCTGCACTGCTAATGCTGCCAGCTCTGAGGAACTCCAGCCCGCTCAGGCTTCGTACTTAAGGAAGATGTTTTTATAAGGATAACATTGTACGTTTGGGTCTGCTTGGGATTATTTGAATCTCCAGCATGTATGAGTCCAGAGTGGTCCTCTGGGGCTGCGGGACCACTGGCCATATTGTTCTTCCCACTTCTGTTTAGGTATTGCTGCTGTCTCCCTCCATCCACACATCTGCTCAGCCTCTCTTCAGTAATTTGTACTCTTCTTCCTTCCCTTGGACTCAGCTCTGCCCTCTGGGAATTCGGCATCCATATCGCAGGCCATAGGAGAGTTCCAGGAATGAATTAGGCAGACAGGAGGTGGAGGGAAGGCAGAGGTTCCCAGAGAGCTTCTTGCCTCCTCTTCACCATGACAAAGGTGAGAGTCCAAGAGAAGAAAGAGTGAACTGAGCCCTTCCTATAATATCCACTGTCCTCCCAAGACGGAACAATGCAGGTCAGCGAGTTGAGTAGAGGGGGATTTTACCTAAAGCAGAGCTGAAAATCTGCTTGAGCTTTGGAGTTTATAGCAAAGCTGGTCCCAAGCTACAGGCAAACTCCAGACCCTGCAATGAAATAGAAAGACTTGAGAACTAGCAAGTCTCCTGACAGCCCTGTGCCTTCCACCTTTCATCTCAGTCATCCAACACGACCTGAAGCCCTCCTGCTTTCCTGTTCAGGTTCACATTAAACTCAGCCAACACACCTCTATCCTGCCCAGCAATTCCAGCTGCCCTTTCACCCCCTTCTGATGAACAAGCTGCCATCCATGATGGGCAACACGCTGGTTTCTGTGCTGATGTGGATGAACATCCACTAGGGAATCACCTGAAACTACCACTCTCAATTTCACTTGTGACTTAAGCCAGATTTCACTATGTACAGAAAGATTAAATTTTGCTAAGGTTAACATGAGATAATTTTTTGTTCAAATATTTACAGTTAAAGCTCACCAGAAAGTCAACAGGATTCGGCTGGCCAACGCTCAACTATCCACATCCCCTGGAGGAAAACAGGGTTTTTATGTGGTATTTAAAACATCCAGAGACATCCAAAATTCAACCCTCCTGATTGTTCCCTGGCCAGGCTGGATCCATGCCATACATCCATGCCTCTGAGGGAAGCAGGAAGAATTTGCTGGCCTTTTCTTCCTAATAATGGTGAACACATGGACATGGCCAGAGTGGGTCACCAGGCCCTCACCCGGTCACACTAACAGAGGAGGTGGAGATCGTCTCTGAATTGCAACCAGCAGCCACATCCTTGGGAAGCCAATGCTGTGGAAAATGGAGTCAGGTTGCTTCTCCCGGTGTTTGGCTTTGTTGAGCTTTGTGTCTTCTGGATGCAAGACTTCCCTGCCAACAAACCAGAGGTGTCATTTGGAGATCTCATCCTTTTATTCAGGATGTTTAAATTCAAGACTCAAACTTGTGGTTGGCAGGGAACAGGGGCAAACAAACAGCAGAACGAACCACTGTCAGTTCCTGACAGCCCAGCATAGGGCAGCCAGGCCAGCCTCCAACAGTTATCCCTCCCGTCAGTGGGAAGTGTTTGAGTACAAAGGCAGTGGCTCGAGGGCCTGTCACATATTTAAGCTCCTCAGGCTTAAGCACAACAACATAAAATAAAAAAAAAAAAGCACACAATAAATGTACTGTAACATTTGGGCTTTGTTCCCTCCTCTATATGTTCTGTTGACCATCTCCAGGTGCTTCCTGAAAGTCGCGCTCTCCTGCCTTCTCCTCTTTGGGTACCTGCCTCTCACAGCTACACCACAGAAGCAATGTTTCACCAGCAGAAAGAAGGCTGAACTCACCCACAGCTGCAATAGACATTTGGGGGCTTGGGGAATGTCCCCCACTCACCCAGCAGGTCCTGACTGCTTCTAAACATTTCTGCTTGCTGCTCCCCTGACCCTAGACCCTCTTTTTGGCATGTCAACCTCTATTTCAAGCTCCCCTCATCCACTCCTGCGACTGTTCATGTCTTTAGTGTGTGTATCTGAGGTTTAATGGTTATCTGGGAGTTAAATACAGCTCAAGTTTGACAAAGCTTCTGTGGCAGGTGCAGAAGCTCAGGTAGGAATTGCCCTCTCCCTTCTCTGCTCCTTTACAAAGGTCAAGGGGTGGCAGAGGGAAGCTGACCTCCTACTGGTAAGCACAGGCTGAATTCCTGTGTGAGGAGCTCTGAAGGAAGAACAGACATCTTCAGATGTTACTCCCACGGGATGAAGGCCAAGTTGATTTAACAG
Organism: Nipponia nippon; assembly: GCF_047370975.1. Taxonomy (NCBI): domain Eukaryota; kingdom Metazoa; phylum Chordata; class Aves; order Pelecaniformes; family Threskiornithidae; genus Nipponia; species Nipponia nippon. The sequence goes on along the minus strand of NW_028262413.1, from coordinate 26,652,371 downwards.
CCTCCTTTCCCTGGGTGGACAATCAGCTTCCTCAGGGAGTCAACGACTTCCTGAGACTTCTCAAATAGGCAGTGCTTTTCTGAAATGAAGCTCCTACTTTGAAGATTTCTCATTTATCTCCCAGTGTCCTGGGCACCACGTAAGCAATCTCTCTGTTCACATACACTTTGTTCTCTCACGCAACCGCATCCTGCAAAGGGCTCAGCAGCGGCTGCATCCCATGCCAGCTTTCCTCTCTGCTGGATGCAGAAACATTTCCACGCAGCCACGGTGTGTGCGTGTGACCCTGGTGTGATCCCCCAAATCCACCCTCACAGAGAATGCAGGAGTGTACACAACTCCTTCCTCTTGGTCATCACCATCTTCCCCTCCAACAATGCAAGCCGCAGACCTACAGCCGGCAGGTCAGCGTTCCCCCTGTGCTGCTGAATAAGGAAACACTGAGGCAGGAATGCAGACAATATCCTAAACAAATCCGCTGTTTACAAAGTCCCCTGTAAACTGTTTACATTGCTGGGGAGAAACCATGGAGGAACAGCAGCTGGAGCACGTTCTTCCCAGTGCTCCTGTGGGAGTGGAGTTAACGCACATCTGGAAAGGGTGCAAACATGAGAGAAAAGAAGAGGCGGCAAAATCCCAGCACCACCCACTGCCCCAGCCTGCCAGGACCTCTGGCTACCTCAGCACTGCCTCCCTGAGCACGCTCCAAGGAAGGTGGCATGTCCCTAGGGTGCAAAGCAGCGTAGCCATGTCAGCTGCACCAGGGACAGCCAACCTCAGGCTCCAGAGCAGTGCCTGGGGCTGCTGGGTGAGCTGACTCCCTGCTGCCAGAGGAAGCAGACCTGAAGGAGCCAGTCCTGAACCTCCCTTGGGGCCCCTTGGCTCTCCGATGCGTGTGAAGTGTCTTGTGACTCTCATCCCATGAAGACATGGTGTGTGGCTCACAGAGGCCAGACTCCTTCTATATTATATACATGTATTGAGAGTGGTTAAAATGGTTAAGAGTGATTAAAAATGGAGCCTCAGGAATACCAGCAAGAACATTTTGAAGTCCTGGCATAAAATAAAAGCCTCAGTGTGCCTCTAATCTGCCCTGCTTCCTATCCGTGGAAACCTCTTCGAAGAGCCTGTGCATACGGCAATGCGTCAGTACAGCGTAGCGAGCTCAGCTGAAACACCCGTGACCCCAGCTACTGCGTCCCTCCAGGACAACCGTGGGCTGCTGATACAGCATGACTGCCCAAGCCAGCCTGGGGGCTGAATGCATGGCATGAACGGCTTTGGTGGAAGAAACAGAAGGGTTAAAAGTAAAATACACCCTTTATCGGTCTTCAAACTCACAGACCTGCTCACAGTAGAAAGGGTTCGTTAGGTTACTTGAATGGCTGAGTAGGACGTGAGAAAATATGGCCTTCACTCAAGGAAGGTGATAAGTGCTCTGAGCCCAGAAATAGCATCAGAGACGGGTACATGGGGATGGGCAGCCAGCTGGAACAGCAAGGACAATGAAAACATACTTCATACACATGATATGGCAACCCTGACCCAGTAGTTGGAAAGGAATACAGGTACAATGATTAAAAAAAAAAGAAAGCAGGCAAACTCACCCATTTGGTGTTGAAGGGCAGGCAGAGAGAGGCAAGGAAACCGCACTGCTCCATCAGCAGGGGGAAGTGATATTCATCCACATTTACTCTCAATCATATCACCAGGAGTCCACTCTCAGAGCCAGTCCTGCCTTCGCTCTCCCCCCAGTTGGTCTTCCAGGGCCCAGTTGTGTCCCCTTCCTGACCAGGAAGAGGATGGAGGGGTCTCCCAACAGACCTGAACATCTCAGCTGGCAGGAATGTCAGAGGAATCTGGAGGACCTCTCGAAGACTGAACTAAAAGAAAAAAACAGGGGAAAAAAAACCCCAAACATTCTCAGGCCAAGCCATAACAAAAGATTGTCAGGTTCCTTTGCTGAAGCAAAAAATCCCAAATCTAAAAACATTTTTCAGAGCAGTCCACACAGACTGGCCAACCCAAAGAAAATTTGTGTTTTTTGTTTCAGAAGCTTTTGTGCCATTAAAAAAATGTCAGCCAGCTAAACTTCTGAACAAAATGGCTCTTCAAAATGAAAACTTGAGCAATTTAAAAAAAAAAAAAGTGAGAAAGGACTGAAGCTCTAATCCCACACGAGTGCTGGGTGTTTTTCCCTAGCTGAAATGACCTGCTGAATTTGACCAGTTTTGCAAATAGTTTTGCTTGACCCCATATACATGGCTCAGTTCCAGTGACAAAGCACCTTCAGATGCAAGTCCTTTCAGAAGAGCATTAACTTGTAGGGATACCCCAGTGCTCCCTAAGCCTCGAGAAACCCACCATGGAGGTAGGTAGACACAGTCTGAAATTCACGCTAGCATCTTTCGGCTTCCTTCTGGTGACTCAATGTGCACCAGTGCCCAGCTGTGTCTCTCCTAGCAGTGCCTTCTCACCTCCGTGCCCACTGTTTCACTGCAAGATGGGCAGTAAAGCCATTGGGGCTTCTGGTTTTGAGTGTTCAGGCTATGATTTATCATAAGCCTTTAGAAAGTGGAAAGTGAAGCAATTGTCCTTTCCAAAAAGCATTTATGCTCCCCCCTTTCACCTATATGGGCTTGTTATGTTAAGGCTGCTCATAAAACCTGCTTGGACCAGCCCGACACTTAACCTTGGTTGCTGAAATGATGCTGAACATCATAGTGTGTCTTTGTCCGTGATCAGAGTGAGGCTATGTTAGCACCAGTTCTGCAGCTCTAACTGCTGACAACCATTATCCAAAATGAGTCTTTTCTTCAGTATGCAGCAGGGCTCTCATGGATGTAAAACAACAGCCCTGACCACTCATGTTTCTTTGCAAAGGCTTTCTAAAAGGAACTCCAGATGCTAGCCCAAATGTCTCATGCATTTTCCACTTCAGTTTTCATTGTATGAAGAGAAGTGATCCGCAGTACCAACAATGAGCTGCCGGTCCTGCCCTAGAATCAGCCGCCTTTCAGAGCACAGGCAGGGGGAAGAGGTTCCTTTATGCAACATCTCTGGTGCGATAATCTTGCCCAAAAGATCCCACAGGCAAAGGCAGAGAGACAGTACAGCAAATCCATCTACCACAAATTGACTTACGCCCGATGTGACAAGCCAATCAGAAAGCATCTGTGTCCTGTTAATGGCAAAGGTCTCTCTTAAATCGGTTAAGCATCTCTTCCCTTCCTGTTCCCGGGATTTTTATTACTACGAATCATTAAAACACTGCCAAGATGGCCATGAATTAAAAAACAAAATTTTCTCAGCAAGAGGCTCCAGTGCCATATGTTTGGCGGTGCCCCAAAATCATCCTCTGTAACGTTTTTGCAGACATCTACCTAGACCAGCCCTATACTCTCAGACTCCTCCTGCACCTTTGGGTGTCTGTCGAGAGGAGACCAACACAGAAATGCCTTGACAAGACGAGCAGGAGATTCCAGACCAGGATGGCTGGGATACAGTCTGTCCCGCTGAGAGCTGTGGGGATGCTGCCCTGCGGGAAAGGCCTTCTAAGCACAGCTGAGAGGTGGCAATGGATCGCTGCCTGTTTATTTGGGTGGGAGTCAGTGCCCTCTGCGGCGTGCCCAAGGTCAGGGAGGAGTGGGAGCCTGCCCTCCCCCCTGGCATCTCCTCGCTGAGCAGTCTGTCTAGACAATCCTCCCCGCTGGGCCACCGGGGATGCCGAGGACTCTGCCATGCATGGAAGTATTCAGGAATTCCTCTTGCAATTAATTCTCCATCATCCCCAAAATAGCATTCCTGTGCAGAGGAGCTTAGAAAGTGGAGTGCCGCAGATCAGCAATTAAGGGGCAAAGATAGACTACAAAGGGAGGCATTGCAGGTCACACCTGCGCTGCATCAGAGCTGCTCTGGGAGAAAGCCCTTACCAAGCTCCAGAGGGAACAGCAGCTCCTAAGTCAAACCCAAGTAATAAGATGATCTTGTAGGGTGAAAGATTAATCATTATTGGCAGCCAAGAATGTGCAAGTCTAACAAAAGCCAAAGGTTTTTTTTATTACAGTCCAACTGCAGCTGGGAAGACAATGTTAGTTAAGAATCATTAAATCTGTTCCAAGAATAAATTTTCTTTGAACCAAACCATAAAATGGGAGTAAAATCCTCTTAAGCCAGTGACAGCTCCTAATGGAACAGACATTATTATTTTTTTGCAAACCAAAAAAAAATTAATAAAATTGCTTTAGATTATTAAGTGAATAGATTAGGCTCCGAAATGGCAAAATATTTACTCAAGCAAAACCTGCTTAATTTAATACCTGCCTCAATTAATTTTTAAGTTTGGGATTATAATTGGACAGAACAATGACGTTTTCTGCTTGTATAAATAGGGATTTGTGAACCCTCTTTGCCCAGAATTCAGGCAGGAGAAGAAGTATCTAGGAAAACCTTACCTTGCTAACCCCCAGGTAACACCAGTGCTGCTGCACATGCCAGTAATGAGTTTGGCAGCTTTTGCAAGCCTGGAAGATAGAAGGTGAAGCCAAGGTCCCTTCTCACATCTGGTCATTAAATTTCCTGAAATGTCTGACCAGCAGGTCACTACCGATATCATAAAATATGAAAAATATTACAAAAAATGGAAGTAGTTTCCTTTGTGAATGTGGAGGCAGAACACCAAGTTAAGAGCACGATGAACTTCATCGTGAAATGCAGCTTCATTTCTTCAGCATGCAGGGGATATCTGCTGGCATCATCTGCCAGACCTGGGATGGATGCAGAGAGTTCAACGGCTCCCTGCAAAGGTCTGTGAGTTTGCTCCTGAATAAAGACCTCAGCTGGACGCTCTGGTTCCAAAGTTGAAGCATGGGTAATCACTCCTTTTACACACCAACGTGACTGGCTGGAGCTCTCAGTCTGTAAGCTGCTGACAGCAATCTTATTTAGTTACTGTTTTTAGGGCAAGCTTGGTGTACTCCTCCCTCTGTGCTTTTCCCTCTCAGCCAGAGAGCAGGAGATGCGGGAAGGGAGTGGAACACCAAGCTCCACCATTCACACTGGCTCTGTACACCGAGGTGGAAAAATAAATCTGAACAGCCACTTCTCTGGGGCAGGCAGTGCAAGGAGAGAGCTGCATCCTGTAGTCAGGAAGCTTTTTGCACAGCTGTACACCTTCTCCTCTAGGCCCTCCACTCCTGAGAAGTGCATCATCATCTACTTTTAATCTGCAAGCTATTACTTTTGTTAGACCCAATTCCCAAGACCTCATGGTGGTTCTGCCTGCTAGGAGCTTAGTAGGGTACGCAGTGGGCACACAGTAAAGCAAATCTTTAAGTCAAGTCACACACTTCATAAAGCAAGTCTTGTATATTCTGACAGAAAAAGCTTCAAAGTAAAAGCATGTAAGCACACCTGTCCTTCACAAAGCTTACTGTCCTCTGCAGTTCAGGGCACACTGAACTTCTTGGAACAATACTTTGGACAACCTGTCTTCCTCATCCCTCAGTCCTCAGCTGCTCTCCCTTCCCTCTCTCCAGAGCATATGCTTAGATGCTCACACCTTCCAGGCCTCTAGAAAATTACCTGATGCCCATGTGGCCCCTGCACAGTGAAGTTGAGCCCACTGAAAAAAGTCTGTCTCTGTAGAAGTTATCCACTGCCCAAGGGCTGGAAATCACTGCCGTTGCACTATCATCTTCCTCCTTGCCTATCTTTTTTAAAATACTCTCCTCAAGGCTGAACTAATATCTACAAACATATTGAAATGCTTGGTAACAGCTATCCACAACCTCTCACTAACCACATCACTTGCACTGTGCATGGTTTTCCTACAGACGAGAATTCCCAGAGCAGTTCCACACCTCACTGGCATTGCTCAGGAGCAGGAGGCATCTCACCCCTAGGGTCTGCCCTGGGAAGAAGAACATGCCCGTTGGCTTGCAGCTGGCCGCCAACTCCAACATCCTGCTCGTGTTCCCCCTGGTGTCAGAAGCACATGCTGCATAAGTGGGAAGAAGAAAAACATTTGATTAAAAAGCTTTCTGCCTGGAAGCAATTCTGATCCTGGCTTGACCAGCTCAAACTCAGCCCCAAGAGTGAACGCTTCAGTGTATGTATAAAGTCTTTTGCGGAGGAAGATGAGAAAGCATATGGGTTTTATTTGACACAGACCTTGCTGGCATGTCAGAGCTCTGTTGCTTGTGTTTTCAAGACAGGAACCTTGTTAACAAGTGCTGGTAAGGGCAGCAGGCTCTTGCAGGCTCTCCACCCGCGTTACTGGTGCAGGTCTGGTTGTATGATGTGGAGAAGGGTCAGTGGGGACAAAAATGAGAGAGAGAGAGAAGTGGATTCAATACTGAAATCTTCCTTATTTTAAAATGAAAATGTGGAAGGGTCAGATGACAGTGACAGAGAAGATAAGTAGTATTTTAGACTCAAATAGCACTTAAATCCAGGTAAGAAACAGGAAGTCTGCAGCAACAGCAGAATCACAGAGTCCATCAGAAATAGCCATTAATCATGAGTTGGGAGCAAGTAAAGTCCAGAGCTTGTCAGGAAAAAACATGTCACTAGGATTATGGGCAAACCTTACAAGGTAGCTGTAATTCTGAAGGCCTGAGGAGTCAAATTGTGATCAAAGAGCCATGCAGGCACAAAACGAAACAGCGTGGAAACCAGAATCCTTCTCCTAAAGGCAAACAGAGGTGAATTACAGCACAACAGATCTTTCCCAAATCACCCCCGAGGTCCCAAAAGCAATTGATGGAGGACTGCGCACGTGATGCTGACTGACAAGCCTGCAAGATTGTCTGTGGGAAAGGACCAAGAGGGGTAATTTTATTGTCATGTACCACAGGGGGGTGTAAGTAAAATCACAGCATGAGAAAATGACAGTGTATCTGTCTTAGGTCATTTACATGCCCAGATAATCTGTGGGAGGAGAGCCAAAGTTGCTACATTTGACAGAGGCAACACAACAGCAATGTGCCTGGGAAACAGAAGCTTCTACAGAAGATCTGCAAGCCCTAAAACCAATCTCGTGTTCGCTGCTCCCAGAAACCAAAATGACCAGACTTAATAATTCAGGCTTCCAAATGATTACACTTTCCTCCCTCATTATAGGCTGTATAATGGTCTCATCTTGCTGAGTACGCTGCAAGAATGCCGTGGAGGGACAGTCCCACGCTCAGAAGTGTACATACATCCCAAGGACATGCTTAGAAGCCACAAAGACACTATACACAGGTGAAGGAGCACTAACAGGCACGAAGGCAGATGCTGGGTAGCAGTTGCAGGCGTCAAGTATGTTGCTGTTGGTAGGCAGTGTAGCACAGTAGATTTAGGAGGGATCTGGAAGAAGGAGAAAATGCTTTGTTAGTGTTTACAGGTTGCTCCTCCGCTGCAGTGGGAGTAATCCAGGAGAAACATGCAGTGCCATGTTGGAACTGGCATGGCTGGCAGACAGGCAGGACTCAGTATCTCTGCAGTGAAAAATTTTTATGAGATGGTTAGATGGAGCAGGGCCAGAACAGGCCGTCTGCAGAAGACACACAGACTTTACAGCTCACATGAGGGAGACGATTAAGGGATCAGTGAGACACGCTCTGCAGGACCCTTTAACATTGCACTGTCAGAGGTTCCCAGTGAAAATCCTGATGATAAAGGTGTGTGGTACTCTGCACAGAGCTGGTAAGTGTGGCAGAAATCTGATTGCTCAGAAAACCTGGGCACCCCAAAGGGATTTCAGCTGGATAGACAGGGAAGAGGAGTTGGATCTTAGAGACATTCTTCAGGAAGAACCAGCTGGTTTTTAGCAGGGCCCAGATATGGGTATTTAGAGAGAGGTCAAGTCAAAGAGGACCAAGGGGTTGAGCGGATGGTAAGAAAGAGACATCAAGAAAGGTAGCAGGGAAGAGCAAGCACAAGAAGATTTAAAACTCTGCTTTGATTGTGTTGAGCTGAAGCCAGTAGGCAGGTGTCCACGCAGTGCTGTCAGAAAGACAGACTGCAAATTAATTTGGACAGTGCAGGACAGACTAGGAGGAAAGCGATCACTCTGTGAGTCATCAGCAGGAGATTATATATGCAAAATTTGTAAATAAGGTCACCCAGAGAGGGAATGCAGAGGAGGAAAAGAGAAGGGCTGGGCGAATGGCCAAGGACAGAGCAGGTGAAATAGTTGGCATTACTTGAAGATTGTCAAGCAGGACAGACACAACCTTAGAGACATCACTGTGGGCAGCAACCCTATCCTACTCTGTGAGCAGAGGGGAATAAACATACCTCCACTGGCTGATCTGTTCCTTGGGGGCAAATGTGTCATACCAGCTACTGATAAGAAACCTAGAAAGGGCTCGGGAAGCTGCTGGGTTCTCCGAGGGTGAATTTCTGCCTCAGTTTCTCTGGAGTCGCCTGCAAGTGCAGGCCCAGACCTGGCTCTTGCAGCTGCAAAGACCTCATCTGGAGGGTAAGGCTTCCCTGTGGAGAGGAGAAACCTTCCAGCAGTTAGGGGCCATATTCTCATTTGAGCTTTTGGCAGCTATATTGCAAGAAGGGGCAGTGAAGTCCCCCCAGAGAGAGCTGCAAGGTCACCACTAAACCCAAAGAGAGGGCAAAACACCTTGTCAGTAGACATAGATTGGAAAAGACAACCACACAGCTATAGCCCAGGCGCTGGAAGAGACAGAGCTCATGTTTGTGATGTGCAGGGGCAGGAGCAGTGGGATCCTGAAAGGCACAATTGACCCTAGATTACACAGCCAGCTGGCCAGGCACTGCGTTTTTAAATCACCCATTTACCTCAGAGTGCTGGCTGGAAAGCATAAGGCAGCATGCAGAGAATGTCCAGGTTAACTTGTCACTGGCAATGGCCTCTCATCTGTCAGGAAGGGATTCATGCAATTTACAGAGGGATGTGGGGTTTTTGCACATGTTAAGCAGTCACCCTGAGAGCTCAATACAGCAAAGAGATTCTAAAAAAAAGAGGATCCATTTCTAGCTACGGAGAGGCTCTTAGCAAGTCCAGCAAGCCCCAGGCAGAGTGAGGGGAAGGGAGGGCTGGGAACGGACCAGTGCGACAATGGTTGCAAGAACAAAAGGGCTGTATTAAGAGGGCCTATTCTGGCACTTAAGCCAGGTTTAAGCAACTTTGTTGCTGCCTAATCTGAGGATAATAACGAGTCAGATGTCTTACAATCTGGAAATGCCTGGCCAAGTCAATGGAGAAGAGCAGGTGAGACACTTAACCCTTAAGTAAGTGGTCTAGACATGATTCTGTTTCTCTCTGTGCGTGCATGACAAGGGCAATCTGCTTTTAGGTTTAAGGTACACAAACCCTGATGGAAGCAAGACATTATATGGCTCTGATTCATAAATGAACCCTGCCAAAAAGTGATTGTCTCCCTCCCAGCCTTGCAAGCCAGTAAATGTAAACTTCTCAGAAAACATCCCTTGTTGACTGACAGGTACTCTGTGGTGGGTGTGATGGGGTGAGCAGCATTAACATCTCTTTCTGCTACAAACCCCATAAGCCAAATTAAGTGAGCTGGTTCCAGGGGGTGAGTAGCAGAGGTTATCTGAAAGCCAGGCTCCGTGAAGTGCAGAGTTAAGTCAGGACAAGGTAGCCCGGTCTCTCCAGACTGCCTGCTTACCTGCCCCAACAATTCGGAGATTTTTTTACATAGCTTCATTTACAAAGAGAATTGAGTTTGCAAAGCACAGCTTTGTGCAAATTTCCACTACAAGACTTCATCAGATTACTCCGGACTCTGAGACCACTGTCTCTGCACAGTAATAGCCATTATCCCCAAGCTTTGTGTGTGTTTATGTTACCCTTCCATTTTCCCTTCAGATATGACACGCAATTCTTAGAAAACATGTTATAAACTCTTCTGCTCTGGAGTTCTGTCACCTTTGATTGCACTCATTTGAGGCCAAGGATGTAGTTTCAAAGTAAATCAATAAACAACACTTAAAAGGGTCCTACAGACACAAGCTGGGTGCAGTACTGCAGCCCTCCTCTCTCCCTGGTTTCCTCTTCTTTGCTCCTCCAGCCTGAATCATTGTTTTAGACAGGATAAGTGCAACCCAACCAAATAAATGGGCAAAATGCAAACAGCAAAACACTTTCCAAAGCCCCTAGTGCTGCTTTACAGAATGGCAGTACGGGCTAGGGCTTGTCTTGCAGTTGGAAGGGCACCCCCAGTGTTCAGAGGTCTCTGTAGTCACCAAATTAGCATGACTGCTTGCCACAGTGCTGATCCGGGCCTGTACGAGGGTCTCTCACAGCACATCAATAGGGATACATCTCATTGCCAGTCTGCTGTACCCATGGGTGGGCTGCAGTCAGGGTCTCCTGGTTGCTACAAATGGCCCTGGAAACACCTGAGGAAACATCCCAACCCTAGTGAGGGACTGGAAGGGCAAATCTGGAAAGCCTTGATTCAGAAAGGAGCCATACACCTCCTAGTCTTACTGAAGACATTTAGGGCCCCTCAGGCTTGCTATCACACAGAAGATAATACCTCCAAGTAGAGCATATCTAGGGTAGATTTACTTGGGAACCCCAGGGAGTACATATTCGCCCCTACCCCTCATTTATGCTGCCTATGGTTCTTTGTATTCCCCACCGCTCCAACAGCCATGCAGGCACAGGACCTGGTCCTTGGTAGCCTTCCAAGAAGCTAACAAGGTTGTACCTCCTCAAGCAGCTCCTCCAGGCTGAATCATGATAAGACCCCATCAGCGCAGTATGGACTGCTGTCTAAACGCTTCATTAAGGAACGGCTGAGAGGTAAGTTATTCATTATGTGGAGCTCTCCTGCTCTCCAAGATCAATGTGGCACACAGGACAAGGGTAAACTACTGGAGAAACCCGACAGAAAGCCCACCTGAATGCACTTGCAGAAGGATTTACAGAGCAAATTAATCCCACTGATTGAATTATTTGGATCTGGAGTTCTTAATTTCAAAAACCTCCAAAGGCTGTGTAGACACCCTGGTGATCCTGAGGCAGCAATGCTGACAACTCAGCCAGAGAGGGGGGCTGCTGCCTGCACACTATGAGAATACCCCCTTCACTCTGCCACCTAACAACTGTTGGTTTTTTTTAATTCAGCTGCATTTTTCAACTGACATCTCCATTACCTGTTTCAGCGTGCTGCTGGTTATATTGGTGTGTCTGTCTGGTGTTCCTTGGGCTGACTCAGGACACCTGCTTGCTGTTCTCACCTCTGCTGCTTTCTCTCACTGTAAAATAAAGCAAATTATTCAGGGTGGAAGTGATCTCTTATTTCGGTTGTCTTCATTTTTCGGTCTCTGTTCAGTGCCTGTGTGCTTGCTTCCAAATCCAGCATTGTCTGTACAGAGCCTGATTAGGGGAATTTACACCTGCAAAATATACATCCTATATGCTGTTCACAAGCAGTTATATGGCACAGGTCTGGCTAAGATAGCTTTGAAAGAGTCTTCCACACAACATGCTGGCATGGTGAAGCTCCTCCTAGAGAGATGCAGGCCAAGCAGCCCCCACGTCTCCTGCACAACAGGCTTACTCCACCCCAGAGTACTGCAGGACCTTGCTCTAAGCAACATTTTCTTGTGATTCAGGGAGAGATCCTACAGACTCTGCTTCTCTTTTTAGTGTGGTCTGCCCTCACTCCTCAGCATCTCCATGCTGGGTTCCTGAACCCTGCACATGCATTCACAGAGCTGTTACTCATGGCATGTAAGACTGGACACCATGTTGGGTATCACAGAAGACCTTTGAGATATCACAGTCTGGAAAGAAGGTTTCTCTGAGCTGAACTGAGTGCCACAACTGCCAGAGGTCATACCCATGACATTCCTGCACGTTCAGATCCTCCCCTGCTTAGCACCAGACAACTCAGCTGCACACAACATTTTGATGCCTCAGTCTCTTCTCTGTGTTTCCAGTGCAGAGTTCCCTGCCCCTCATTCAGGCAAACCCCAAATTCAAAAAGGCCGAGTTCTTCCCAGTTTCCATTCAAAGCAGCACCTTGTCCCCGTACACCCCTGCAGAGCAAGGGGAACCCATCACACCCTGCCCAGATTGGCTCAGCATGGTTATGTGGCCCCAGTGCTACACTTCCTACCAGAGCCCGTTTTCCCACTGCCGTGGGGATCACCTTCTGCTCTGGGTGCCTGCAGCGCTGAGCACCTTTAGGAGTGCTCAACCATAGGGTAATTAATTAACACAAGTGATCACTTATATTATCTGCAACTTGAACACAACTCTTATCAAGTCAGTGTTGGAGATAACACTCATTCAGGACATAGCTACAGCATCTAGGGTTTGAAACCTTTGCACGCTCGCTCTCTCTGGCTGTTAAGAGAGTCAGGTGGTGTCATTCCTAGAAGGTAAATAAATTATTATTGCAAATTATTCTGATGAAGTGGCTTTTATTAGAAAGCTAGACACAAAGAGAGCTCGCTGATTGGCTACCAGTGATGTCATACACAGCACAGCACTCAAATGCAGAGATATGAATTTTTTTCATCTATATTTTGTGTATAATTTTCATTTTCTACTGGCAATAAAGCCCCACCAGCAGAGTTTTTCACCCCATGAGCGTGGGGGGGGGTCTGTACTTCTCAAGTGGCTGATGAAAGCAAAGTGGCCTTTGTTCCTCTGTCTTGCAATGAACCTAAGGCTAACAGTTTTCACCCACAGAGGCACTGTGTTTTATTGCTCTATTACAAACCTCACTGCTCAATTTTCTTAGGTGGAGAACAGAGAAATTGGCATTTTTGGCTTGCATGTACCTAAAATCATTCTGATCACAGAGATTTTGCTATTTACAAGCTGAAGCTTAAAGTGCAGATAAAGTAACAGCCTGGGTACCATTCTGACCTTCAGCAAAAGGCAAGAATGGGGTTTTGGAAACAGCCAGGCAGCAAATTCCCAAGAAATTATTTATTTTGCAAGTTTCACATCTTGGTTGTTCCTCTGCAAAGCCACTGTGAAATTGCCAGTGAGCTCTGTCAGTGCGGCAGACTCGGTGACCAGCACACCACGGCTATCATTTCTCTTCCCTAATTGAATGTCCTGTCAAAGTTACGAAATTTGCTTAGCAAATGTTCTAGCTTTAATCATTTCTGGATGCAAACTGCCATGGTGGTACAGCTTGAATACTAGAACCCTGTGCAGACAGCAAGCATGAAAGCACCACTTGCCTGACTGAACTGGAATGAACTTTCAAATTCAAGCAGCTATGCAAAGTGTGCCCCTCCAGGCTGCGGTCAGCTCTGCAGCTCCCTCAAGCAACGCTACTGTGGTTCTGGGCTCCAGCCCTTCCTGAATACAGACACGGGCAGAGTGGAAGGCTTTACATACCTGCTGCTTCCTCCCTCCGTTATGTACCGCTGAGGTGTAAATTTTGCCAGGAAGGCCAAGTGTAATATTTCCAGCACGGGCAACAAGCTCCTGCTTGTGCTGTACAAACACTGCACTCTCCTGTAACACACACAGCACAAATCCTGAGCTGACCTACACAGCTTGCCTGTTCCCATTTGATTATGGCTCTAAAGTCATTTGTCCTGCAAGGGCAGAAAACAAAACACATTTATCATTTGGAAGATGCAGCATGTCCTGGAAACCCCCAGACAGTTGCACTGATGAAACTGGACACTGAGGACTGCTGGAGAGCTCAAACATAGTTAGATTTGCTGTTCCCAGTCCAGGGGTCATGACTCTCAGCAACATCATCAGCTCCACTTTCTTCCAGGTGGCTTGAAGTTGGAAATCATTGTCTCTTATTGCCTGAAGATTTGCTGAGCTGCCTGCCCTTTGTGGATAACAGCAGCTGCCCTCAGACTCCTAGATGTTGGATCTGAGGCTTTTGAAGTCCTGAGGGTGAAGGTGCAAAGGACAGGCATCCCAGAAAGAGAGAGCCTGACTGCAAATCAGAGTTGAAAAAGAATATGAAGGCAGAAATCCTAGGAGAGGATGCTGTCTGGCTGAGACACATGGTCAGCATCAGCAAAAAGGGTACTGGCTCTCAGGTTTAAGACCTGGAATGGATTCAAATCACCCCTTTTAGACCTGGCCTCCTTTCCTGTTTGAGGAAGACGGCAAAGAGGAGAGGGAGCCATGAATCTTGGATGAAGTCCCTGCTTTGCATGGCTTGCCCTAACATCCTTCTCTGCTTTTACCACTCCGTGTGTAGAATGGAGGCTTATTAAAAGCATCACAGGAATCTCAAGTAAAACATTTATATTGTTTTTAAGAGCTTTGTTACAGCATCTCTGGCGTTCTGGCTTGGACCACCACAGACCAGAGCCAAGAAGCTCAGAACAGCCTTTGGATATTGAATTACCGTTCAGAACCATACCAAATTCCAAAACTGCAACCGCTGGCCAAAAAAAAAAGCCACTGTAGAACAGAATACACCCACGCAGACAGTGCAGACATCAAAATGATCATGCTGGGCCTAACTCTGCTTCTCTTCCTCACACAGAGTAATACCCTTGCTCCCATCTTTGATTTCAGCAGCGTTGTTTTCCCATATGAAGCAGTCAGGCTCTAGAGGAGAATACGGTCCCACCTACTCATCACTTGCCTTGCCATAAGAGTCCCTGTATCGCTTGGCTTTTTAATGAAGTTGGGGTCTGATATATCAGTCAGCTCCTCCCTTTCACTTGAGGACAGTATTAGAATCACATCTGGGTTATAATACACAGTACGCTGTTCTGGGGTGATATGAATCAAAGCCCTGAAAGTGGTATTCTGTTTAATTAATCGTGGCTGACAGATGAAGGTATTGATCGTAGATTGAGAGGTTCAGGATTGGCCTGGGGGATAATTATTGCAGGGCACACTGTGTTAGGGTGGTATTTTTTAATTTCTAGCAATGTGGGAGGGAAGCAGGGAGGAAATAAGTGAATAATTGCAGCTAATTAGAACTTGTGTGTGCATCCCAAATTAATTTGTTTGAATAATCAACCACCAACAGCAGCCTGATCCAAAAGGAAAAGGAAACAACTGCCCAGAGAGATCTAGATTGCTCCCATAAATTCTTCAGTCCCATGTCTGGGATAAATGTTTTATAGAACCAAGGTCCTAAATACAGCAGGGGAAATGGACAAGATTATTGAGTGGAAACACTTGCTTTTGCCTAAGATGTACGATAAATAAAATGGGCTAGGCGAAGCTGAAGGATGGCGGAGAGTGTGGGATAGCGGATGATGCTCTTGCCTTAACCGTCTTCCTATCCATTCACAAGAGGCCGCCTCCCGCCGGACTGCCGGCAGCCTGCCCGCCACCGCCTTCACAGGTGGGACATCAAATCTGCCAACGGGGAGATACGGAGTGGCTGTAGGGGGATCAGACATGCAACTGCTGTCACTGCAAGGATAATAAAAGGTATCTACGCTAGCAGAGAGGGCAGATGGAGGCAAAGCTGCAGCTAGCAATCTGTGTGCACACACCGACCAACCCACTGCTCCCTGTCCACAGGATCCCCATAATCTCCCAAGGCAGACCTGCTGTTACAAACACTCTCATCACTAACGCAGCAGGGGCAGCTAAGCAGAGAGAGTGAATGATCTAGCAGGGGGTTAATAAAAGGACTGACGCAGAACAAAAAAGCCTGTCAGTCGCCATAAGATGTGCTCTGCACCCCTTCCACCCCCCAGGAAATTAAAAACTGTAGCCTGTGGTGTACACTGTTTTCTCAGCAGGACTGGACGGGGCAATGGGATGTGGAAGGGTAGGATGGGAAGGGGAAAGTTGGGAGTCAAATGTTTGTCCCAGCTGTTGTTTCTGATGCAATATATCAAGCGCCATTATTCTAAAAGACCAGGTTATCCGGTCTCTCCAAACCTGACAAGACCAAGCCACGTTTCTGTGTGCTGTTGCCAGCAGCTCCTCCTGGAGAGAGTCCACTAGATCCTGCCAGGCTGGAGGGCCAGGCTGCTCTGCCTGATACCACTGAAGTTCATGCTAGCATGTTTCCATGGAAATGGGAAGAGAACAAATGCCTGTGACGTGATACACCTTTTCTGATGTAGATTTGGACCATTTCTAACATCCCTTCCTACTGACAACCTTCAGGACTGGCTATTTCACAGGCACAACCAAAACAGAACAAGAAGGGGAAAACAATACCTGATTGTATGAAACAAAACCCACCATCCTTTCTGGTGAGCAGCAGCTGAACTCAAAAGCACATTAATCCACCAAAAACACCTTTCAAGGCAAACGGAGATCTCCGCACTAAATATAAGCTGGTAATTCACAGGCTCCTTTTTTCTCACAAGTGGTTAGAGATGATCTGTTCCCTCCCCTCTTCGGCCCGTTTTGCGTAAAGTTTCCAGCACAATTTTTCCCCCTCCAAAGGAATGAAATCTCTCAGCTTGGAGGTGAATCCCCTGCTGCCTGTTTCCTGCCTGTTATTGTCTGCTTTGCCCGGTGCATTGTCTGGAGCCTGCGAAGGCAGCTCGGCAGGCAGGCAGGAGCTGCCAGGCTGCGCAGCGCAGGCCCGCAGCGCCCTCTCCCGCGGGCCAGCCAGACTCAGACCGTCCGGCACCGCACAGCCGGATGAGGCCTGCTGTGTCACTGCAAGCACCGGGGCACATACGGTCCAGGCCCCCCGCTTGCTTTTGGGGTGCTGCCCGGCCCGCCAGGCTGGCAGTCCCAGCCTCCTGCCAGGTACGCGGGCAGCCAGGCATCACCCAACGTGTGGAGCTGGCGTTTCACAAGAACTAATCCTGGCAGCACCCAAAATAGCAGTAACTTCTACGCACCTTGAGCCAAGGCCAGTAGCATTTTGGCAAGCAGAGGCAGAAATCTTTGCCTGCCTACTGCTTTCTATCAACTGCTGGGCACTTCAAATAAAGGCGAACTCTGTTCATGGAGGCTTTGCTGGGGGCCCAAGTTTGGCATCCGCCAGAGGAATGTGGAGTAAAGTAATTATCCCTCTCTTGGACGCCGGTCTCTGCTCATCACCTAAGGTCTGACTGCATCTCGCAGTGTACTGAGCAGCCAGAATAACTCACCAGTCTGTTCCTGTACCATCGTCATGGAGGATTTATAAAGCCTCTCTCAGCAGCTGGCTCCTGTCTCACACTGCCCTGGGCACTGTGCTCCAGGCATCTCTGTGCCCACACCGCAGACCAGCCTGCCCTAGAGCCTCACCCCTCAACCCATTGGCGCAGGAGCATCACACACTTTAGGAGAAGAAATACGAGAGATCTTTTGCAGAGCCAAAGGCAAAGCAATGACAAGTTTTGTTTCTGCAGGGAGTTTGCTTGGTTTGCTTGGGATTATTATCATTTTAAAGGACAAGTTACTGCTTCTGGTGCTGGGAGCCAAGGGTATGAATGAAGGAGCTTCAAGAATACAGATATGTTGCACAGACAGAATAAATAAAGCTCATCTACAGTTGTCATTTTACTTTCCAAGTGGGTGAAAACGAAGTGTCTCACCCCCAGGAGATCCAGAAGGGACTCCGGCCCCTTCCTTAGACACAAAGAGGAGGCTGAACATTGAACGCTGCCTGAGATGCCAGGCCTGGCTGAGTGCTTCCATGTTGTCAGGAGAGTGATGTGTTGGAGAAGTTAGCCTTCCTCCACGGGGATCACCGCTCCCAGGAAGCAAAGGATTCCTGGCTGCCATGAAAACACTTGGAAGGTAGAAACACTTCTGCCCTTCCACAGTGCAAGGGACTGCAGGAGCCCCCCGGCATCAGAGCCAGTCAGGTCACAGACCTGGCTACACGCACAGGATGTTCAGCACCATACTATGGTTGCCGGAATAAAGTCAGCAAAAGAAATTACAAATGAAATAAAAGGGTATTTCAATTGACCAAAACATTTCATTTGGCCCAAAAGAAAATGAGAAGCCCAGGGCTCCCTATGAATAAGAAGCAGCAGCACTGTGCTGTGTCCCAGCCCTGCTCTCCCCAGTGTGGGCACTTGCAGCATCTGGCCAGATGTGCCCTCAGACCGTACCCAGGCTCAGGTGCCAGCACCTGCTTCTGGAAAATGAATGTTTTTTTTTTTAATATTCCTTCCTGCCACATTCATCTCAGCAAAAATAAACATCTCTTACATCATATCATATGTTCTTACAGATCTGTCCTGTTGCACTCCCAGCGCAGCCAAGCCATCCCCTGCAACACAACCTTGTTTTGCACACCACCTGAACTCAGCTGGTTTGGCACCACAGGGATTTTCTCTGGGCTTGGGAAGATTGTTCCTCCTTTCCTTGCCACTGTGAAAACTCTTTTGTGTGCTGCGTGGGAGGCTAGATGTGGGTGAGTGCAAGCCAGACTTGTGATGACAGGAGGCTGGCTTACACAGCGTTGCAATGGGGCTGAGAATCTGTTCCACGCTCTACGGCAGGCTGGTAGGCCTACGCTCCTCCTGCGTGCTGCTGAGCAAGCCCCAGGAGACTGTGTATGTCACTGTCCTCCAAGTCTCATTCGTCTTACACTTGCAGTGAGTGTATGTATTTGTGGTTTCAGTGAAATATATGACTCTCTACTGCTAAGCTGTATGAGCAAGAATTTATCTGCTCAACAGATTCTGCTGGCTTCCAAGTGCATGATTTATCCTCAAAAAACAGTCTAACACTGACAGGATCTCCTGGTGGTAGTTCCAGGTGGTCTTTTGTGTACTGGTGACAGGAGGTTTTGGTTTTTCTCAGCACTTTTCCCCTTTGTCTTAGTTCTTCCACCACTGCTGGCTATGCTAACACTGAGAGCATCAGCTTCAGAGCATGCAGATACCAAAAGTCAGTAAATTCCCTTTTTGGCGCTCTAGGCTGAGGAACAGGTCAAGTCCATACTGCCCAAAGGAGACACAGGCAAGGTCCACATGCCCCTGACTCTGTCACTGAATGTATACACGCACCCTGACATCAAATACTGTGCCAGGCTGCCATGTCCAGCTGTGACAGTCCCAAAGGTTCCTCTATATTCGCTTTGTCTCCTGCAGCTGTGTTTAAGAGAGCCATGGTCATCCCAGCTGCTGGACTGGCACTACCACGGCATTAACTTCAGGAGGGTGATGGTGGCCCATCCTGACAGAGCTCTCCTAGCTGAACTATCACCAGTGCACCCACCTACTCAGTCACTTTGATCTGGATAGGCACCAAAACCGTCTCTTCCATGGCTGCCCACAGCTCCCCTCCCAAGCACAGACCGGCTGTTATTCCATCAAAAAAGTGAATCCCAGTAACACGAGGACACTTGTAGAGCCCCAGCTTTTCAGGTACTGAATTTAGTTTATGTCTCCAGGGTGACATTGCAGATGAAAAACAAAACGCACAGAACTGACAAAAGGAATCTGAAGAAGTATTTTCTGCTTTAGGTAGCTGAAGAGATGAACAGATCTAGATTCACTGGGCTTAGGTCAGTCTTGTCTGAGATACACAGGTCCTTTTCCTTGCTGTGTCCACCCGACTCTTTCCCCTTCTCAAAAACACCTTATCAGAGTCTTCTGCCATGCAGCTTCCAGGTCAGTCTTTCCAGGGGGCTACACTATATCTTATTTGTTTAAGTATTTGTAGGCAGCAAATGGGACTTCTCTGGTGCCCCTCAATCTTGACAGAATAGCAAATATTCACAGCTGTAAATCTGTCTTGCACCATTTGTTCTCAGATTCCTCCTAACTGCACCCAAAGTGGGCACACAGTTTGGTTGATGCTCTCTTTTTCTACATTTTCTTTTATTCAGAATAAAGATCTCATTTTATAGTTGCCTTGCTGTATTTATCATCTGCAAGGCTGCTTAGGGTCCCAACTGTGTACATATGTGTCCTTTTCTTGTCATATAGATACAAGCTGCAGCATGCCGTTTCAGCAAAATAAGCCGAAGGCATTTTGGGAGCACTAACAGTGGCATTTTACAACTGCTCCTTGGGGATTTGATCTCCTTCTTGAAGACCCTCTGTCCTTGAAATACAGTTTGAACTTTTCACATAAGATCACAATTGCTAAACATTCCTGTGCTATTTAGAGGTATCTTTGCTCTGTTGATAGTGGTGACATGAACTGGAAAGCCATTGCTCTCCTGCCACTCCATTTACTGGCAACAGATGACACCATCACCTCTCAGTTCGTATCACAGTACTGTGCATCGAGGGATAAGACCTGCTGTGGGCTGGGTGCATCACGTTGATGTAAATGTCTCTGTAACAGTTGTCTCTTTGGTAGGGCTAACTAAAGGTTTGCAAATATTTGAAAGGTTTGGAAGGAATCTGGAGTTTATACATCCTAACAGTCTCTGAACTGCCTTATTATGAGTAGGTAGGCAGCACACACCTTTCCAGGGCCAAGTCCTGACCTCAGGAAGCCAGCAGGTGTCTGCCGCATGTTATTACAGCAAACTAGAATTTAATTTTAGGTTTATTCCCCCAGCTCTTGTTAGCAGACTAATGAGTTTGTGATTATGATCTGCCGCAGCCTCTATCTTGAAGATGTCTCTGCACCTGTCTGCAGAATGTCATTGGGTACTACACCAACTCCTGCGCATCCTATTAACGTGGTTTGCTGCGGCACTGATATACTGAATAATCTGAATGGGAAATCCTTCCCTTGAGGTGAAGGATAGCATCACTTCCCTCATTTTCCAAAAAGTTCGAGGGGAAAATTCCTGAAGGCTTCTGCTGGCTGGCCTGGGAAATGAACCTAAACCCCTGCTCAGAGGGATTCAAGTTTAGCTCCTGTTCATAGCATCTGCCAAACGGGACGTGCAGCACCAGCCAGCCCTGTGTGAAGCAGGGCAGAACCTAGTCCTGCCTCTCCCTGGTACTCTCCTACTTGTTACCTGTGAGCAGCACGGGGCTCACAACTGTGACTCGCTGCCCCGCAATGCAAAAGTTGCTATTTCAGTTGAAACATTGAAGGCTGATGGGAATCTGACAGTCCATAGTTAAGTCGCGCTAGAGTGCCAGCTGGGAAGTGGGTGGAAATGAATCTTTTGTCAAATAGTTAAACTCCACTTTCTCCAAATGAATTAATTCACAAAGAACATATCCCTTCATGGATTTCACACTTGAAAACAAAGCCAGTCTCGCCTCCCCCTACGTTATCTGTCAGTCATACCATGAAGAACCGAAGAGCTCACTCAGTTGTTATTCATGTGATCAAATCATGGTGGAAAAAAGAAAAGCCCCTGCCTTGGCTTTCAGTTTACCTGACGTTCTGAGCTGCCCCACATCTATTCTTCTACAATTACACACAAACATCTGGTTCTGCCTTTTGTTTGGAGCTGATCTTACAGGGCCATGATCCCAGCCTTCAGGGAGCAGCCAGAAGCCCCACCACAGGTTCGCTCGCCCAGCAGTCAAGGCACAACCGAGTTCTATTTTCAGACTGAATTTACCTCAGTTTGTATTAAATGCCAGGTGTCTGTTTGATATCTCTGCCGTGGTGGCAAATCTCAGATCACATTTGGTTTCCCATGGACAAGATCCAAGGAGTGATGGATGGCTGGACGGGTGCCCAGCTGAAAGCTCAAGAGCCTAACAGTGAGAAGCATCTCAGCACCTGTGTCTCCAGCTGAACTTGACGGAGACAGTAACATGCACTGCCACTGACAACCCAGCTGTCCTCGGGCTCCTGCTCCTCATCTGGTAGCACGGCCTTAGTCAGGCTCATCTATGTTGATAATCTCTAAGTCTGGTCATCAGGTGCTTAGTGCATAGCTGTGCCCTTTCCCAGCTGAGTCTCCTGTGCAGCTGCCCAGACCTGTCTTTCTCACCTTCGGCTGCCAGCTAAGTGCTAAATTAGTAGCAGTCTCCAAAGAGTTATCAGCTGCTTTCCTGTAAGGGAGCTTTGTTTGGGAAAGGTTTCCTCACACACCTCCCTCTTTGGCATCTCGGGACTCCACTTGAAGTAAAAACCATGCTCAGTAACACTTCTCCTCTCCAGAGCAGAACATAAGACAGTCATGTCACATCAGACTACAGACCCACGCAGCCCATTATCTCATCTCTGACAGCAGTGAATAGTGTGATGTCTGGGAAAAAAAGACCAAGCCATCATTCACTGGTCACCCTCTAGACATGGAGGACTTTGTAGCCCTCTACAGCATTGCTCTAGAGCATCTCTGCTCAAGGCTGAAGCGTTTCTGTTTATTCAACTTCTCCTTGTACAGAAGCTGGTCCAGATCAACAATCAACCCTGTTACTCTTCCCTGGACACTTTTTATACCGTATAGTTTTTCAGGTTGATGGGCAACCAAAACTGCCTTTGTAAGCCTGTGTTTGGCTAAAATGAGCATTCTGTCAAAGGGGGTTTAGCAGCTGACTTTCTCAGGAGCAAGTCACTGAAAAGTCTAAGCATTTCCTTCAGAGATGAATGACCTCCTCTAGACAGCAGATGGAGCAGTCACTCGCTGTTGAGGTCGTCTTCTGCATGTGTGATGTTTCAGCCAGAGGCACAGCGGGGAAGAATAAAGTGAAGTGATGATCTGTCTTGGCCACTACTGAGAAGGGAAATTTCACAGCAGTCATTTCTGAAATCCAGAAGCAAGAGAGGTAGAAAAGGATCGGTTTGCTTTCTGCTATACTTCTGTAAAGATGAAGGAGGAAGAATCTTTCTCAGTATGTCCATGATGGAGAGGCTTTTAGTGCCTTCTCTCTTCTCTTTAGCCCATTTGGCTACTAGACTTCGTCTTCCAGGGCACTACGTTGTGGGCCATCAGTGCTATGGGCAGAACAGCCATTTCTACAAGACAGATGTGCTTTGGTCTAAGGCAGTGAGAACAACCCAACCACCCAAATTAGCCTGAAGATACTGCAGGAAAGCATTAATTCCTGGAGCACTAACAAAGCATGATCCCTGAGCTCACAGAATGAAGACAGCATAAATCATACACAGAGTTTCAAAAGGAAGTCTCTGGAGCCTGATCTGGTTGGTCACCCATACGACCACAAAGCAATTTCCCTGGGAACCTATCTGGTTTTCAGTTCAATAGCGTTAAGATATTTTCTTTGAAATCTTGTTCAAGCCCTTCCCCATACAGTCAGTTTCACCACCCCCTTGCTTCTCCACCTTCTCTTTGTTTTATAAAACATTTTCTGGGTGTTCTGCCTGCGTATCACTTTTCTCAGCCACATTTCTTCTAGAGAAGTTTCTACTGCTCTGATCATTGTCTCTTTGTGGAAGAGGTTTGAGACCTCTTCTGCCAGTTAAGATGATAACTCTGCTTCCATGTGCAGGCACAATTACTACCACTGGGTTCATTTTATACCAAATACTCCATGCCTTACACCTCCCGTCATTCACACAGGAAGAAAATACCAGGGACAACTTTGTCAAAGCAAGTTCTGTGGCTAAAACCTCTGTAGACAGATCTACAGAGGACAGCTTTGCTAGGCACTGCTATTTACGAGTTGTGTCAGCTAATAGATGACATGGGGATGCATGTGAGTAGTTTACAATACGAACTATGAAATACACAAATAGTTTTGGCAGTCTCACCGGTGAAATTCTGAAACAACTGCCTCTCAGTAGACCAATACACAAATTTATTGCAAAATGTGATTCAGGGCTTCAGTTAGCATGTTAAAATATGCCTAGCTTACAATGTTGCATAAAACACATCCTATCAGTCAGCAGATCAGCCATCTGTGGGAAAGCAGAACCGTACACCTGATTGCTACAGCCTTGAGTTCCTGTTCTTTGAGTTGTAGCAGAGTCTGCATTCGCCTTACTGGAAGGTGCTGATGAAGAGACAGGGCTCAGGAGGGTGGAGCAAAGGTGGCCCTGGGGCTGTTCTGATTAAGGAGACTCTGTGGTAATGGCGCACCCAGGGACACGCTGCAAGGCAGGATCTATGAGGATGAGCAGCACGTAGCTGATGTAGCCATCACCTTACACTGTCCCCACCCAACGCAATTCTTCCACAGTTGTGTGTGTGATTGGAATGGCAAAATGACAGCCGAGCCAGCGGGAGAGAACTACTCCCCACAAAGACATAACCTGTGCCCAGGATCCAGACTGTGGCTATTCCAGACATGCATGCGACACACACTGAATGAGAAAAAAAAAAAGCTATTTTTGTACAACAACACTAGCAAGAGTGTATTTTTGCTGGTAAAATTGTGTGGCTCTCAGCTGGAGATTATGCCTTTTCCCTCCCTCATGCTTGCAGAAATCTGACCTAAGGCTATTCTGCCCATTGGCAAAGTACCCTCAACAGGCCCCCGTGCGCAGTGCCACAAGCAGACAGACCTGAAGGATACCAAACACTTTGTCTTCCCTATTCTAGTCTCTCCAGGCCTGCCTAAATCTTTCTTCCATAGTCTTCTGCCACAGCAATGGCTTCAATTACAGCCTAAAGGGCTGCAAACCAAGGGCTTCTGAGAGATCTAGCTTTTAGGAGTTTTCTTGAATGGTAACAGAAATAAGTGTCGCACTTCTGACATATAATTTTACTGATGGGGTTGTACTATGCCAATTTGTTAGTTTGAGGTATATGATGAGGTAGTGATGATGTTTTAGCAACGTCCTTTGTATCACAGTAGTGAGGTCAGATTATCGATAGACACCAAATATTTCAAGGCACATACATTCACTACCAATGACACCGGCACTGCTGTTACTGTGAACGGAAATTATAACCTATATAATAAAGAATCCAAAGTATATATTACAAGATGCAGTCCACATAACACTCACCAATGAGTATGTAAATTGGATGGATTTAGGGGACTGAAGAATTTTTTGAGAGCTTTGTTTTCAGAGTTCCTTTCCAAAGATAAGATTGGGCATCTGTCATTCATCTTCTATCTTGCCAAAGAAGTTGAGAATCCAGAAAAGTGCTTAAAGCATTGCTCTGTCCATATGCATTGCCCATATAAGATATAGACCCACCCTTTCTTCTGGACAGTATACAACGCCACCTGTAATACATCTAATAACTCTCACGTGACTGTTTACAGGGCCAAACCTGACAGATAAATAGGGGTTTAGCTGGCCTGACAGCATTGCAGTTGGTGCAGTCACACTTGGAGTCTCACAGGGCAAGAATGGAAATGCCATCAAGACATCTTCTTGCCAAAGTTTTCTCACTTCTCTCTTGATGATAATTTCCTAACCCGTCTTCTTCCCACAGTTTTTAGTTCTTCCATTTCTGTTGGTCTGAACCATTTGCTCCAGAAACAAGGCGATTGTTCCTGAACTCAGGCAGTCACTGCCACGAACTCTAATTGCTCAGGGTGTTCACCAGCACACATGGTGGCTCACGCTTGCTCCAGTTCCTGCGTATTCTGCTGAAAGCCAGGCTGATCACCACAGGGCGTGAGCAATCAGCACTGCAGAATCCAGCAATTTGGCTCAAATTGAAAGAAATGCATAATTTTGGATCTGGATGTTCCCAGCTCCAGCCCTGGTGTCTCAGCCAAGATGGAAGCCATTCCACCCCCCACTGCTGAGTTCTCAAAAAAATGGATGATGGCGAGGCCCCCAAGGAAGGCAGATTTATAATCATGAGGCAGGGTGGGAGGTAAAAGAGATTCTCTGCCAGAAACACTCACTTCTGCAACAGCAAACCTCTCTAATGTGGTGGTTCAGATTCTGCAGAACATCCAAACAACTGGCATCTGACAGCTTCATACTAGGCACTTCTTCCAAACTCTAATTCTGGGTACAGCTTATATTGATACTAATTAAGTAATTTAAACTGGGACTTGCATCTTTCCTGTGCGATGCTACTTCTAAAGCACTGCACTACCAATGAATGTTTTGCAACTGCCAAGACATGAAAGTGTGTTTGTTATTAACACATCACTATATAATTAGGGGACTTAGCAGGGGGCTGGGTATTCACATGTTCTTTTTCTCTGTTGCTGACAGTGCTAGATGAAAGCCTCCAGGTATCCCATTAGGTGACAAGTGAAAATGAGTTCTGTGGCCAAAAACTAAGCAATTTGGCACAATTTAGTAGAGAGATGGCATTTTCTGCTCAAAAAGGGCCCAGAATTGGAACAGCAGGAGGTGTTACAGATCAAGATTGAGATGCGCTGGCCAAGCTGAGTGGGTGTCTTACAGAGCAGAGCAGCAGTGGGTGCTAAGTCCAGGATTGAGATATGTTGGCAGAGCTCAGATGGGGAACGTTGCCCAGTTTCTGAGAACAACACAGAGTCTGTATTTTAATTAGAGTTCCTCTGCTCATCTGCATGGCTCAGCACAAACCTTCATCTTCTGAATTTTCCAGGCCTTTATTAGGATCCATCCAAAAGGCCTATTTTCCACTTTTTCCTACTCCTCCCCCAGTGAAGACACACTGCTGGCACAGCAGTGACCACTCACACCCATGTATTCTGCTGTTGGCTCTCATTAAATGTCACAGGTCAACCATCAGAAACATACACACTAATGTCATGTATATAGACTGATATATGGTCCCCACTGTAAAGAATTTCCAATTCAGATTAAACAAGGCCTGTAATCAAAGACAGGAGGCTGTGGGATTTCAGGGAGAGGCCTGATAGCAGAGAAGGCATGATGACACGTAGATGAGTCAGCTGGGCACACAAAACCTGAATAATTGACTTCATGAAGCCTGGGGAACACAGAGAGAAGCAGTAATGCGATGGGAGTGTTGGATAGGACAGGAGGTAACAGGATTGCAAGCATCTGCAATGCAAATCCTGCCCTGAGCACTGCCTAATGTTTATTAGGTACAGCTAAAGATTCGATCCCAGGCATTACAGATATGCATGACCGATCCCAGCAACAATAAAGGAATTCATAGTTTGAGAAAAACTCCTCCCCTTTCCTCATTGTGCACCGGCCTACAGTTTAAGCTGGCCAAAGTAGGTCAAAGGGAATGAGTTCATTTGAATATGTAAATTCAACTTAACAAGGAGTAAAGACAATTGCTTCAAGCCTGTGAGTTCAAACTAAGAAAAACAGGTCTTCATAGCTCCTTTGGGAACTGGAGGCTTTGGCTTTCACCCCTCCCTGCTATTTCTTCCCCTTGCCCATCT
This sequence comes from Nipponia nippon, assembly GCF_047370975.1. Lineage (NCBI taxonomy): Eukaryota > Metazoa > Chordata > Aves > Pelecaniformes > Threskiornithidae > Nipponia > Nipponia nippon. Next base: position 26,625,410 of record NW_028262413.1, on the reverse strand, counting down.
CCATCCCCTTTCCTCTCGCCTCCTGCCTAATAAGCATCAGGCAAATCCCCCATTTCTCAAAACCGAGCCTGTGGTCAGAAAAGCAAACTCAGTAAGGTCATTAAAAAGCTCAGGCATAAAGGTTTGCGAGCTCTCGGAGAGCATGTGCTACATGTGCAACTCTCCATAGCTAATTTTCAAAGAAGCAAGAAAACACATCTTTTGTCTGCCTCCTGCAGACAAAGCCTTTTTTCCTCTCTTTTCTTTTTTTTTTGCTAAAGGGAACAACTTCCGTTTCCAATAACTGAAGACTGATTAAATCCGCTGTCCCTCTACCACCCCCCCAGTCACGAGCAGCTCATACCATGAAACAGTGTCAAGAAAAGAATTTCTTATACAAAGAACTTCATATAACCAGGGAGAAGAAACAAAGGAAAATTCTTGACATTAAGTTTTGATTTAACTCTTTCCATTCTAAAATCCACTAACTCTTACCTTTCTCTTCCTATGCTTTTAATAAAAGTATTCCAGCGAAAACCCTTTAAATCAGTATGTCATATCTTTGAAATAACACACAGCACTGAACTAGAAGTAGTCAGCTTGATATTTCTGTAATTAAACAGGTATTTAATGAATACTTTCTACTCAGCCTGAGTCAGCTCCTATGAATCCAACAGCCCTGTGTCCCTCTCCATTATCTCTAACTAAAATTTGTGGGGTACTGGGTGGCTCAAGGGAAGGAAATAAGGAGCCAAATTTCAGTTCTCAGCCAACAATTTCACCTCTAATTTGGCTGTTTGAGGCAAATCAAGATCTGCAGTGACTTAAAACAAATGTGGACCAAGAAGTCACTACTTAGCTCTGTAACTAACTGAACAGGTTCTCTGAGAGAATGTCTTTTCGTTTTCTAAACCTTTTATTTTTGTTGGCAGGAATGAAGATCATAAAACAAATCCTTCAATTACCTTTGCAGTCTCATTCAAGTCCACTGACAAAACTGTTCATGGAGACTGAACACCAGCAGTTTACAGAGATCAAATAGCAGTGGCTCCTCCTGAGCAGCTTTGCTTTTGTTGATGTGGAAACTGTACCTGTTCTGGGAGTGAAAAAGACAACTTTAGTCTTCAGAGCAACAACACAGAACATACATAGCATTAGCATCAGATGAAAAACTAATCACTCCAAAATGGAATCCTGGCTAATTCCCGAAAGTATCGCTGTATTAGAGAGGTTATCTGCTTGCAGCCTAACCCTCTGATGACACAGTACTAATAATGGGGTCCCTGAGCTGTGACAATGCTATGGGTTCTGGCTGCCTTATGGGCACATCTAATTATGATGTTCTGTGACAAGGCTATAAATACACACACTCCCATAGGTGAAGACCTGATTGTAGTGAGCAACGAGGGGTTCTGGCAGGTATTTGCTCTGTTCTCGCACAGTGTAGCATTGCCTGCTTGAACTAGAGGGCTCTTTATAACTGCGAGAGCCTCACAGGCCTATACCCTGGGGAGTTCAAGAGTATGGAAGCAAGCGAGATTTCATAATCACATATAGATCAAACGTTAGCGGGAAAAGTGCCGAAGGGGAAAAGAGTAAATTTGTTCAAATGAAAAAGCCTACTGACAAAACCCAAAGACCACCTGAGCAAAGGAAAAAGGGGATTACATATTAACAGATCAACTCTGGTGGGCTTAACGTAGGTCTATGTGGAGATGAAGATAATCACTCTTTTACAGGGCACTTAAGCAGGTAGTTATTTGAAGAGAAAGAACTGTTTGAAGGATTTCTTGAAGAATAGGGAAGGTGGCTAGGCCTCTAGTTTGTTTTCAGGATTCTGTTCTTAAAGATCATTACATTATAATAACGCTTTAGGCTCATAAAAACAGTCAGCACCCCTGCACAACATCCACTGCTAGGTGAGGAGGTTTTTTCTCACTCTTTCCTTCCCTAGCAATTCCAGTCCCCGTCGTCTGTTTGTCCTGCCCACCTCTGCACCCTCGGTGTTCACTTGCTCCTAGGAACAACTTCGCAGAAACAGAAAAATAAAAATATGAGGCAGTCCTTTTCCATAAGGACGAGTAAGAAAGGGAACCTGATGGGCAGCCAAATGACGGCTCAGGGCCAGTTAATAAATACACAATAATGGCTGCTGTATGTGAGCTGTTGACGGAACACCAGTTCTTGCACCCTAAAATGAAAAATCAACAAAAAGCCTTCTGCTATCCCATCTCCTTTACTGTTTGTTTTGTCAGAGTCAAAGGAGATGACAATCACTCACAACACAGAACTGAATAAGAAAATTATCAGCTGCCTCAGCCAACGCACTGTGGCGCACAGTTGTCAAACTCTTGCAAATTCTGTCGTAAGTCTTAGAGCTAATGTTTCTATGATTTCTAAAGAAGCCCAGAAAAATTCCCTTTCATTAAAAAGGGAAACCTCCCTTTTGACTTGCTACACCACCTCTGTGATGGGATGAAACAGACAACAAAGGACGCTCCCTCCTGCAGCTCCCAGCGCAGGCTGCCTCAGGAGCGTGGGCAGAGGTGTGATGAAGTAACTCACCCTGGAAAGGGCACGGAACAGGCTGAGACCAGAAGCTATGCTACAGAGGAAGGCAGAATATACGCTAGGGCCAGTGATTAGCTTCAGGTCAGTGACTGGTTTGCTGGACAGGAGCCGTTTAGACAGAGGCACAGAGCAGAGGAGCTGGGGGACAGCAGCGACAGGCTTGGGGCACACAAGAGTGGAAATGCAACACACAGACCCACAAAGGAGCTGGGCAACAATGGACAGAGGAAGAGGGGCACAGTGAGGAAGAACCCAAGGGAGGGGAGAGTGAAGCAGTACCACGTACAGAGCAGCGTGCAAGGACGATGCCCACGGATGAGCTCCAGCTCAGTACTGGTAACACGGTGGGGGGCAGCCCCTGAAGCAGGCCCAGCCCACAGCAGCACCAGAGCTGTGCTTGCTGCAGCCTCCTCGCCCGAGCACCGGCTCCCCGCTGCCCGAGGGCCCGGGGCCAGGCTCTCCCGGGCCCGGCTGTCCCCAGCCGGCCCTGAGGCACGGCGATGCCCGGGAAGGAGCCGCTCCCCCGCCTCCCGCCATTTCCTCTCACGAGGCGCCGCCGCGCTACCGCAGCCCCCGCCTCCCGCCTTATTCCCGTAGCTAAGTTACGCAGGCGACTCAGCCGCACCTCCCGCAGCTACGCAGATTGCGCTGCGGGCGAGGCCGCGCCATTCGCGTAGGGCCCGCCTCGATTCTCGAAGCGGCTTTACGACAGCTGGCGCCCGGCGGGGGCGGGGCGCTACGGAGGCGGCGTAAGGAGCCCCCGCCGCTGGCGTCCCTCCTCGGGCGTGGCGGGGGAGGAGCGGCCGCGGCGCGATGTGGCAGAGGTCGGTGTGCGTGGGCCTGCTGGCCCTGGCGCTGGGCTACCTCTGCCTCCTGGGCCCCGAGCTGCCCCACTCGGCGCTGCGGCACCTCTCCGCCTCGCTGCTGGGCGGGCTGCGCCGCGCCCGCTCCCTGGAGGGCCGGATGGTGGCGGCCTGGCAGGCGGCCATCGTCCGCCCGGCCCGGGGATGGGCGCGCGTCGCCGTCGGGTAGGTGCCGGCAGCGCGCGGCGGGGCGGGGAAAGAGCGCCCCTGGCGGCGGGGTGGGGGGTGGGGGGCGCGGGGGGCGCCCCTGCCCCTGGGCCGGGCTGTATGTCCGTATAGCTGCGTGTGTGTGTGCGTGCGTGCGTGTGTGTACACGCACATCAGGGCCTCGCCTGCCGGGTGGAGATCTTCGCCTGCGGCCATCGGCGCCGGCGCGGCCTCCCTGAATTACTGGGAGGCTCAAAGCTGCTTCGTGAGTCGCTGGGGGCTGGGGTCGCGCTGCCCAGCGGAGACCCGGGAGAGGCCTCCGCTCCCCTGCTCCGGACGGGCAGGAGGAGAGGCTCGTCCGGGGCGCGAGGGGCTGCGCTGCTGTAAGACCCGACGCCAACACGGCTGGGCGCTCGCTGGAGCTCCGGCCTGTATGTTAAACCTCTCTGTTAATCTTCCAGGCCTGTAGTTGTCCAGGCAAGGGCATTTCCCCAAGAGAGCCACCGGCAAGCGTGGCACCTGCCCGCTGGTGCTTAACCAGAGGTGGACCTCAGCTGAGGGGATTAATGGTCCAGAAAACTCATGTGTTGGTGATTTAAGCATGCTGTGTGGTTCAGACCTGGTTGGGAAGCCTGTCTCTGGAGACCTTATCCCTGGCTGGCTTGCCTGTAAAACAAATTTATATACAGAGAATGTCTGAGGGGCTTGGAGCTGCTGGCCCACCTCCAGGAAGGTTGCAATTGGGGCACCCGGTCTGGAAAATAAATAGGTACAAGAGATGAGTTTATGAAGTGGGGAAGTGTGCGAAGCCTTCACGATAGGGGAGAACTAACCAAGTCAAGGCAGAGATGCACAGGAGAGAGATGAGGGAGGGAAAGGAGAGGAGAAAGCAAGAGACGTTGAAGACGCCTGTGCGCGCACAGGGAAATCCAACACCCTTTCTCTTTTTAAACTGGAAAGAGGGCGAGAGGAAAGTTCAGGAGTATCACATTGATCTTAAATGCTGGTTTTAAGTCTGACCATTAGTCTTGCCATTATATGTAGCACTTGACTCACTTCCTTTTAAATATAAGGACGTGACAGGGTAACTTGACTTGACTGGAAGATTTGGCCTTCAAGTGTTTGAGGAAGTTACTCCACCTCAATGGTTGTGTATCTGATACAGTGTTAGTTGGAGTCTGTCTTGCTCTTGCGTCGTGGTTGATGCAGACTTTCTCCCATGAATACATGACAAAACAGCTTTTCCAGTGCCTCATTTAGTCCTCTCTTTTGCCACACCTTCACTGGAAAAGAGCCAGCCATCTTAGGTTTATTCCTTGCTTTCTGCTTTGCTTTAAAGCAACTAAACATATATAATATATACACACACACCAAGCACACAGGGCCTCCAAGTTCAACAGCCAAAACAGTTCATTAGTAGCATATCCCTGCTGTTAAAGGAGTTATTAAAAGCACGAAGTGTGTTAGCCGAGGAATGGCAGGGAGGGAGAAGAAAGACAGTTGGAAGATGATTAGAGGTGTCTCACTTGAAAGAACTGTGACTTGGTTTATGTCCCCTTGCATCTTTAATGATTCATTAAAATATAAAATTGCTGACCTTTTGCCACAGTGAGTTTGGGGCTAAAATGCTGCTTGAGCTTATTGTTTCTTTGGTTTTCTTTTCTCTGCTGTGCGAGGGGATTTTTCTCTCCTTAGTGTATGAGATGATGCACAACACAGGATTTCTGAGCTGGTTACCTTGTGTACTGAAAAGCCTCAGGGTTTTTAATGATGTGCTTTATTTTGTATGATACAGCCTTCATGTGTTGCGGCCCAAATCATGTGTGAAAGGTCACTGACAAGGAGGAATACTAAATGGCTGTGCCTTTCACGCTGACGTGTAAGCAGGCATTGGCATTTGGAGTGTCATGTGGATAGACACAGAGTAAGTTAGAGATCCTGCAAAAGTTTTATAGGTTGTTTGGATCCCTGTCAGGGAAGCGTGGGGCAGAGGAACAGAAATTGCACTTGACAGCAGTTTCAGAAGATGCTTTAGTAATTGCTGGTATAATCTCAGTAAATATTTGGTGTCTCTCTGAAACCGAGGAGTAGAAACAAGGGCAAGTGTTCATAAACTTTCTTCCTGGGAGCCTGGTTCCAGCCCAGAAACTTTCCTATTCTCTAGTCTGAATTAGACTGTGTTTAAATTGATGCCATTGAAGAAATGGGGTCTGGAAGATTTGAGCTGCAGGTTAGACTTCACATAAAGTCTAGATCTGCTGAAATGGTTCTTATCACTTCCTAACTATTACAGGATTTTTTTCCCGTTTCCTCTATTTGAGAGAAGAAGGCGTGGTAATTCTGGAAATTTGGGATGGTCCTTTTGAAATTGCAGTTTTCAAATATTCCAACTGAAAAATTGCTCTCTTGACTCTTTTTAAACAGAACCAGTGGGGGGGGGGGGGGGTCATTTTGGTTATTGTTAGCAGTAGTTGAAACTCAAGAGGCTGATCTAGTAGACTTAAATACTTTGTTTTGTTTTTAACAGTTCTGAATTGCATGTACGTTTTAAACCAGAAATATATTTTTAAAAACCTTCTTATTTTAAGAATTAAAAATTTAAAATGTTATTCTTATTGTGCCTATTCTTTTTTGAACAAGCCTAAGGCAGCAAATGAAGTACAACATGTACTGCAACATACACAATCACCTTTGGACCACGCAGCTTACTCTTTCTTGTTTTAATTCAGCAGAATGTTAGAAATCCCTCTCTCCTCTGCAGTGCTGGAGTACAATAAAAGCACATCAAGAGGAGAATGCTTTAGTAGACAATTTCAGGAAATTCATATGCCTTTGTGGTTTTTTTCATTTGGTTCGTTGTTTTCCCCCTTAGCATGAGGGCTGCGAACAGCAAACATCACTGGCTGGGAAGTGATCTCGTTGTATTGTCTCGCAAGTGCCCTAAGGTACATGTGGTTTTCCCAGTATGTATTCTCCTTCTCTCTTCCAGCGTCAACGCCTGCGTAGACGTGGTTCTGTCTGGTGTGAAGTTGTTAGAGGCGCTCGGTCTTGAACCTGGGGATGGAAAAAATCATGCAGTCTTGAACTCCAGACAGGACCTGAAAGAAGCATTCGCTTACTTCATGGAAAAAGGGGCAGCTGCCGAGCGCTTCTTCAGCGACGCCGAGTCTTTCCATCACATTGCACAAACAGCCTCTGAGTACCCTGGTGCACAGGTATGTCTTCCACCTGAAGATAAGCTTTAGAAGCATGTTTCTTATTTTCTGCATCGTTGGTGACTTTCATTCTCTGTCTAGTGAGAGTGCAAATTGTTTAGGAAAGAAACCTATGCCATAGCTTGAATGTGTTAATGACTTTCTGCAAAACTCTGCACCTGCTGCAAAGAGTAGGGTTTTGAATGGTCTATCCCTTGATTGCTTTCCCAAGACTGAAATGTCAGTCCAAGATGCCTCTGTAAGAATACTGTTATATGGGAGCCAGATGGGGCTGATGCTGTAAAAGAGGCTCCAACATCTTGTAATGAGGCAGGAAGTGAGGAAATAGATCCAAGCATTAGGAGTTGTAAACACTCTGATCAGCTTCAGCTACTTAACACAGGATTTAAATTCCCTGTAGGAGTGGTGAAAAGAAATAAATATTTTTTCTGAAGCCTCCCTTTCCAAAAGCAAAATTTTGTTGCTGTAATTTATACTGGGTCTTCTGAATCTAACTTGATACCTTGCTTGGCAGTTAGCTAATTTCTACAGACTGCCTAATGCTTATGCAGTTCGCCAGCTGCTTTTGAAAATGAGGAAAAGCTCTAAATGTTTTCTGTTGGTCAAGACTCTCCTGTGTTGACTTCTTTCTCACCACGTTTGCTACATTGGCTTTCTGGAATCACCTGATTATTAGCTGTGTCCTTCTATAGCCTGTTTTCCATCTCCTCTGAGTGCCTGTGATCCTCATGACAGTCTATATTCTTTGGTTTCAAAGCTCACATTGGAGTTTTCTTACTTGAAAACTTGGCCTTTCTTACCTGAAGAAACTTTCATGGTTCTGCTTACTTCATGTGGGCATAGGTAGCAGGTTTACCCTTGATTTCAAACTGGAGGAAGTATTTTTGCAGTTTTTAAATGATTGCTTGTCAGCCTTGCTAAAAAACCACAAGTTACGAACTGCCACAGAGAAGTTGCCTAGAAGTAGGGGCTGTTTATGTTACGAATGAATTGATTTGTACAGGGTTGTGAGTTACCTGAAGGCGAATATTTAGATTTTAAAAAGTCAGAGAACACTGAACTTGTTGAGATCTCAGAGAGAATTGTAAAATTGTTTTGCCTTCAGCCCCAGTAAGCTTTATTAACTCCTGTAATGCTAGACCCTTGTCTAAAAAGGTAGAATCTCTAGCCTGTACTGAGGACTAAGCATGTATAAAGCTGTGAAAGCAAGGCAACGCCCATACCAGCCTCTATTTGTTTTATAGCTTTACGTAGGAGGAAATGCTGCTCTCATTGGTCAGAAGCTTGCAACAAATCCAGACCTGAAGGTATGTGTTCCAAAAGTTTCATGCTATTCGCTTGTCTTTTATGAGGCTCACGTTACTTCCCTGTAGATTTTGGGGATCTTGCAGTTATTTCTTAGGTTATGGTGGAACATATGGTTGGCCTTACAAGTTGAAAAGCATAGCTGACTTCTAAAAATTGAATTATTATTTTTTTAAATCAGTTGTCTAGGTGATGCTTAAATGCACTGAAATGGTGGCAAGCGACATGGCAGGGGATCCTTGATTGTTTTTTCTTGTTTTCTAGATCCTCCTTTGTGGCCCAGTTGGTCCTAAACTCCATGAACTACTTGATGACAATGTGGTTGTGCCAGCTGAATCCATGCAGGAAAGAGATGAATTCCATCTTATCTTGGAGTATCAAGCAGGTAGTTGCCAAAGGCTGGATTTTAAATGGGAACCCTGAACGTCACTGAGATAGTCCTGGTTTTAAAGTTGGTTTTTTTGAATCGGTTAATTCCAGAAGGACTGTGTAAGTTATCATTACTGGCAGCTGTCACTGGGCTAATCTGGTAATTCCGTGTGCTTCAGGGAGCTGTAGTAGATGAACAGACACCTAAAAGTCTTTTGAAACTTTTTTCCTTTGTAATATGGTCACTGTAAATACTGACTCGTGCTGTTGTCTTGCCATCCCTTTGGTTCTGTATGCTTGTACACTATAACCTATAGAAACCAAGTGGACTTTATTTTGTTGTGATGCATAGCCTGAGCAGACCTGATGGATGTAATTCTAAAGCTGTATGAACACTAAGTAGTCCAGTAATTTTCTCTGGAAACAGAAAGGTACCATTTAACCACATGCAGATGAAATTCAGAGTAACCCTAATGTAGTGGCTAAATCAAATCTGCATGTATTTTCTTGCTGTTTTCAACCTGAATCATTCCACTGGTATTGTCTCAATATATAGCTTCAGAAAGAGTTACATTGGTATGGCAGAAGAGGGAGTATTTGGCAAGGAGGGAAGGCAAGAACCACCTTAATTAAACCTTTCCAGCAGCAAAGCTCAAGTGGAGCAGCACCCAAAGCATGCACTCTGATGGACTTCCAGCTGAAACAAGGTTACTATAACTGACAAGTGCTGTTACACAGTAGCACTTGTAAAATTACCCTAATCTCTAAGTAAATCTTAATTCTTCTTGCTCCTGGAAGCATCCTCATTAGATGATACGTTAGTACATGTTGTCTCCTTTTCTCACCATCCGTGTTGTCAGGTGGCAGCTGCCCTCCTGGTGCAACTCTGGGGATCTTTGTCCTAGACAGAACTTTGCCATAAGACTTACCTTAAGAGGAGGCAGCACTGATGGCTGTTGATGCTGTTTTAGTGGCTTTTCCACAAATGCTGGTCATATTCTCCATAGTGTAACCAGTATACAATCTGGGAGAGCTGAGTGAACAAGTACGCAGGCTGGTTCTAAGGTGGAGATTCTGCCTATGAGAGCCTCAAAAATGCTTGTGTCTCAAGAGCTTTCTGTTGAAGCTGTGCTTTGTGATCGGTGTTTGTTTATTCCCTTACATTTCTTTCTGTCCAGTTATCGTAAGTGGCACAAGGAACTGCCTGCTGCCTGAGCGAAGATGTGTGTACAGATGGGGAGAACTGCCAGAGGGCTGGCCAGTTGGACTGTGCCTTGTGTAATTTGTATCCTCTCTAAGCTCACTGTCATTACCCTGTTTTCTCATGGCTCAGTGTCCTGGAGATGGAGCCCATTTAATTTGTGATCTTATCCAGGAATAAAACCATTTATGCATTCAGCACTGATGCAACTCTATTCTGCAGATCATTTCTGGGAGCCACGCAGTCAGGAGCAGTAAGAGCCGTGAGACTTTTCAGGGTGTACCTTCGTGATACAGCTTGAGTCAGGCTAACAGGTGGTTGTTGCCAGAAGTGGAAGGTCTCCCCTCTCGTTGCATATCCTGCACGCTCCAAATGTTTGGCTTGAGCTGGCTGTGACACTCACCTGATTGCATGCTAAACTAATACAACTGATTAAAACATCATAAAGCTTGCAAAACCAACAAGTATTGAATTTTCCTTCTGATCAGACAAGCATCTAAATGAGGCAGTGGGAATGAGTGAAGAGAATGAAGGAGAAAAAGAGCAAGGCTTCTTTTGTGGCTGGCAGTAGCTGTTAATTGGGCACAGTCACATTGTGAAGCCATGCCTTCGGATTCCAGCAGAATATCCCCAAAAAATCTCCAGATATGTGGTTTGATTTGCTTCTCTTCTGAGTTAACTTGCTTCTATTTGTTTCACCCTAGGTGAAGAGTGGGGACAAGTGAGAGCACCCAATGCCAACCGCTTCATCTTCTCCCATGACCTATCAAATGGCGCCTTAAATATGCTGGAAGTGTTTGTGTCCAGCTTGGATGAATTTCAGCCAGACCTCGTGGTCCTTTCAGGACTTCACATGATGGAAGGCCAGAGCAAGGAGATGCGGCAGAGACGACTTATGGAGGTAAGATACTTGAACACCACCATAATTTCCATTCCAACCAATGCTTCATGGCAAACTTTTGGTTTCCCAGGCTTGAACTTGTAATTAGGCTCTGTCTTCAGATCTCCCACAAATCTTTTCAGTATTGCATGCTAAAAGAAGAACGTGAACTGTAGGAATGGCAAAAGTCTAATCCTGTAACGCTAACGTTTCGTAGATTCGGTGGGTTATCCATGGGAAAAAGGTATGGTCTGGTTGTCTGGCTGGAGTACATTGACATAGTTACTGGAGCTTATCTACTGGCTAAATTACACTTTTCCTATCCCAGATACTAAGATGATCAAGGTTATAATCAAGACTTGCATTCTTTAAGCAGCAACTATGTTGGATAATCCAAGAGGCAGCTTTCTTATCTGAGCCCAAAGAAGCTACACCAAGTTTTCTTTTTATTTACAGATCATTGCCTGTCTTAGCTGAGAGCCCTTCCTGACGCAATGCACTAGCCTTTCTTTTTTTTTTTTTTCCTCTGTTCTAGGATCAGCTGTTTTACAGCTGCTTCAGATTTGTGAGGATTCTGAATTAGTTCATTAGAAAAGTGCTGAGTTGGGTGCAGATTAGGGTTAGATACAGTTTTCCTGCTCTGGGATTCTGAAAACTAGAAGTTGCTTTTATTTCTTCCCCTTAGCAGTACGTTCTGGCGCTTGTCAGACATCTTGTTTGGAATTGTGTTTAAATCCATACACAAGAAGATGAAAGGATGTGTATCTCTGAGTCAAACCCCCTTTGTTCTTTCTGTTTCTTAATGAAAATGTGGTTTAGGGTGTTGGTTTTGTTTTTGTTTTTTCTTTTCCTGTACCCCTGTAGGCCGTGGCCTCCATCTCTGATATCCCTACTGACATTCCCATACACTTGGAGTTGGCCAGTATGACTGATCAGGATTTCATGAGCAACATTATGCATCAGGTAACGAAAATGAAAAGATTTGCTCTTTTTATCAGTTTCCTTTTCTTCAGTATCACAAGGCACAGACTGGTAGATGAAAATAGAAATGAAAACTTAAAATTAGGGCTATCCATTTGAAGATAAATTGAGAACATTGGGTTTAATGTCTGCTATTGCATTCTGAATGCTTCTGTTTTCCCTGCTGAGCTTACCAGAATCTCCTCTGTGCAGTGAAGGAGAACTGTAATGACTTAGCAAAGGACAGATTTGTTTTCTTTAGCTCAGACAGAGTATTCCTTTTATAAAGGTCTCTCTGGGAAGTTTCATTTAGGAGGTATCTTACAATGCTCTCAGCTGATCATCAGACCGTTTTCAGCAAGGACGAAGGCTTTTTTGCAGATCTGAGTTTATTCGGCAACTGTATTCAGTAAGAATATCATGCAACACAGCTGGGCTCCATTCTTGGATATAAAGATTTTTCGCAATCATGGGGGGAAAGTGACCCAGGAGAATACTCACAACTCCACAAATACAAGTAACTTTGGTTTAGATTTAGCAGGCCTCCAGATTTCTAGAAAAAACAGGATTTGAATTTGAGCTGAGTTTATAATTCTAAAAAAACTCAATTTCTTTGCAGAATTTCTTTCCTGCAGATCCTGGTGGTTCCTTGTTTAGCTTGACACAGCTCTAATCTCAGTGTTATGAGTGATTGATGTGGATCCGATGTTTTGTTACTCTTTGATGTCAAAGTGTGAGTCTAGAAAATTAATTGCACAAAATGAGCATGCACCCTTGGCCTGAAGTTTCCTTGGCTAAGTAATTCTTGCAGACTTGTTGAACTGGGGAAGCTTGCGCAGTGACTTTGGCCTGCATCTCTCCAGGAAACTGGGCACTCCCTTCTGCTGAGGACACCGGCGACAGAGCCGGTAACACAGCATTGTAAAATCAGTACCCTGAATGGGGAAGACCAAAGTCTGATTCTCTCTCTGAAGGGAAGACCGCTGTTCCTGTGTTTCTGTTAGCAGGTCTTTCCCCTGGTGAACTCCATTGGGCTGAACGAGCAGGAGCTGCTGTTCCTCACGCAGTCTGCCTCTGGTCCGCACGCCTCCCTTGCTTCCTGGAGCGGAGTTCCCGATGTGGGTGTAGTCAGCGACATCCTCTTCTGGATCCTGAAGGAGCATGGGAAGACAGCGGACCAGGCCTCTGATCTCACGCGCATCCACTTCCACACCCTGGCCTATCATATCCTTGTCACAGTGGATGGCTACTGGGGCAACCAGGTTGCTGCTGTGGCTGCCGGAGCTAGAGCAGCAGGAACTCAGGCCTGTGCGACTGAAACCATTGATACCAGCAAAGTCTTTCTTAAAGCTCCTTTGGAGTTTGTGACCTCCCAGGTAGAGGCACATTCCAAAATCTCTTTAAATCCAGATGAGCCAGTAGTGCATTGGCACAGAGAAGGCATCTCATTCCATTTCACTCCCGTTTTGGTGTGTAAAGATCCTGTCCGGACCGTGGGACTTGGGGATGCGATTTCAGCTGAAGGACTGCTATACTCAGAAGCATATCCTCAATAGAAGACTAAGACCCTCCTTTTTCTCCAATACTGTACAGTGTCTGAGGAACCACGGTGTTTCTGTTATTATTTCAGCCAGTGATGGTATAGGAACAGAATCAGGGTGTGGTGTGTTTTCTGGATATAACTGAAAAAGAGCCAAAGAATAATTCCAGGTATAAACAGTCAGATACATTCCAGTCACTTGGCAGTGACTCGAACACTTCACATTTAGGTGCAGATGTTTTAGTATTTAATGTGAAAATTGGCTTTGCTTTGTCTTAAGCATGTGGGGAGGGAGACGAATATCAAAATCCCTGTTTGGCCTAGGTTTGCTGTTTGTAACTCTGAATGGGTCTTGTCTGTTAGTGCTGGAAGGTACGGCAGTCAGGAGAATTTTCTGCGTGTGGATCCCAGGGAAAGCACAGCAGTGCTCGGCCTTGTCTTGCCTCTGATAAATTAAAAATAAAAGGTTCTTGCGTTATCTCCTCACAGCACATTGCTACGTGGCAAGAGCAAACCTTCCACTTGCTTGGTGTGATGATGAAATCTTTTACTGATGAAATTACCTCTCGGCTTCAGTGCCCCCAGCATTGGAGGGAGCCAGAGTCCCAAAATGTGACTACTGCACACTGTACCTACTCCTTAAATGCACAGAGAAAACCTGACTCAAGGCTGCGTAGATTATTTTGGGAATCCGTTGTCTCTGTGACTAATGGTATTCAACTGAGCCCTAGTAGCCCATGCTTAGTTTTTGGGCAACTAAAAATGAAGATAATCAGAGTTTATATTTGGGGAGACAGCTTTCTTTCTTTTCTTGCCAGGTAAACCACAAAACGTTACCTGTGTTTGCTGTACACTAAATACGAAGAGTTCCAGCCAGGGGGCTCACAGCTGGTGTTCTTTGCTAACAGTGGGTGCTTATATCTGGTATTTTACAGAAAAGCTATTGAGTGCTGGAGACTAATTTTTTTGTTTGAGAATGGTTGTGCAATTTTCTTCAGTTTCCCTGCCTTCCATTCAGAAGGGTTAATTTATTAGGGGAGGTCCCTCTGGAAGTTCAAAACCTGCAACAGCGTTTTCCAGGTAAGACTGAAGTGAGGAGGGCTTTTTTAGGGCTTGGGTTTGTTTTTTTTTCTTTGACTAGGTCAGTGATAGTTTCTTTGCTCTGGACAGCCTTTGAAATTAAAAAAAATAGAACCATGTGTCCTTGTTAAATACTTTGCTTATATTTTTTCCTCTTCATAGTCACACACTATGGATCACATAGCACCAGCATTTTTTTTGTCTCTTTCCAGCATGGTTTTGTTTTTGTCTGCTTCCAGGAACTTCAAGCATATATGCATAGCTTATATCATACACATTTTTTTCAGTATAACTGAATTAAAGGCAATCAGCATGTCTATGCAAGCCCGTGCTGTACCAGAATTTGTAGGAGGTCACTTTAGGTCAGTCTTTGCATCTGAAAGGAGGGGAGGAGAGTCCGTATCACTTAGGCTGGAGTGGTCTGTTTCAGTAATGCTGTCGTATTGCTGTCTGTGATGTTCTCCTGTTGGAAAATGCCATCGTGAATGCTCTGTAAGGATAAAAATTGACAGCTGTTGTAACTTGTACTGACTTAGCACACAATGCTGTCTGTCAATGTATATTTAACTTCTGCTTTCCCTCTGAGCAAAAAGTTTTCTGTGCTGTACTGGAGGAGAAATGCAGTCAGTGCTATGTTTTCCTGCAGCTTATCCCATCCTGATCTTCCGTTGCATCTCAGCATTTTATCTTGGTGCAGGATCTTAAGACTGGAAGTATTTCTATCCACATTTTTTTAAATTATTATTATTATTGATAAATAGTAGCATGGGACTTGGGGTTCTGGTTTAGTCTTCCCACAGAAAAAATAAATTAAAAAATTCTTCTTTCAGCCACCTAAAACGTCTGAGGCCATTAGCAGGGTTATTTTGCAACCTTTGATCATAGCTGCCTGGCACACCACCCCTAGGACCACCAAGGGACATGCATCCTGCCAGCTGGAGAACTAATCCTTTGCTTACGCTAGGTTCCACTTCCCTGACACTGGGCCAAGCTGTGTGGATTCTCAAGTTGGAAACAAAACAAAACTAAATACACACAAGCTGTCAGCAGCAACGGTCCTGCTGCTGTATTTCACTTCTCTCTTCCAAAAATATTTGCAGGGATGCGCGGCTGATTGGACTGGCATCACCTTATGGCCGTTTAAAATCACATAACTGCACTCAGAGAACTTGTCCAAGGGTAAGTTATGCTTGGATTTAACAGGAGTGTTACAGGCCTAAATTATCTCTCTTTTTTTTTTTTTTTTTTTAACTACTTTGAATAAATAACTGCTGTAAACAAGTATGAAAAGAGGTTTATTTCTTAGAATTCATCTGGGCCTAAAAACTAAACTCTAATAATCATTATTATTATTAATTCCTCCTTCCTGCTGCTCCTGTTCTTTCTCACCAGGTAATATTTCTTCTTTAGCCTGTTGTCGGTGCGGTGTGAATGCCTGGCACCGTGAGTCACTTCTCAAATGGCAGTAGGATGTGATGGCTAGACTGCTGCTCTATCTATCTGCTTTGATCAGGCATATAGAGCTCGCCTGGTCACCAAATTCACTTCCCAAGGATAACTCTTAACAAGTGTGACCTGTTAATCAGATATGCCGTTGGTATCCCTGATTTAAGTTTTGAACCAATCTATATGATAATAAAAATGAATTGAATGGCGGGACGCAGCAGCCTGTCTTCACTTCATGTTTCACATGCTGTGAACACGATGTGCTTAGCTTCCCTCTGCCTTCCGAACTTAATAAGGGTTGCAGAGTCTCTTGAAATCTTTTTGCTGCACGTGTAGGCTGTCTCACACCTCTGCACAGCTACAATAGCGACAACAAAGAAAAGCTGCTTTGTCTTTAACAGACCTTGCTGAACAACAGAAATGGAAATAGCTAGTGGGGGTTTTTTGATCTGTATAGGGGGAAAAAAAACTAGTGAATTTCTACTGATTGTGGGTTTTGTTGTTCGGTTGGTTTGTTGTGTTGGGTTTTTTTGGGTTTTTTTGTTTTGTTTTGTAAAATACAAAAATCCTTGGTAGGTGAGAGACTTTTAAACAAATTTTTCTAATGGATTATAAAAATCCAGATCTCTCTTCATCATGAAGAAACAGAAAAATTGCAAAAATACCAAAGCTTCAAAACCAGGCTTGACATGACCTCTGCTTTCCCCTGATCCTCTCAGTCTCTACAAATCTTGTTTGTTCTCGTGTGATACTCATACCTTGAAATCCACAGTGATGGATGCCTCAAACCTCAGCTAGCCTCATACTCACGAACAGAAGGATTTCCACTGGAAATGTTTATTCACACATAGTTTGCTGAAGATGCAACAGATGAGCTCATCATTGTGACAGTAAGCTAGTGGCTCTCTAGATGATAAAACTTGTGCACGTTGATATTTCCACTTCTCTGTGCCTGTAGCCAGTGCAGCCGCATTGGTTTTGTTTTTTTGTCTTACCCTTGATCAAAAATGAGCAATGCTTTGTATCTTTTCTGTTTATGTTGCTTACTGAAGGCCAAGTGGTGGCTTACTTGAGGTGCGTGAATCACAGGAGGCTGGCAGACTTTGAAAGGATACGTTCCTTCTCTGCTGTGCCCGTGGTGATGTGCAATTGCTACTTGGCCATGGGAGAGCCAATCCCAAATCCAACTCTTCCCAGTTTAAAGGCCAGGGGAGTTTCACAGCATTGCTAAGGAATTACTTGATTTTCTTTACTTCTGTGTTTCTTGGTTATCTCCTGTTCTGTTATGTGAGATCCAGTTAAGTTTGCTCTTTTCTCATGAGTTCCTTTTTACAGAAATGGTGCTGAAATTTTTTTCCTTAGCTGTTATGCATTGCCTCTAGCAAAGACCTCATTAACTGCTTTGACCCTTGTTAGATGTTGCTTTAAAGCCCAACCCCACTTCTCAGCTACTGGAATCCAAAGCTTGGATAGCAGCAGAGCGCTAGATCCATTTTCAAAACCTAATGGAAAACTGTCAGCAGTGTTTATGTATTTGCCATCAGTTCTCTTCTGCCCAAGTTTATTTTAAGACCAGTTAGCCTAAGGTAGGGGTTGCTTTTTGTAGCCACCTCCCAATGACAATAACAGAAATAAAAAGTAGATTTTTTTAAACTGTGAAAACGCTGATGCTAGTTATGGTTGGATTTTTTTTTTTTTCTTATTCTGTAATGATGTACTGAATTATCAGGAATTACGTGCCACAAGGTGACCCTTCCAGTCACGTCCTGAGAAAAAAGTTAAAATGAATACTGGGACAATTTTTGTGAGAAAGGTACAAGGCAACATAACTCTTTCCAGTTACCCTAGAAGTTGCTTACACCTCTGTGCTGTTGGGCTCTTTTTTTGGAGCCTGCAGCTTAGGTGAAAGCTGATGCTGTTGTCAACGAGCAAGCAGCTAAACTGTCTCTGCATTGATATTTGGCACTGGCTGCTGATACACGTGCTTGGAGCAATCTGTTCTGAAGCAGTGCTGTCAAATACTTCTGTCACACAATGTGCTGCGTTGCTATTTCTGGTGTAAGGAAACTCATCAAGTTTTTGAGTACATTTGGAAGAACAGTATAAAAATGGAGGAAAAATACTGAATTTACATTTTTATGGCTTTACTTGGATTGTTATGTCCTGCATTAAATCAGTATTTGAATGTGAATGTTTGTTTCAAGCCATATTAATTACGTTCTTCTCTAGTGCAATTAATGTTTTGGTAAAAGCATACAGTTAAGTTTTAAATCTGTGATCAACCAAAGTGGTAGTTTCATGTTTAAAAAAAAAAATTACATGTCTGTAGACTCATTGGTTAAAACCAGCTCAAACAGGCACCACAACGAAGATTGTCTCACATTCTTCATTCAAGCACTAACAAGGTTACTAGAGAGAGAAATGGGAGTATTAAAGGTTGTCTTTGCTCTTTGTTTTGGAAGTTTGAGTGATAAGGGGCAGAGAAAACCTCTTTGCAACGAGTTCTTTTGCATAGCATACCCCTTGGCCTGCTCTCATTGCTCCTGTCTGCTTTCTGCTCCACCAATGCTGAGTCTGATTAAACTCTTCAGTAAAACTTGATTTTAGAGCCAGAAATGATTGTTCTCCTGTCTGTTCAGAGATGTCAGATGAAGTTCTCCTCTGTAACAGATGGAACAGTTTCTTGTGTAGTATCTCAGGTGGATCCTAAGTGCCAACCAGGCTGAATTCTCAGGGAGTTACTGATCCAGACTCTTGTGGGAGGACGTTCTCTCAGCAAAGGAGACAAACGCAGGTTGGAAATAGCACGCATGGCCATTACCTTCTGTGCCGGAAGCTTGGAAAGGCATCTGTTCCAAACAGCTCGCTGTCGCTTTGAAAACTGAGCCTGGTATCAGCCTTTGCTGAGAAGATCTCGTAGCAGCTGAAGAATACAAATGCTGGCAGCTAAGGGGGAATGATCTCATTAAAATGCAAGTGGGGGAAACAAAAAAAAAAAATACCCTGAAAACCTCCCCTATGAATTTCTCAGGAAAGCTGCTCCTTAGTCAGTGCAGCCTGGGTAAAACTGGGTTCAAATCCCACCTCTATCTTTCATGAAAAAACACTGATTTTTTTGGTGCAGTTTGATTTGAGAGAGTGGTAAAGCTTTCCTTGTAGCAGAACTGTGTTTTCTATTATATAAAACAGTCTTGGCAGATGAACGGTTGATATGTGCTTTTTTGTAGTGCATTTATGTGTGGAGCTTATTATTTTAGTAAAATTTGGTTTTTTTCGTTCAGTGCTGAGGCTTGTCTGTCCCTGAAGAGGCTTTGCCAACTGAAACCCACTTCCCAAGGGGGAAGTCTAAATTTTTAAAGTCTTATGCAAGAATGGGATGTTGAGTAGGACCCAAGGTCCACCTTGCACAACATTGCCGGTTAGTGACCACAGTTGGCCAAGATCGCATACAGGAGCACGGCAAGTATACACTAATACTGCCCATATCATAAATCAGCATCCAGTTGTCTCAGGGACCTCAAAACCAGAGTTGTCTGGGTTGAACACACATTGCTGGATGGATTGACCATTACTCTTGGCTGAAACAAGGTCTTGCTGCTCAGGCGTTGCTATTTGAGTGTCTTCTGGTTTCTTTCCTGTGAGGAAGTCAGGCTGCAGTCCACCTTGTAAGCTGTATGATTTAACCTGGTTAATGATATACATTTTTCTGAAAGGGGAAGAAAAAAGTCCTAAAGCAGATGGTTTCTACTTCCCTAGAAATTAAGCTCATTATTCTTTTCCATCTTAAAATTTCAATTATGGGGGGAAAAGAGAAGATTAGAATTATGGCTGATGCCAGAAACAGGTTTTGGAACATAAGGCATGATTTCCAAAATCCCTAAATGATTTCGTACAGTCCTGCTGAAAATTCCTTGCTTCATTTCAGTTGAAAGAACAGTCTGGCCTCATCCTCATCATTAGATAGCTTAAAAAAAGCTCTCCATAAAGATACCATGAATTTTACTGTATGCAAATCATTTACTGTATGCAAATCATCATCACAATACCCAGGGGGAGGAGAGGGAACAGGACAAGGAACTGCAGTTCTATTTATTATCCAACTGTAATTACATATTTAAAAATGCTTCCTTACACATACACAAAGCTCCCTTCTGCTCTGTTCAAATCCATAAAGTTACAAGGTGCTACTGCTTCTTTTCATAGGAGAATTGGTTAATTGTCTGCATAAGCTTTTCACCAAAATATATATTTACTTTAAATACCTTTACAGTACCTCCAAATGTAGTATACCCTATATACTAACGTGTAACGTTTATCCTATAAAAGCATCCTAACAGCCAAGAAGGCCGTAAGTTACAGCAGTGGGACTGGGTGAGAGGAGAGAGATTGTTGATTGTTCCTTGTGGCTCCGGTGGGCTGTAAGTTGAGAACAGCACTGGGGCGAGGGCTGCTCCCACCTACTGAATATAGCAAAGGAGTTTCATAATGCTACAGTCTACGGTCACTTTTCTTTTTTACAACAAGCAGAAGGCGGGGAAAGCAGCTAGTAAAATCAAAACAAAGGGTCATGAGCAGATGGAGGGGAAACCTTCCTGTATCGGCAATGCTGGTGCTCACCTGTCTGTAATCATGCTGTTCTGGTCACTGTTCCTTGTATCGGAGCTTCCATGGCTTGAAAGCCTTTGTGATAAGACTGAAAGATTACAGCAATCAACTGCTATTGGAAAAAAACTGTCTTGAACTAAAGTTTTGGGGGTGAGGTAAGGAGTTTCCACATGCGGCCTACCCTTGCTCTGCAATCTTAACCTCTTCTTCACAGGCACTCTGTTACACTGCAGTAACTTTCAGTGTAAAAAGTTTAATGTGAATAAAAATCGCTGCACTGTACCTGATTTACACTGCTTCTTGTCTGGTTTGTTTAAATTTGCCAGTGCTCCACAGAAGATCCTCTGTTTTCTTCAACTCCTAGCATGAGGGAAACCTTACAGGAGCGCTACCCAGAGGCTGTACAGATATAAAACCAATCATCAGTAGAGGACAGCTGGAAAAAAAGCCACATTTGAGATAAGCAGGCAGTTTTGGCAATCAAAACAGAGGAGAAAGGGGTTCCTACTCTTTTAGTGTTCTCTAGGGAGTAGGATAGCACTTTAGTTCCTGGTTACGCTCTAATGATGCGTTAATGTCACTCTGGATAATAGCAGCTAACCACAAAGCCCAACTGAAGGATGTTAATATATCCGGAGCCCTGATCCAACGCTGCTTTTATGTTGTTGCTACAGAGAAGTTTCCATTACTAACCTTGCTCTGTTGGACTTGTTAATTATGGAGTGATACAATGCAACAGTGCAGAACTAAAAGCAGGAAATACATTTTTAAAAGCTGGATAGCTTAACCAGCAAATACACTGAACCCTGAAGCTTCAGTTTTGTTGGGGAAGCGCTACACGTTCTGTGTGGAAAACTCAGACTGGAAGTCCCACAGCAATGTTAGCTTTGTGTACTTCTCGGTACAGAAGGGAGGATGAGAAAAACTATACTTAACTCAGTTACTGGTGCTTTATGTAAAGTATGATGGTGCCGCCTTTAGTTCCCAAAAGCAGTTGTTTTGAGGACCTGTATCAAGCTCTGGATAAATCCCAGAGGCAACAAACTGACAGCAGCAGAGAAAAGGAAGGCTCAGATTCTGCTCTTCAAGGGTAGAAACTTTCAAAGCATCTCTAGTATCACATGGGCATTAAAATTCCTTGCTCTGCTCACCAACAGGCTGCTTTGCTGCCTTGCAGCTAGCATGAATGATTTCTCCTAAAATGCAACCGTAAGAAGGGCATAACTACATTATTCAGAGCATGGCTGCTGTCATACTAAAACAATTTAAATTTAGCATTGAAGCTGACCATATCGTCTTTTCCAAAAAGGCTTGCTGTTTTTTCCTGCAAACCAATCCTTCCCCCCATGCTGGGCAATACAAATTCTCAAGGAAGAACTCCAATCACATGAGCAGAGCTTCCCTGAGGCTCATTTACCCTGTTTCTCAGCAAACAATTAGGAATTTGGCAGACTTTTTTGCTGCTGCAGCTAGCTTGCTTCCAGAATAGCCAGCCTCTGAGCACTTGCCTTACTGTGGGCCAGCTTTGCAACTTTCTTAGCTACCACATAGAAGCTCATGCTTAAAAATAGGTTGGATTCAAGAAATACAGGATAAGATGAACAGTCCTAAAGAAGCCAGCTCAGTTGGCTGGCCAACACACATGCTGCTAGCCCAGCACAGCAGGTCTGCTCTGGCCATCCATCCTCCACCAGATCCCGTTTCAGCTTCCTTTCTTCAGCCTTGGGAAAGCACTTACAAAGTCTTGCCCTTGTGAAACAGAGCGTGACAAGCCCCTGTTTCACAGTAAGCCAGGCTGTGCTAGTCCTGAGCCTAGCTTACTGCTCTGCACTTGCTCTGGTGGGGTGCACTACCTTCACCCCCTCTCCGAGTGTATTACCACTGACCTTACTACAGCCCGTGTAGGGCTTCTTCAGCCACTTACAAGTTCAGTCACTGGAAGGCTTTGACCCTCTTTGGGATCCAGGATGCTAAGTCACTACTGCTGGCTTTTTTAAACATACTGGATGCCTTAGCATCCTTCTGGAGGACTTTTACACCCAAACACTGAAGACTGCCAACCCTGTGGAGAGATGGATCTCCATCCTCCAGTCTTTTGTAGTAAGCTGTGACCACATTAACAGTAGCTATGCAGAAACCTTTTCCGATTGCTGCAACGACTCCTTGGGACAAGGTAGAGACCACGTACTAAAATCACTAACAAAACAGCTGCATTTAGACTGACAGTGGAGCGAAGCCACTGTGGGTCGGGGGAGAGGGCAGGTCCCTTTCCCCACAAGTCAGCAGGCAGCGCTGGAGATGCTCCTGCACCTGCCTGTCCCAATCAGAGTCCATCCTAGTCCGCTGCCTGCCGGCTCTTGCGCTTTTCTTTCCTCTGTTCCTCTGCCTCTGTTGGTGCCGAGGTCTCCTCGGGGCTTGTTTCTGAGCCCAGTTCTGGTTCCAGAGGCAGCGAGGGAGGCTTTGCAAGCGGAGCTGATGCGCCAGCACCTGGGGAGAGAACGCAATTATAGTTACTGTATGACTACACGTCTTTTTTTGTCTATTCTTTTTGCCCTTCCAGGCAGTATGGAGATACAGAACAATTGCAGCTCTTAATTATTCTCAGATTTCTTCTGTCTAGCATTAGCTTATCAATAGCACTCGACTCTTGTGAGCTATCCAGCCAGAGACCTTACAGTACCCAAAGTTCTGCTGAAGGGAAGCTAAGGGACAGGATCGCATTCAGCTGAGCTGCTGTGAGAAGACAGTACAAACTTAATGAATTAACTCATGTTTTGGAAGGGAAAATAGATCCACTGAAGCTGGTTTATATTCAAGCTGGAGCCAAAACCACAGTACCGTTTTCAGTTCACAGTTTTAGCAAACTCAAGGAGAGTTTCCAGGCAGTTAATGTAGCTACTTACAGAACAAAATCAAAACAGGACACTTCCATGCTGAAGTTGTTTCTACGCTTAGATTTAGGCTGATAACCGATGTTATGAACCAGCTCCCTTCTCTGATGTGGATGACAAAGACCCCAGACTCCTGTATGTTTTATTTTTCAAGCTTTCCTGACTAAGTCTTCCCTGCATGCAAAGTTTATTCCACGTGTGAGAAATGGAAGAGGTCCTTAGGGGTGCCAAAGAAAGAGGCCTGGTTACACAACCTCTCTCCTAGTTTAGTCCACAGGAAACAAGACTAAGAGTGACAGAAAATCACAATGAGCAATATCCCTAGCGCATTCCTCCTTGGAAGCCAAGGGGTGAGAGGAGGTCAGGCTATGAATGGTGGCTCAGGAGATGCTCCTACCCAGCCCCAGCAAGAAGCAGCATGTACAGCCATTAGCATAAGCCTTCGAAGGCTGACGCTATCTCCTGAGCAACCTTCAGTCCAGTGGCCCGCTCTAAAAGGTAATCCAGCAACATTTGCAAGGGAGGGACCTGGCTGGACAGCTTCAAAGCAATCCAGTTACAGTTATTTTTGTAAGAGAAATGATAAAGCGCTTCAGAAAATTGTCCACCATTGTCCTTCTCTCCAGCAGCCTGTCTGTGTGTGTCAGCTTCCTGGGCTCTTCCCAAGGAAGACAAGAGGTCTGGTTTCTGAAACCACCTCCTTTCCAGAACAAGATCTCAATCCCATGCTAATGGAGTCTTGCCCGTCGTGGCTCAGACAGGAAGGGAAACTTTACTGGCTTTCCTCACCCCTGCAAAAGCAGGATAGATAGCACCACAGAGAGTGTCTTCCTTCCACACTTCCTTAACTCAGAAATCTGGGAAGATTATTACCAAATGTTGACATGACTACTGTGTAAGCAAGTCAATACCTTCCTAAACACGTGCTGTAACTGTACTCAAAGGAAGAGAGATTTCTTTTCTCCCCTCCCACAGTTCTACTTTAAAGAGAAGCAAAAGAGAAGTACCTGGGGGAAGCTGGATGGTTTTCCCATACCCCGCTGCTGAGGACATGGCTTGACCCAGGGCCTGGTTAGAGCCCAAAGGCTGCTGAGTGCTGGAGGATTTCCCTGACAGAGCAGCTCTCTGCTTGGATTTAGACTCTTTAGAAGGCTTAGTCCAAACCAGGCTCTCTCCCACCTGCAGGGCAGCTCCCATCTTCTGGGCAACCTCCACCATCTTCTCAAGAAGCAAAGAGAGAAGACCACTGTAAACAGGAATACTTCAGACAACAATATAGTCAACAACACAGAAAAACCCAAAACACAAGAGCTCTGCAGAGCTGGCTACTGCCTTGGTGCTCGAGGGAAACATCTCCGCTAATTCATTCCCTTAATTAAGAGGGAATCTTGTCTTGCTGTGTATTGATTGAAGAACTGAGCTTCAAAGAGCAGAAATGAAGCAAGCAGCTCTCAGCAGGAGAATGCTCTACTCGGAAAATCTCATAAGCAGAATTTCTTCCTAATAATTGGACTCCAAAGTCAAATTTCCTCCTCATTTGTTGCCAGTCTTAGCGTGGCTACTTAGTTCCACTGACAATTGTTAGGCACATACCTCAGGGTCAAAGTCAAGAGTACTGCTCTCCTTCAGTGCATTGACCTTCTTCTCCATCTCCTGGTACTGGCAGAGGGCTTCCTTCTTGTCACCCTGGTTATACAGCAGGACAGCATAATTCAGGTTGACGAGGGGGTTGCACCTTCAGCAAACACACAGAATGCATCGCATTCACTGTGGGAACACTTACCCTGACTTGAAGAAGCACTAAGATGTGCCCAAGCAGCAAAGCTGGAGACACCTTACTGTCTGGCACAGACAAGCCATGGGGTACTCTGACCCCAAAGCAGATGAGGGGCTGCACAGCCAGAGTCCTTTGGGAACATGATAGAGTCCCACGTGCCCGGGCTCAGCAAAGTATCCCAGTGTCCATGACAATATAAATGACTCTGCTGATTGCCTCACCTCCTGCAAGGCTCTTCTCTGCAACCGCCAATTCTTTGCACTTGGGGACCATCTCAGGACTGTCTTTAGTAAGTGCCTGGTCTCCCAGCCCCTTGCTCCTGGGGCAGGTAGAGCAGTGATGAGGGCTTTCATCATACTGTGAAAGCTGATCTCTGCTCTGACTTATCTCAGGCTCTCACAGCTCTCCCAGTTTGTAGGAGAGCAGTTTGTTGTGGGACAGGGCAGTGGAACAGACTCATGCTTATTGATCGCATTTTACAACCCAACATGCTACAGAACATCCTGTTTACATTTCATTTTCCTCACCTCTTCTCTCTCATTCACCCAGTAAAAGCATACATAATTGTATGTATTGGTACAGAGAAACAGTAGGTGATACCTGTTAACAAAGGACTTGAAGAGGAGACCAGGACTGCAGATAACACTGTTATCCTGTGCAGTCCTGCCTCCCTTCCTGATGCAGAACATTATATGAAGATTTCAAAAAGGCACAATTGTTCCACATATTCTCATTTTCCACAGTATCCATTTTCTTCACTAGGATACATTAACCCCAAACAGCAACTTTTCTTCTGGCATAGCCAGGAATGTGAGCAAACTAAACCATAGGGAAAGAGTGAGCTGACTCCCTTGGCTCTGTAATTGATAAGCGAAGCTCTCAGAGACCTGATCCTTCCTTAATTGCCTCACAAGCCACCCTCAGCAAACTGCTCTGACCATTTTTTAGCTGTCTGAATTTTACCCTTATTTTGAGGAAGCAAAATGCACGTGTATTATCTGACAAAGAAATGGAATGCAAGAGGGTCACCGGCCCCAGCATGGGAGCTCATGCAGACGCTCAGCTCATCCAGGCTGCAGGATGAGACCTGGAAGAGCAGAGGTTGCATTTGGCCAGAACAGGGGACGTGCTGTCGAGGGGTGCATGGAAGAGCACCGTCTGACCGCAGCTCCCTGCAGAGGAGCCGCACACAGGTATCACTGCACATAGGTCAGCGAAGGATGCTTTGTAGTTCGCTCAGTAAATGTGAGCGAGGGACTGGTGCCCTCTCCTGGAGTCTGGCAGGGATAACTGGAGCCATCCAAGGACTCCAGCACCCAGGCCTGGGGGGCCAAGACAGAGAGAACATCCTTTGTGAAAAGTGCAGAAGGGAAGGCTTCTGCTAACCCTGTTCAATAAATAGAAAGTGTCATCTGCAGGCCATTACTATCCATCCTTAGTAAGTTATATGACAGCGCTGCAAGAAAGAAGACTATTAGAAGAAATCTGATATAGCATTTATAACCACTGGTTTTCCTTTAACTGAGAAACTAGAACACTGATTCTGCCACAAAAAAAAAACCCTCCTCACTGTCTTTGCCAAAGCAAAGGAAGTAATGCATGAAAAAATAAATATCAAAAACCCATTTCTTCGCAAAAAAAAAAAAAGGCAGCCAAAAAAAGAAAATACAGAAAACCAAACCCACACACCAAACACTGAAAACAGAGATCAGACAGATCTGGGAACAGCCAGTTTTAAAACTAATTGAACCTTATCAAGCTAATTCGCCTTCAAGAGCTGAGAAGCAATATGATGGTTAGAAAAAAATCAATAGCTAAATAACCACAGAAAGAAAGGACAGCTATGAACTAGAACTAGTACTAAGAAGAAACACCTTTTTTAAAGATTTTTTCCAAGATGCTTTCCATTCCAGACCCCAGCATGGCACCCAGGCCAAATGTCACAGCACTGCTATGAAAGTATTTATGGCAATGGAAACAAACACAGCTATCTTCATCCCAGCCAAACAGTTCATAATATGCCAGCAAAGAAAGCCTGTGGGGACATGGATTCAGCCACACAATAACTGTCTAAAATATATGGCATGTCAGCTGAACAAGCCTAACAAAGTCTGGATATTCCTCCCAGCAGGCCCTGGCAGTTGGCAATCATTTTTGCTTTGATGAGGTTTTATTTTCCCAGTAAGACTATATAGCCATAGCATCACAGTAGTGCCAAATATTTAGGCAAAGTTCTAGAGCTAAATTTCTATTCCTTCTCTGATCAAAGCACGCAAATTCATGACTAAGCAGGCTGAGCAATCTTTAAGGTCCTGTACTGCCTTGCTAGGCATGGAAGGCTGATTAGGAATTCCAGGTAAAGGAGCTGACTGGACTTAGTCAGTGATGTTGGTAGGAATGACCGAATTGCAAAATGCTCTCGCACAGCGATACATTTCTAAATCTTTGACCATAGTTTGCACAGGTTCGGTTCCTCTGAGGAGGCTGCACAGACCTACTGACATTTGAAACAGATGTAGAAGTAATATTTAAACCTGCTTTGTAATTCTGTTGATGCATAAGCAAGAAGAACTTCAGTGCCAGATGTGCTGGCTGTGCTGGGCTAACTGATTCAAGAGCTCTGGCATGCATGCAAGCCAAGTAACTCCCAGTAAACATCTGAGAGCATTTACAGCACCTGTTTGCAAAGAGAATGGCACTACAGTGTCAAACACTATTTTTTGAAACCTACTGCCCTTTATAATGAGTTTAGGAACTTCCAAAATTCCCAAAATTAAGCCTGGCCAGTGCACCTAGGTTATGGAGGACAAAGGAAAATGGACCAGCATCTTCTCATGCCACCTTGTGGTGGCCACTGCAGATGGAAAGAGCGTTTCTGTCACAGCTCTGTCGCCAGCGTACAGACTACTGGGCTCAGGAGCACTGTGCTGGCTGCTGTAAGTATGCAAATATTCACAGTAAATTGGGGAGAAGAATCACCATCTAATCACCTACTAGTTAAAATCTGAAAAGTCAAAAAGAAAGGTAAAGAAAAGCAGAGCCAGGAAGCCAAAACTCTTCATAAATTTGAGACAAATTTGTTTTTCTGACTGAAAAGATGAAATACTGCAAGGTTCATTTTAACATTTCTGAAACCAAATGCTCTGATTTAAAGAGCTAGTTTGCAAACACAGACATTGTTAACTAAACAGAGGAGAAAGGGCTACACTGCTGCCCTTTTATATGCTTTATACTAGCTTCTTGCCCACATTCCCCCAGCTAAAATCTTTCCTCTGCCCAATTCGGAACAGGCTTTATCCCAAGCCTCTCATTGCTCTGCACAGCGCTCAAACTTTGGGTTACAAAATATTCCAGGATGACTGGTTTTCTTGTATCGAATCTGCTCTGCTGTGCATAAATATTCACTGGAAGGTGGCCTGGAATCCAAAGTCACACCACTGACTCACTAACCAAACACCAAAATAAAATACAGCTTTGGGTTGGACCGAAACAAAATTTCCCTTTCATTTTTCAGAGCTGACCTGAATTTTAAAAAAAAAAAAAAAAAGGTGGTTTTAAAACAGTGACTTGCACAGCTGCAGGAATAAAAACATTTCCCTATCGCAAACCATTTAGGGCCAAAGTAGACAGAGGGACAAAGCGTGCAAAGGAAGCCAGGTGAGGGAGGCAAAGCAATGCGATCAAACAACTGACAGCTAGGATTAAGACTTACTTGTCCAGTGCCACAGCTTGCTCATAGGAACGTTTTGCATTCTCAATGTCTTCAAGGTTTGTCAGAGCAACTGTACCAAAGCAAAATGTACACGCACAAGTTGATGCTTTGCAAGGACTTCATCTTTAGAACAATTCTGAATGTGATTACATCGTAAAATAAATAGGTGCTAGCAGGATTGTCTGGACTGCTGCCAGGATTAACTCTACTAATGTCACTTCTGACAAACATTTGTCTTGCTTGATCCCAAAAATGTCCAGTGCTGGAAATCCACACCCACTCCTTAGGCAACACAAACCCAAACTCTTACATGGAAAAAGCCTTTTCTAATGTTTAATCTGGATCTGACTGCAATTTAACCTTCCTATTCACCACAGAGAGAGAATAGACTATTTGGACTTTATACCTGTCGGTGACCTGCTGGGGAACAACTTCTTAGTACAGCCTTTATCCACTATTTGTTTACTTCAAACTTTCTGTCTCTGTAATGCTGCATCCCCTAAGCTGGATGTCCACTGGAGCACTGCATACCTGCAAGGAGCATATACAGCTCTCCCATCTTGGGCTGGAAGTTGATGGCAGCGCTGAGGAAGTGGAAGGCAGATGCGTACTGCTGCATCGTGAGGTGGACTAACCCCAAATTGTACAAGATCTTCCAGTCAAAGGGAGCCAAGTAGTTTGCCCGCTTCAGGCAGCTGATAGCCTTCAAAAAAGGAATAAGCGTGCTGTAACACAGCCCACCCAGAACAGACCTCCTGTCTCTGCCACAGGAGGAATCTCGTACTTGCATGAAGATGAAAAAAGAAAGGGAACCAGATACTTACAGCTACGTACTTCTTCTTCCCAAAGAAGCACATCCCAATGTTGTTCCACAGCGGGGGGCTTTCAGGCACAGTGCTGGCTACCACCCTGTATTTGGAGAGGGCAACGTCAAAATCTCCATGGGCCTGCATCATGCTTCCAGCTGCCAAGGTAGCCTTTGGGAGAAGACAAGTGACCAGCTGAGGAACTGAGTTTCCCCAAATATAGCAAGAAGACAACAGGACAAAATTAATAAACTAAAGCCATCTCAAGAGCAACCATTTAACTTCTTCAGGTGTTTTCTTCTAGGGGCTGCCAAGACCAACAGCAGGGAGCAGCTGGAGACTCTAGATTCTCCCAACATATAGCAGAAGACAGGGTGAAGAAGGGACTCAAGTATGCTTCTTCCTGCACCATCTTGATCATAACTGTCTCAGAAATACTGCAACGTGACAAATG
Source organism: Nipponia nippon (assembly GCF_047370975.1). Classification (NCBI taxonomy): domain Eukaryota; kingdom Metazoa; phylum Chordata; class Aves; order Pelecaniformes; family Threskiornithidae; genus Nipponia; species Nipponia nippon. The sequence continues at coordinate 26,595,609 of NW_028262413.1, read as the reverse complement.
TTTAGGGTACGTTTTGGGGTGACAGTAGTATCTCCTACAGTCTGAGTCTCTGAGAAGATCTATGCACTAATAGTTTCTTTTTACCAACAAGCACAGATAGAAATAGTTCTGGTGCAAGTTAACCAGAGAGTAAAACATACACAAGCAAGACATATGCAGCAAAGCTAGCCTAGTTCACACGGACTGGTTGATACTGCAAATTAATGGAAATATGCATGGGGAAAAAAAAGCAAGTGATTGCAACACACTATATTTAAACCACACTAGTTAAGCCCTTTATAATATTTCACAGTGGCAAGTAAAGTTTTTAAGTGTAAAGGTGTTTTCACAATAACATTCAGCTTGCATTCATACATTATTTGTCAAGCCCACATTTCAATACTCTACATCATTAACATCGTACAGAAGGAAAAAGAGGCAGAGAGAAATGAAGTAACATGGCTAAAAAGGGAAGCAGTTTCACAATCAGGAATGAAACCTAGATGTCAAGCTTGGCCTTCCAGACCAGAGCCAAAGAAAAGTCACATTTGTATACAACAGTTGGAAGCACAGAGAGAGTTCTTAGCAGATGGGAGAATAATATAATGGAATATCACTTGTATCTGTGCTCCATGCTTAGGAGTCACAGGGACACAGGAACAGTTCTTGGGATTTTTGAAAAAATGTCTAGAACATTTTCCTTGCAAAGTAAATTCCATTTGTTTTAATTTTTTTGTGACTTCAGATTAAAAACCAAAGGGATCAATTAAACACCCCATATTCTGCCTCCTCCCCTTTCCCTACCTCCACACATACCCAACTCCCCACCCAGGGAAAGGTCCCGAAAATGTATTTCAGAGAAAGCTTTCTGGGCATGATCCTTTTCCGCCCCTCCAGGCTAAGACGCTGGATATATGGCAAAGCTCTGATACTGAAATTAGCTTTAAGAGGTGTCTCATCATCATTCAGCTGGTTTGTTTCCACTCCTCATGATACCTTGTAGTTGCCTGGGTCGTAAGTAAGTGCGTTTCCAAGGTGTTCAAAAGCCTTCTGGTAATCCCCAAGCTGGGAAAAGAAGTAAATAAGCATCAGATATTCAGGAATAAGGGGGGTTAAGAAGGAGAACACATGCTTTTTTGGCACTAGGATTTCTGGTTGAGTTAAAACAAATACTCAGAAAAGTGAATTTTACAGGGCTCCCATTACACACACATGTTCTTGTTTGATAATTTACAAAACAGATTCTACAAATTTATTTTGCTGGGTTGGATTCACTGTTCTGACCAAAACAAAATTTTCCATATAGTTTATGCTCTGACTTTTCTATACAGGAGCAAGCTCTGGGTTGATACTCCTCTGCTCCTTCCTCTCTCCCAGAAAAAGCCTACAAATTGCTACTCTGTGCATCCTCAGTTCCCTCACCCTCACTCCCCAGGGCACTCTTTTCATGGGAAAAAGTCTCCCCTTGTCTTCTAATGGACTGCAAGTGTTAGTGGGCATGACTGTGTCCATATATAAGCACATAACTGCTTAGAACCCCTTAAATCCTGTTGTCTTCAATTGAGTTACACCAGAATTGTACCAGTCAAAGCAGGATAAAATTCTGGATACTGGTGTCCTTTTTTGGTCACAAAATTGATGAGAAGCCCATCTGTCACTCCAGCAATTATACTGATGCATCAGAGTCCAGCACATTCTGTAATTAATAGCAAGTGGGAAAACTGTAGAAGCATCTTTAAAACTCCTGAAGGTTAGTACGTATCCGGAGAGACATGACAAACTGAACAAAGGAATCACAGCACAGAGACCTGGGGGCTAAATTCACAGGGTGAATGTTATACTCGCACTACTTCTATCTTACAGATCCCTCTTCCCATGTCATACTCCCTTCCAAATCCACACTTACCCACTTAACACATCCAAGGCTCCTATTGAATTTCCCTATCTCTAGAGCAAGGCAATTTTTTTCAAGATCCACATTTTATTCTTGCACATCTAAATGATGAGTGAAATGCTTAAGGATCTTTCCAAATCAACACTTGGTTCAAATTTTCTAGCCCATCAATCCTTTCAGGTGCTACTGCCTATTATTCTTTGCTTGTTCACTCTTTGGGAAGCCTACTTGTGGAATAATCAGATGGTCCTTCCCATACATTTTACAGACCCAATTGGTAAGCATGCCTTTGTTATTTAAATCGATTCCAATTTTATTCTATGGTGCATTAACACTAACAATTTCATGGCTGCTTTTGTAAGAGAATAACTTGCTAGACCCCTGCTCCAGAAGCATAGTAATGACTAGCCATGTTTTGTTGTATTTGGAGGATTTACAACAGAATGAGGGCAGTTGCCAAACAGAATTCCTGCTCTGGCTCAAGTCCAGGAAATCAACTTGCTCTTAGCAGCAAAAGGAAAAAAGAAGGTAAAGAAAAGCAAGCGCTGTCATGTTAAATGCAGTCTTTAGAGAAACGTGTGCAAGTCATAGGAAGGTGGATAGAAATTAACTCAAAAAAAAACCCCACCAACCCTTGGTCATTTTGAAAATAATTAAGTTCATGTAACAGCTAACAGTCTTCAGTACCTGTAAGTAAAGTAACCCCAGTGTTGTAAGGAGGTCTGTGTTTTCTGGAGAAAACCTGTAATACAAAACCCAGAGAGCTGCGTTGTTTATTAGCCCTTCTAGAACAAGGTAAAAACAGAACATGGAATTATGATGCTACATTATACTAGTATCACTCCAGGAAGCTAACTGTTATTATTAAACGCAAATATTAGAACAATTGCCATCATGGGGACCTCCTTTGAACAACATTACACCTAAGCTTTCAAAATGTCTTCTAGATATAAATGAGAAGTCAACATAGCTCAGTGAAAGATCTGGACGCATAATAAAATAATGTGGTTTTATTAAGCTTCAAAGTGAGTCTGCATCAGTGACCTGGAAATACAAAATGGGATTTTCCATCGTCTCCCATAAACCATCCTGCAAATCCATCCCAAGCCTCTCGGGCCATGTAGGACAGGCAATCCTCAGCATTTCTGATGGCTCCTACACACGCTCATTGTCAGACTTTTAATTTACCCTACGAAAAGATTACAAACCTTGTTTCACAGACCAGCTGTGGACTGCTCACCACAGCTTTGTGCTACACTGCAGCCCACAGACCTGAGTGCTCAGAGAGGCACTACCTGTTAATGTATCCCTGGCCATACACACCACTCCATTCAGCACAGAGAAGCTTGAAAAAAATATGTCCCAAGGGCTTTCAATTACTGTATGCAACTCTCAATCCTTCACTGCTAGTATGAGGTTCACACAGCAATGCTGTGAACCCTTTTAAAAGCATCTCCATTCCCAGCAGCTTTTGAAGACATAAATAGGATGAAAACAACAACAAAAAAAGAAAAAACAGAAAGAGACACTGTATGTGTGGCCTCACTCACCTTAACAGAAGTAAGGTTTCAATTCCCTGCTATCAAGACTTAAGAAATCTAATATGCACACTCACATTGGCACCTTTAAACCTCAACCAGAACAAAACCGCCTGTGCCTGATGGTATGTAAACACAGAGCAATGACAGACTATCGTGGAGCTGGTAATGGCAGGCAAAATGTAATAGGCAGATGAGAACAAAAAAAAAGATAAAAACAGGAATGAAGAAGAAGGGAGGGCAGTGGAGCACCAAGATAAGATATATAAACCTGGTAAGATGCTTAGCAAGGATTATTTACATAATAAACATTCTAGATTAGTCCAAATGTCTACCCAACTCAATATACTGTCAGACAGCAGCCAAAAGCAGACGTGTAAGGAAACAGTATGTGAAAAGAGCCAGAACAAAATGCAGATCCTCCAGTGGCTTCCGACATGCTCCTGCTTTTCTTTAGTGTTTTCCTCCATTACAAAACTACATTTTAAAAGCACTGGTAAATCAGATGCTCAGAAATGCCCTAAAACAAGATAGATCAGTACTGAGAAACAGCGACAGGGTGGGAGAAACTCACGGTGCACCAACTCGTCTCTAGTCTGCCTACTCACATGCTTTCAAACACAAATCACTCCAAGTGAAAACAGCATGTGAAACCCAGCAACTGATTTTTGACAGATGATCAGGGTTAGAGAGACACCCGAGGTTAGATCTTTTTGGTAGATAAACCTTTGGGATTTATGAAGTCAGTTTTGGATAGGTTTGCTCCCAGGCATCTCTGTCCATTTGTTTTTCCACTTTTTTTTGGCAGACCTTCAAACAGCTACCTTCTTCCCTGACACATTGTCAGCAGGAGGAGGACTACAGCTGAGAGCAGAGACAGCTGAAGAGCTTGAAAGTGCCAGCTTTGCACAGAGACACTATAATTACCATTAGCTTTTTAATCATGTCCTCGATTCAGATCTGGGACACCAATCAAATTTCTCCTGGCATAGGATGGGACATGGGCAGATAGAAAAAAAGGATATATTCTTACTCTACGGCTTTCTTGTAGACTTCAATGGCTTTATCTGTCTCCCCCTCCAATAGATGAATTTTCCCCAGCATCATGTAAGTCAGATCATGTCTGTTGAGCTCCAGGGCATTGTTTAGCTGGTCTCGTGCCTAAACACACAACCACAGAGAATAAAAAAAAATAATAAGTGATTACAGAGACCTCAGTGAAGCAACAGCCCAAGAGCAATCCCCAGGAGCTAGCAAAAGGAAACAGCTACCACCCCCTGAGCTCAGAGAACCCTGCTAGCAAAACCAGCCCAGCTAATTGTTGAAACGAGTTCTGCATCAGGAGCCACATGCTTTTAGGGACAGAAAAAGGCAACGTGGCCTGCTTCAAGCCAAGACAAGAGGCAATGACCTCCCAAGGAGGAGAGGAGCCTGTTCCTGTATTTGAATTCGTTTGGTTTGAGGGAATCTCCAGATTTGTTAGGTTAAGAGGTACATTACAGTTTATTCTTCGCTAAAATGCTTATTCCAGCAATGAGCATGGATTGCCAAGTAAACAAGAGGAGTGAATCAGCTCTTGTCAGGCACACACCGATCCCCTCCAACAGCAGACACTTTGAAGCATGTCTTCCTCTTACTTCCTCAGGCCTAGCCAGCAGGACAGCAAAGATGTTTGCTGTCTCTGGACACATGATATATTAGAAAGAGGAATGCTGACACAGTAATGGAATTCTGCAGTATGGGATATTTTTTACCACCAACTGCTGAAGAGACAGTCATCCGCAAGGGCTTCATTATATTTTAGACATCCTCATAGAAGTATTGGTGCCTAGGGTGATCAGTACATCTCAGACTTATGGAAAAGCTGAGAAGTCAGCAGGTTCCAGTTTGGAAGGCATTACTGCAGACAACAAATCCCAACCTATACTCCAGAGCTTCTTGCTTTACAGCAATGACTTGAACAGGGAACGCAGCAGGGGTTTGCTGCAAGGGCCACAGCACTCCACCAGAAAGAGCAGCAGGGAGCAGCTGGCCCAAACTGGGAACAAAAGTTTTCTGAGTTCTGTTTTTTCCCTTGCAAAGTAACCTCACAGGATGAGAGACAGCTCAGTGCTCACCATGAGCACCTAGGGGAGGGTTAAGTGAGGAGCTGGGAATGGCGTGCTCAGAGCTGGGAATAGAACTTTGTTTCAAGCTTCCAAGAAGTTCTTTATTAGCTACAAAGCTAATAAAGTTAGTGCTGCCCACACTGCAGCTATGCTCTTTTGTGACTTTTGCTCCAGGCTTGGTGCAAAAGGAACTTCAGACACAGCAGCAAATCCTTTTCATGGAGGAAAAAAGGTGCCTCCTGCACCTCCAGCAAACAAACCCCGCAACTCTGCTCTCTGGATCCTGCCAGACCCAAGGGGCAGCAAGTTTTCCTTCAGAAACTCTTTGCATGAGGTGCAGCAGTTTGAGCTGTATGCTGGGTAAACAGTTTGGGTCATTACCATCAGACTTCTCTTTCTTCAAGAAGATGGAACTGGCATGCTCTATGGATTGCTGCTCCTCACAAAACCAGCAGTGTTTATGGCTCTGGTTTTAAAAAGCTCGGAAACAGAAGCAGCTCTTGTTGGAGCACAGCTGGTTTTCTGTCTAGAGGCAGCTCTCTGAGGTTTCTCAAACATTCCTTTTAAAAACAGAAAAGCTGTCTGAAAAATCCTAGTTCAGAAAAGGCCTCCTGGCCAGCAATAAGGCTAACCTCAGTTTCACTTTTATCCAACTTCACTAACTTGCAGCTGACTCAAAGTAATTCAACAAGCAAATGAAAACAGAGACAGCTCACAAACTTTTGCTCCCAGAAACAAACGTTGAAGCAAAAAACTTCCTTGATACCTATCATTGCAAATGATCCACTTCAAAACACCAAAGAAAGTGAAATTTCGGGGAACCCTGCTTCCCATTTGTCAGGTAGATAAGACAAGCATTTCCATTACCTTGTTGAAGTGTTTCAGGTACATGTAGCACACACCCAGGTTGTGGCTGATCTCCTGTATGAAAAAAAACAAACCACAAACAAAACCACATCAGCATGAGGTTCCACATCAGCATGAGGTTTGAGATACATGCTACATAATCTGCCAGGGACAACAGTCACCACCGACCTGGATGGGGCGACCCTTGTGCCTGCCCACACCCTTCTGGCTTTGTAGATCAAGTAAACCTGTAAATTCAAGTTGCTTCAGGAGCCTACAGAGCTTAAGTGTGATTGTACACAAAAGACTACAGGCTACCGAGACAAAAAACACAGAAATGACAATGAGAGAACAAGGAGCAAAGACTGATTTCTTCACTGAGATATGACTCAGTTCCAAGGGAGATCTCTGAAGCTAGATAAGTTGCCCTTCTGGGTGGCTCTCAATCTAGCTGTACAGTCATTAGGATATGCACAGTGCTGCACCCAGCTAGACAAAATCTGAAGATGTGCCTAACTTTCCAAAATAGAAGTCAAGCACCAGAAGGGCTGATACCCCTCTGGCATCTTAAACAATTTTGCAAGAGTAGGAAGATCACTTAGGGATCCTAAGCACTCCAGTGACACTGTAAGGAACGGTCACGCCTCTAATTCATCACCAATAGTTTAACAGACAAGCTACTTGCCACCTTCCCCACCCTGGCACATCTTGGGGAGCTGAAAAGGAAGGTCCACTAGTTCCTTGTTTCTATTCTGGTGAGCATTTCACTGCTTCATCAGTTTAGACAGCCTTGACCTTTAAGAGGAAACTCTCTTATTTCCCCATTAACCCTCCTAGAATGATACTTTCCTCCACACAGTCTCTCCAACTGTGGAGAACAGTAATGAATCAGTAACTCCTGGTTACTGCGGCTTGCAGAATGAGACAGCGCAAGGGAAGAGCAGAGGCTGGCTCTACTTCGAGTGCTGAGCCAGGTATGGGAAATAACTAATCAAAATACCCACTGAAGTCTGCCTGCTGTGGTTGTAAATAGGGTTATAGTCATGCCAAGCACATACTGCAGGTAGCTTGGTTAGCTAAGGGAATGCAGACTTGAAAGAAGACCCACTGTATAAAAGGTTTCTGAGTTGTCTGGCACAGGGTAAGTTGAATAATACCAAACGTATCCTTGTATCAAGCCTGAATTTTAGACATATTGAGTACCAAAAGTACAGCTAAAGTCAGCGAGTGCCTGATGGCTTAGAGCATGAGATCACATGTGGCAAGTCTATCTTAGAAACAACACTTCCACAGGCAAAACAGTCACCTGCAGAAGGCTGCCCACAGCTAACTGCAAGCCATGTCCTCTCTCCTCTCACCCACTGTCACACATTTCCCTTTGCAATGATCTTCCTTCACTTTTTGACTTCTTACATAGAAGACCTAATTTAATTATTGCTCCTGTAGCTATCAGCCCATGTTTTGCCAAAATAGATAATGCTTGGTAGGTAACAGGTAACCCTTTCAGCTAGTTTGAGGGTAATCTTTTTCAGTGATATTTTGCATTACAAAAAGGTTCCCAATTATTCAAGCAAGTTTTAATGATAACTGAGGGTTTCCAAACAGGGACCTACTTCCCCTGTTTTCCTTAATGTAATTTAGCTCTTTGTACTATATATGACTATGTTAATACTGATATTTTGCAAAGCTCAAACATGTTGCTCGATTCCCTGTGCCCTAAGACAAGGTGTGGGATTTTGCAGGTAGAAATGATGCCGTGCTCCTGTGATCCAAACCAGATGCTGCAGAGGCTCATGTGTGCTCGTGAGCCTGTGCTAAAAGGCAATGCCTCTCAGCCCTGCAGCTCCTCGTCTGCTCAGACTGCAGGCAGCGTGAGCTCACCTCTGCTTGGAACAAGTTTGTAGCTGTCTTCATAGAACTGCAGAAACATCGGCATACTACAATAATCTGCAACTCACTGAAACACTTACCCAGTCCTTTTCATCGAGTTTAGCTGCTTCATTGTACACTTCAATGGCTGCCTTGTGCTTCCCCAAAAGAAACCTGTGAAAGCATTTCAATTTTTATTTTTTCTTGCTCTGAAACCCTGCTGTGCAACCATTGTCACCTTTGCCAGTGAGAAATGATGCTATTTGCTAGCTCTCCCAAGACCTGCGTGAGAAGCCCCGAGAAGTTTACAATCTCAGCAATATTACAATCTGAGCACTGCTCCCTTTCAGGGCCAAGGTCATCAATCCTGTGAGATGCTGAGGCACTCCCTGACATTACTGGAGATGCAAGGAATGAATTCACAGGCTCTGCAGTCTGCCTTTGTCTCAAAGGAAAAAGTCAGGTGATCTAACCGGACATTCAGAGACAGAAAGGGGTCTGTAAGGGCAAGTTTACACAGCTCAAGTCAGCACCCTTAGCTCTGGAGCTAGAAATCAGTGTGTTATCTCTCTTGCTTAAAGCACAAAGAAAAAGAAAATACAATAGCAGCCAGGCAGATAACAGAGATTCTGCTTTTAAGGGTAGCCCACGCTTCTGGAAGCCAACTCAAGTGTTGATAAGGAGGAAGCATGTTTGGAATTAATCATTTAATTCCTGGGATTTCAGTTGATGCCTGGGAGAACAACCAAACCTGAAAGGTCCTGGGTGGCACATCAAACAGAAACAATAAAACACCACTCACAGCGATCGTGCCACCTGCTTGAGGTTGTCAGCGCTTCGAGGGTTCAGAATGGAACATGTCTGAAAAAGTTCAAGAGATTCTTGAATTTTCCCCTCCAAGCGAAATATCAAAGCTGTAAGACAACATATACCAGGCAAATTAGTCCATTATCTGCAGGAAAAAACGTGCCTCTCTGACAGCAGGGAAAGGAGGAGGAGTACAGACATACTATAACAACGCTCACTTGGTCTTTCACCCTGAAAGGCAGAAGCTGTGTCTGAAGGCAGAACGACAGCACATGCAAAGGACTCATGCTTGCTTGGAAAAATTTCTGTTTTTCAGAATAAAGGCAGCTTTAAACCCTGGCAAATTGCTCGTTAAGATGCAGCCTGGGTTTCCCCCCGCCCCTGCAACTTCTACAGGCTGCGGTATGTCCTTGGCCAACAAATCTCAGCTGTCCCCCACCACAGCACTTTGAATTGCAACACCAAGTTTTGGGGCACATTTTTTAGGGGACAGAGGGCAGGAAAAGAAGAGGAAGACCAGCCTTAAAGCAAACAGTAAGACAACAATCACCTGAGGCAGGTAGCTCTATCACAAAACATGCATCTGTAATACATTCAAACACACAACCCAAGCACACGCCAACACATTGAAGGCCAAGAGCCCACAGTCCAAGGAGGAACCAGTGACAAACTCATCGATATGGAGAAAACAGAAAATCTTATCTGCCCATCCATGTGAAAATCCCAAATTTCAAAACTAGACCTAGCAAGTATAAAAAAAGCCAAATATTTCTTACATACGAATTTTATATGTTTCTATCATCTGTTCCCCTTCTTATTGTTCACTGTATCTCAAATCCGAAGTAACTTGCTTTAGCAAAATTAAGACTTTCAGAGGCCTCCTACAACATACCTTGAACGTAGACTGCATATTCGCACAGTCCATGAGACTCCTGGAGCTGCTCTTTGATGACAGCCTGAAATGACAAAGTGCAGAGAGTACATACCAAATGCAGCCTCCCTCACCGAAAAGCCCATTAGCTGGTTCACTATTACCCTGTTACCAAACTGCAGCATGACAGCTTTCAGAAGAATATAAACCCTTCAAATATTTGAATAAAGGCAACCTCTATAAAAGAAAATTGATTTCTGACTGACCAAATACCTTCTGCAACCTTGATTTGGAGAATTTTTTTGAATGCGTTACATATAGCTGTGCTATATCTCTGCTTATTGCAGAATGTCCTAAGATAACTTGAATTTAAACATAATGCAATGTGTTGATGGACACAGTTCTTCCTTATGTGATGGTAACAGTGGTATCACACAGGACATGAGAACTACAAAATTCATTTAATCAGAATTTGTGCTTGGAAAGTCTATTAACACAGAACTTGTAGCTAGTTGCTCCAATATGCTATATTAAAATGCTATAAAAGTTGTAAACTTTCATCATTTTAACAAAGCTAATGACAGAGACTTGGTTTCGGTTACAGAAACCACAACCCCATGTATAACAAAGGCACTGGACTGCGGCTGGGACAACTACAAGAGTGCACCCAAGAGTGCAAGCTCATCACCCTGTGTGAAGAGCACTGTGCCAGGAATACTGTAGCCTTTTTAGTATTTCTCTGTTCATTCTTATTACCAAAGATAATTAGATATTACCTGGGGAAAATGCCACAAGGAATCTCTGAAAGCATCCTCTGCTGATAAGGGTATCTACTCTAGGCCCTTTGTGAAGAAATAAATTGAATTGGAGCAATTGCAGCGGAGTCAATGAAAGCCAAATGAACAAATGACGAGTACATGGGAAAAGGAAGGGGAAAAAAACCCTGATGAAAATGTAAATTCTTGCTGGCTGCATTCATGCAGCTGACAGTTTGGGGTGCGGGTGCAGTTTGGCTATATTCCACAGTCACACATGACCCGAAATTATAAAACTGTTCAAAAAGAGTGACCTTTGGGAGGATGAGCACTGTGGCTATGAACCAAGTGCATCATTTCTGCTCTGAGACTCCTCTTTTGCTCGGAAGTGGAAGAGACAAAGGAGGGAAAAGAAAGATTTCTGGGCTAGCAATAACCTGGTGCTCATCTGGCAGTTCTGTCAAGTGTATAAGCAGTACCAGCATCCCCTGCCTCTGAGACGCATACAAATGAAGGACCTGAAAACAAGGAGGAAAATTGAACCTCAAATATGGCACATAGAAGGAAAGTGGGGTGAAGGTAAGAAGGGCTATTATTGAGAATTTTCACTCGTAAAAAGAAAACTGAAGAGAGGAAGGGAAAGGAAGAACAAGTCTAGGCTGTACTTCCCCTCAGATCTGTATCTGCTAATATATATATTATACTCTTTACAAAGTACATTATTACAGGACATTCAACTCAGACATAACCAAGCATCTCCTGAATACGGATACTCTATATTCCTCCATCTACATAAAACCAGTTTCTCAGAGCAAGAGAGGGCAATAGAGAGCTATCTTTTAGAGAGATCTGATTAATTCTATAAGCCCTAAAAAATCCCATAGCAAAAGACCTTGAGCTGAGAAATATGATCTGTATTCCCAGCTTTTCCTCCCAAGTTTATTTAACTTGCCGACAGAATTTAGACATACTGGCAGGAGACCAACCAGCATGAGCAATTTTAATTAATTAAAAGCATCTGGTAATTTTAATAATTCCTTCCTCGCACATAACAGAAGCGGAAGATTTCTGTTGTGAAAAATGGTTAGGGGGCAGGGCTGGAACTGATGCTGCAAGCAGAAAACACAGTTTATTAGCTTTGCATGCAAAGAGCGAGAGCTGAGTGATGATCACTGCTTAGCAGGGCCTGTCCCTCCTCTCCCCCCACTCCTCTCTGCCTGTGTGATCGCAGGGGATGATGCAGCCGCAGGCTCTGGGGGATGTTTGCCTTGCATCTTGATGGGTAGAAGGAGAAGTGAATCAAATAGCCAGTGTTATTAATCTCTCACTGTAATGAGCAGCAAAATTTGTCAAAAGCTTGGCAACACCAAAATAGACACAGGAGTGGCACTGTAAGGGTTAAAATCAATTTAATGCCTTCACTTTGGGGAGCTAACGTTAGTAAACAGTTTTTTCTTGGCCTTTTGCATCACTGAAAAATATGGGAGCTTTTAAAACCATGTTAGAGAGAAAGCATTTCAAAGCACTGAGTGGGAAAGAGAATCTAGCAAGATTCAGACCAAAATTAATAGTATCACAGGTCACTTGTTTCTTAGCTGAGTCTTAAAAGAAAATTAATGGACTTTAACGAATGCCCAAACTATACTGAAATCAAGCCGTTAACAGCAATTTAAGCCATTGGGAACACTGTCAATATCTCTTTTGTTTTTGAAGGTATTAGCCCCCAGTAGCATGCTTAAGAATGCCTATGCTTATCACGTATAAGGACAAGCACCTGGGGCATCCAGGTTAGATCCATAACCCCACATAACACCAGCGGAGAGAGACAGAGACTCTCAGAGGGCAGCTCAGCCCACTTAAGATCTGAATCGCCTTTTGGACGTGCCTATCCCTCCTCAGTGACTGAAGAAGCATCCTGGCATGCTGATGTTCCTATCTTCTTTGGGACAAATCCAGGCCTCTGAGCACACATCCATCACATCTGGGTGAAAGGATGGAAGATCATTTAACCAGCTATGGTCTGGTGCCAAACTCCTCCAACTGCAAAAAGCCTGTTTTGTGAGCCCTGAGGAAAGGCTTTGCCACCTTTTATTTTGACAGCTACTGCAAAGCTGGCCTGTCAAGCAAAAGAGTATTAGCCGTCTTTTCTCGATTTTTTCCCCCATATTTTGCTTGCTCCCAAGACTGATGAAGATGTGGAGAAGTCAATGCTGCCGTTATATCATCCACTTGGTTATTTTCTGTTTTCCTGAGCCGTACATCTTTTTTGCACTCTGTGATTCTACATCCCATCACAGCAACAGTAAAAGTACACAATCAGAGACCAAAAAAATGCAGTCACATCAACAGAAAAGGGAAACAACTTTCTGTTTAGATTGCTAGTCCAACTTATGTTTATATCTATTTAAACGAAGATCTGAGAAGAAATTGCTCTGCTGATGATATAACCCTCCACGGCTCCATTAATTAAAAGCTAAATTAATTTTCTCCAGCCTGCCACTTTCCTAAGCACCCCCAGGAGTTCTCCAGCAGAGAGAGACAAGTCCTGACCAACCCTGGTGTTCCCGAAGCAAAAAAGTCTTTTCAGATCTTCTTTGCACATGACAGAAAGAGAAAGGCAACTCCTACTCCCCTCCTCCCACCCACTGGTGCATCATCTTCAATAGCTCGTGTTCATTTTATCAGGAAAACACACCGTTTAATAATAGATTTGCCATTTCCTTAGTCCACTTACTGTTATAATCCCAAACCAAACAACCACTTCCAAGCTACTCACCAAACCCAGGAGAAATTAAAGGGTGCAATGTATCATGTGTAAAATGAAAGAATTTTGTTCAAGGGTAACCAAGATCTTTTTTTTACACTTGGTAGTAACATTTTACTCAACTGAAGTGTTTTTCATAGTCTTTATAGTACCATCGAGAGATGTGCACTGTGGAACTGTGTTATTATCAGTTTGGAAGACCCTATTCATCACTTGGAACAAGAGAGGTTTGCAATTCTTTCCATTTTTCCACTCCCAAAGACAAACTGAGCTCACAGATTGCTGCAGAGAACTGCACACATGAATCCTGAAGGTAGCCAACAATTTGAGAACATTAAAGTTATTTTACTTGTATTTTCTCCAAATCCTCTTATTCCAAAAGAGATCAGGAAAGAGGGTGGTTTGAAAACTGGTATGAAAACTATCGTTTCATAACATTAGTAAAATAGTTCCTAATGCAAAGTCTCAAAAGCAGCTCTTACCTTACACTCATCGTAGTCTCTGCGAACATACAGTAGATAGATCAACCAGTTTTTCCTCTCCAGGATTGGTAACTCCGGTGCTGTAAATGTGAAATATTAACAGAATACAGGCAATCAGACTGATCAGCAGTGAAACTGGGCACAGCACAGAGATATTCTGAACCGCCCAATTTGCAAACACAACTAATTCAAAAACTGCAATTGCACCGGGCAGTGCAATTAATCATTTGACTTGAAGCCTGGAGTGTGGACATACAATCAGTGTCCAGTTTCATTTTACTTCTCAAATGAATGGATAAAATGCATTGTTCAAGACAGACGTTAAATAAGACCCCTTAGTAGAAAACCACCACCTCGAAAGACTTGAGGCATTGGTTCCTTCTGGTGCAGTTACTGGAGCAAGCAGCTCCAAGCACCAACTGCGCACACATTTTAATTCAACACGAATGCTGGTCTGATGAAATTTGTTCTTCCAAATATGCAACAAACAGCTTGGGGGAAACAAGTTGGATTCACATTTTGGAACTAGGGCAGAAGAATCAAACATCTTTAAAATAAATTTCTGGGAGTGAATGAGAAGGAAATGGGTGATACAGACAAAAGGAGATTTTTGAGATGTTGCTGGTCTGAAGGCGTGAATAATTTAAAGAGGTCAAACTTAGTTCTTTGAAACTGTGAAGGAACTATGAAACATCACAGGTCTGAGATACTGTGAAGCTACTGGCAGAAAAACGTATTTGATGCAGTGGAGGAGAAAGACTTGGGCTCCAGCATTTCAATCATAAGGAGCTTGCAGCAGTAATTATGGCAAATCACGAATGGATGTTGCTTAGTGATATTCACGTTGGGTTTAAAAGTTTAACACACTGCTGTGCATTTCATTAAGGCTTGAAATGTGTTGCTTGTTACACGTTTCTACAGTTCAGATGCTGGTAGCTGAGAGGTAACCATAGCAACTGGCAAAAAAGCTATATGTTTGCAAATCAATATTATGACAGAAGCGCAGAAGCAAAGCAAGGCAAGGACCGTCGCAGGAACTGGGGCAGCGGTGAGGGCAATACAGCACCAGGCCACCTTCTCCCAGGCTGGCGGAGCCCAGCACGGACCCACAGCATCGACGGAGATGGAGGCTCAGCTTCCAACAACTCAGAGCAGAAGGTGTTATTTGAAGTGGTGCGCAGTCCCCTCTGCCAGCCGGTGGCACAGGTCACAATCAGATGTAAGAAAGAAGAAACTCCACAGCTGGAAGGACTGAATCATGTTGGGAGACATTATCGGTGCAAAGTGTTATTATCTTTTAGAAATGCTGAGCTTTAATCATGCGAGGACTGCACCTGCGGCTAGTAGCAAACACAACTCTCAACCATACCAGGCTCTCCCCCACAATTCACAGCAAGTCTAGTATCACTGAGAGCACTTAAAAACAACTAGAATTTCCTCTGCTGATGAAGTTGAAAAAAATTTTGTAAAGCCATTCTGGTTTTGTTGTTGGTTTCTTTTCCTTAAAATATCCAGCCAGATTTATACTAGAGCTGAGATTTAAGTGTGCACACCAGCAATTTAAGGTCAGATACCTTATAAAGAAGGTTCAACTACCCTAAAAACAAATACAAAAATCGTGGTCCAAACAAAAAAGTAATCCAAACAAGCTAAGCTTACGGAAATGCACGGATCAGGGATCCAAATGTTCTCAAAATCTGCTATACTGTGTGATATCTGGATCTTCCTAAGTAAGGCATTTTAATATGCATGTCCTCACATCAGATTAATTGATTTCTGATGACTTAATGTTTTCCATTTGTCCTTCTTACAGTGAAACCATGAAGGGAAGAGTTAAGAGGCTGCCTAAATAGCTACAACTTGATTGAAAAAAACACTATTTCATAAACAGTCTGGAGGGCTGCTGTTCTGAAGCCAGCTGAGGGGATACCTAATTCATTAACAGATTTGCAATGACTACCCTGTATAAGTTATTCCAGGTGCCAGGGTTTGATAGAACTTTCTTTTCCGAGAAACACAGCACTTGGGGATGCTAGAAATGCACTGCAGAAAGCAGCCGGACTTGCATGCTCTTCCTGTGTAGTGTCTCCTGGTGCCGCTATCCAATACAAAATACTGAATCAGACATGTGTCATGGACACTTCAGAGTTTCTTTTGTAAGCATGGATTTAAGAGCAGACATTGCGAAGTCTATTTAACCATAAAGATTTCAATTACAGTCAAAACTAAAGTATACTTTGCCATTTTGTGCCTACTAATACAGCTTAAAATTCCAAAAATCTGCATCATTACTTACAATAAAAGCTGTTTTAAATGGGGATTAATCAGAAGACCCTCCAGACATACCCCACCTGGTCTCCTACCTGATATCGCCTGTAGTGCACTCTTTACTGGGAGGTTAAAAAGAAAGAGAGCACCATAAATGTTAAAATATACACAAAAGCTAGCTGGCTGGGGTGTGTTGCCAGCTGAGATGGGCGAGACCAAATTCTGTTAGAGCCTACACGAATGTTTTGGGCTAAGCTTAGAGGACAGTACATCAGCGAGCGGATGGAAGATCAGTTGTTTAATTCCTGAAGGAAAGAGCTTTTTCACACTTTTAAGACGAAAAGGACATTATACTCCACTCCCACGCTATGGAAACGCCTGCTGAGAACAGGGTTGGGAAGGAAGAAATGCTGAATGTCAGAGTGAGTGCCGAGCAGAGTATCAAGCTGCAAAAGAAAAGGGTAAAACAGACACCGCCTGCCTTCTGGGTCCAAGACTGCAAAAAAACAGAGGAGTTACCTAAAAGAGCTGGCCTGGAGAGAAAACAGAGAAATCAAAACACACCATGAGACACAGAAGTGAATGGCATTCACATCTGCAGAGATAAAACAGTTTTGCTTCCCCCAGCGATATGCTGAGCTAAGGTAACTTATGTGGAATTGGGAAAACACATGGACTTTTTACGCTCCTAAAACTCATTTGGAAATAGCATCACATTTGATTGAGAAGACATTACTCTCCTTTTTTCTTTTCTTTTTCCCTAAGACAAGCAAATTGAAAAAAGACAAACAATTCTGATGTCTTTTGAAAAAGATGTCTAGATTAATTCACAGATATAAGTGAATCTTATATCTGAATACAAAACAAACACAAAGATTCATAGAAGAAAGTTGGTAGACTCCCTGAATTTATTCCAGAAAGAAAATGGGAACAGTTTGACCCCTTCTCTGCAGAAATCCGCCATAAACACCATGAACCAAATATGGTGTGGAACCCACAGAGGGCAGAGAAGAGAGGAAGGACACAGAAATTGTAAGAAAATTAATAAATTTGACACAGGAACAGGTCTGATCCCCCCAAGAAAGGCTGTGGGAAATAAAGGATTATTACCAGGCTCTACACTCTATTCAGATGGAGAAAGAAGTAATGCAAATTATTTATACACCTCTCCAGAGCCACAACCATCTTAATCTGCATTTCTGTTTTTCCACAAAAGCAGTGAGATACCTACTTCTGGTGCATTTATCTCCCTTAGGTTTGCTCCCCCAGCCTGCTGATACGACTGTCCCAGTGTAAAGGATCACTGCATTTTTCTGAAGAAAAGGGAAATACAAAACCCTGGCTATTTGGGACTCTAACTCCAGAGAAAGGGAATAAAACATCCTGTGCCTTCTGGAAGGACCCAATTCAATCATTGCTGGTCCTAATATCCAAGTATTTTTTCTGAGTTTAATAATTACCCACAGAATACCTAAAAAAAACCCCACACACTGATGATGTGTGTCGCTCAGCTCTTGCTGCATCAGCCTCAAGAGTGATGTATGGCTGGATCCAGCCATGGGGGATGCTACGAGGGGCAGAGTAACAGAAAGAAGGACAGCAGAACACCTCAGTCTTCTCAAGCACAAGGATGATCAGGAACAGTGGAGGCTCCATATGGCATATAATGGTTTGCAATCTCACAGTAATTAGAGCTGGGAACACATACTGCCGCAACCGGTCGTTCAGAAGGTTTCTGAATAGAGAAAGGCCGCCGAATTTGGACTCTCTGAGAGGAGCTGAGCACATTCATCAAGTCCCTCAGGCTGCGTATATTGCAATTTTCCATTTTTTCCAATATATAGACCTTCAGAAGTTCCTCATATGTAACTGCTGCAGATCATATGAAAACATGCTTTTCTTTGTCACCTTTCGCAGAGCCCTCACAAACAATCCAGGCACTGCAGGGGTGCAGGGACTACAGGTTAGAAAATAGTAGTTTATACCATTCTAGCAGTGGAAAAAAAAGAAAAAAGCCATTATTTTCTGTAAATCAATCTGCTCAAGGGCCAGTCCAAGAAAACACAATTATCCAAAAACTTGGTATCTACAGTGAAAAGGGTTTATAACTTGCATAATTATCTTTTCTGGGATTACAAAAGTCTAGTCTCATTAAGCAACTGCAACAGGGAGCCAGGCACCAAATATATGATTAAATACCTCAGTTGAGAGACATGCCAGTTTCTTTGAAGTGTTTTGATTGAATTCAAAAGGGAATCCATCTGATCCCCCACTTTCTCGGTGGCCAGTGATTGATTGCACAACCCACTTCCAGCAATGTGATTTTTCTTTCTGACAATGCTCCTTTAAGGAAGCCACTGGAGCGGAAACCCCAACAGAATCCGAGTAAGATCATCAGGTTTGTATCTGTGCTGCGCTATCATCATTCTTCACTTTATTCATCCTGTTATAGATTTTCTCAAAGGACTGAAAAAAAAAAAATCAGAGTTATTCCCTTTTGTGTAAGCCTCCCTAGGAAATTATTTTGTGCTTGCATCTTCATATTGGGTAATTATAGCTTAGATATGAACTATCAAACAGTGGGTTTTAGATTTAATAAAAGGGTTTTGAAATTGCTGTAAAGAGAGAGGAGGGAAAAAATGCCCCAGAAGGCTCCTATCAAATTTCATGGAGGAAACGATTGCTAAAGCACCAGCCATCCTCTTGAAGAAATTGCCAGGTGCAAAGAGACCATTTTTGTTGTGGGTATAGCCAAAGTAAAGTGGACTTCAACAACTGTAGCCATCAGACAGCCTTTCACCCATCACCTTATTTTCTCCAGCATGCAAACCGCCAGCTGCCTGGAGCACTCTAGCACCCTTCCTGTGAGAAGCACAGATCGGCTACGGTTCTCTGAGGTGGAGAAGGAGCTCAAGTTCACATTTTAGTCTCATCATACTAAAAAACCAGGTCAGAGCCCAGGTATTCCTCCACCCCAGCTTAATGGAAAGAGTCTGAGCCCCATTTCACTCCCGTCCCTCCAGCTTTGCAACCCAACCTGCAGTGAACTCAGCAAGAGCAGCAAGAAGAGCCTGGAGGAGAAGCAAAGGAGCAAAAGAAAGTATTTTATTTTTTTTATTCTGCAGTAGCCTCATGAGTCATGGTCTGGATCTATTGTGGTAGGTACCACGTACGTGGGTAAGATTATCCAAAAGGCCTAATCTAGATTCTGACTCAATTGTCTCTTTCCAAATTCTAATTAAAAATTTCATGTTGTAAAACAGCATTCGAGCACACAGGGATTTTCAAAATTAATAAACACAAAGGCAATGACCCAAGTCCCTATTGTAACATTTTGCTACTAAGAGAGCTGCACCAAAGAAGAATTCGGTAAAGTGCATCTTGCTCTGAAGAAATCAAAGCAGGAAGCTCTGCTGAGGTGAAGCCATGAGGGAGCGAGGTAATCATCTCCCATCACTGGGCAAGGCTTGCTCGAGCGCACAGAAGCAGGATGGATCTTTTCGATTTGAGATTCATTTCCCTTTTTAAAGTAATTCTGGTCATTGGCTTAACAGCGAACTCACAATGGCATAAACAAAATTCAGCTGCTACTGGAGGAGACCATCCAAATCCGAGAGGTAACACATCAAAGTCTTTCAGGACCAACATCCACTGCATCCCACAATTCCCAACTCAGCCTCCTGGAGACATTTGCTGACATTATTGCCAGGGTGACAATTATTCCCACTTGCAGAGCTTGGGGAAGGTTTACTGGCGGACATAGCTGTGGTTACAGTCCAAAATGAAGCTTGGCGCTCTCACAACCGTGTTAAATAAACATTGATAGGGAGGGAAAGACTAGGATGAAACCAGCTGTGCATATCTCCTTTTCGCCTTGAGCTTCACAAGCTGACAATGTGAGGAATTATGCTACCATTTGTAAAACCAGTGACAGAGTGGTAATGACTATCTTCTAAACAAAAATAACATTAAAATAATAAGGCACAAACTCAAATAGCTACTATAAAACAACGTACCACTGCCAGGGAATTGTATCTTCCAAAATAAGATATGAATAACAGATAGAAAGCATTTTAAAGCTCTAATATCAAGGCTTTTAGATTTAAAAATAAAAGACTGCCTTGATATCAGAGGAGCATCCTACAAATTCCTAGCTAGGCTGGTGCACAGACAAGTTTAACAAGAAATCCTCTTCCTTAATCAGACACTCAAAGGCTTTTATTGAGACTGTAGCAATATGAATACACTATAGCTTTGAAAGAAAACTAATATAGGAACATTGGTCTTCCTATGCCCAGATCCATCCTTGGAGTTTGAAAACTGCATAAATGGAGACATAATGTATTGAAAACTCAGTAATGATGAAAAATTACCACCCAGAAGAGGTTATTTATGCTGTATTTCACTCATCGCGTGCGAGTATACACGTACGTATATACGTGAGAATACAGGTGTTTGTGTACACAAATACCTGTAAAATGGATATAAACAAGAGAAAAAAGGACAGAGCCCTTTACTATAGCAATTCTCTCCATTTAATCCCCCTTCCCCTATTTTCCTTTTGCAAATTGCTGCTGAAACACCTTTAAATCAAACAATAAACCCGTATGGTTCCTCATTATTTACAGTCAGCTGGGGTTAATAAAACTCATCATATACAATTCTGGTGCTAGCAAGAAAGCCATAATTCATAGCTGTGATCTTACTATCAAGTATTAATAGCTTCACAATACACAGAGAAAACTGGAAGGAGACTGAAAAACAGCAGCAGATTTAAACAAAAAAGCAACATTTCTGACTCTACACCTCCCCCTGCAGGAAAATTAACCAAAGCTATATAGAAGAGCTGAAAATTTTATCTTATAGCTGATTTATGCACTAGGGCAAAGAAAAAAACCAGGCATTTTCTGTTGTTAGTTTACACTGCATAAATCTTAAAGAGCTGCTAGCTCAGACTTCAGTGGTTTTCCTGTTTTAAGACATTTAAAGTTCCGAGTTAGTCCAAATAACAATGTTTTTATTTACAAGACAAAACTCTACACTGATTATTCAATATAAATGTCTCCTAGTATGTGCTGCTGAAGTTTACCCTTAAGGTAAAGTGGGAAGATCTGTAAATAAATACACACTTGTGACCACTCTGTACTTCCCAGTGCCACAACGAGGTTCCCAGTGGTAGAACTAGTTTGGTTACTGGGAAAATGTCCATTAGCAGTATGAGGTTGGCGAGATACCACTCTGCAATCCTGACTCCATTCGATGAGAGAGGGGGGAATTACGTGCATTAGCACAAATACATTAGCCTGACTGTTATGACACAAAAAATTTGATACAAGACTAATATTGCTTGATTCAAGCCTAATATTGCTTGATTCAAGCCTAAAATTTGGTTCAAGCAAATAACATTGGGGCAAAATTTAGTAACAAATGTGTACTTTAAAAAGGAAATTGAAAAAGTAGAATCACCTTTATTTCCTTAAAAAATCAAAACTGAAAGTCTGTTTCCTCTGCACGAGCCAGTTTTGACCATCAGCACTGACTGCTGAGCAGAGACACGCGCTCTGAACAGAAGAAAAACAAGGATCTGAAAGAGCTTTTGTTATTTTTGCTTTTAAACACAAGCTAATCTAGAAAAAAATAGGCTGATTTGCACAATAGTTCTCAAATCCCTGAGGATGCAGACTCTGCGCCTAGAGATCCAACCCCTGGCATAGCACCCCAACTGTTATATTCTCCATTTAAACCATTTTTTTCCTGCTTGATGCCTTGCGCTCAATGTCCTGGTAGGCAAAAAGGAGACCAAGCTCCCTCTGAGTGTCTATTTGCCAATGCTGTTCCTAAATAAAGGGGGTAGAGTACACCATCACAGAGGCCTTATGAATAAAATGGCTTATAAATAGCCAGGAGGTCTGAGATATTAACTGGTGACTACCCACCGTCTCCTCCTACAGCAAAGCAGGGATGGAAGATATTTCCCCCGCAAACGAAGCAACACTGGCTGTAGGCATTCCCAAAATAACCTGCGTAACCAGCTTCTCCTTAATTCCAGTATCAGGAGCTCCGTAGCTTTGGGATTTCCAGTCTAATCCTTCCTTTGGCTTAAATTCTTGTGCTTAGTCTTTTTCTATCTACGGCGTGAGGTATTTTACATGGAAACTGAAACTAAAATCATTAAAGGCATTTGTAAGAAAAAGGTTTCCTCTTAAAAAGCAAAATAAAATTACAACAGGGAGAGCACCACAATCCAGCCCTGGCAGTCTTTGAAACTTCCCACTCAATAGGGAGTGGAAGAACCTAGAACCTGTCCTCATTTCATCCACTGCCAAAGAAGAATATTATATTAGAAGCATATTATATAATAAGAATATATATATATATATATATATATATATAAAATATAGAAGTTGGTCTTGCAAATGGTTCAACATTTCCTACTCTGAGACCCTATTTTTTGAATGCACGAACTTCTTCCAGACTTCTTGCCCCAGGATGAAGTTTTCCACATTGAATGTCTGCCCCAGGATGAATCTTTGCCTGTGCAGCCTTCACTCTTCCCTACTGCATGAATGTCTTAACGATACAGTCTTTTATTACACGAGCACATCTACAATTACAGGAACACACCAGTATTTTCACCAGGTGCCCTGCCTCTTTCTAATGATGATGAATATAAAAATGAATCAAGGTCAGACAGTGAATGAAATTGTTGAGAAATATGAATAAAACAGTGACTAAATCACAGGATTTCTGCAGCGTCTGTTACACAGCTTAAAATGTCCGCAGCAAAAGGGACAGACTCTGGAAGGAGTGAATGAACAGTCTCTTCATTAAGACCCTGTAAAGCTGCTCGTGAGACAGGAAACCTCACTCCGATTTCTGTTACAAAGCTGGAAAAATCACCTAAGCAGGCTTCCCAAAGGCAGCCACTACATGTCCATCCATCATTTTTGGCTGTACAGCTTGAAAGACATGAGAGCCAGTATTGCCTACCCAGCGTTCGCTCCAGCAAGCAGGATGGGCAGCAGTCGTGCTCTGGCCATGGAAGTGTTGCAGTATATGTGCTTGGTAACTCTGAAAAAGCAAGACCTCAAGCACTGGGGAACCCAAAATGTCTTCTTGACAAGCAAGTATCGTCTCTTAAGAGCCTCTAATGTATAATGCACAGTTTGAGTATGACACAGAAGAACCTTGCAGCATCAGGGAATTTATCTATGGGATTTGATAGCTGAAGACGAACACAACAACTGGCTATACACTGAATAATGGAGATATCTTTTATTTAAAAAGCCCTCAGTGAGCTGTTCCTTTTTCAGTGAGTCCCGTCATTCCTGTGCAACGAATGATGTTGGAGAGCTGGGCTAAAGCCAATGTGTAATTATGTCACTAAAGACTCAAAGGCTCGAATTGAAGTTGCACAGACAACATTCATTCTGACATTCTTGTAGGATGCACCTCCTTTAACTTAAGTGTCTGAAAATTAAGACATCTGAATTACTTGCCTTGGGCTGTCTTTAAGGTAAAGGAGAGGAACACACATCCTGGGGGAGTGATTCATTGCATCCCAAAATAGGTGGCTGGGAGAGGTCAGAGGAATGGCATCAGATGGGCTTTCCACTGACTAAATACGGAGCACAGGTGATCTGCTGAGACTTGTTCTATCTCAGAGATAACTCAATTCAGAAGGATGAATCCCTGTCTTCCTAAATTTGTTACTTACTATTTTTATAAAATTATTTTTAAATTTAGAATGGGAGATGGCATTTTATCTGTAAGCAGCACGCCAACAGACGAACGTGATGTTGAGTGCTTTAAAATACAAAAGAAACTTGCCTAGCACCAAGGACTTTCAAAGGAACTCCAGAAAATAAATTTACCAATTTAAATGTGATCCTAAAGTAATACATTGCAATTGTACATTTAGATCCTCTAAAGCTGAGCTACTGTACTTCACCCTCCTCCTGATCCTAATCCAGTGTAATATATTTCTTAATTATCAAATTATCAGAAGACATTCAGATTATACTCGCTTTCTACAAGAAGTGGCACTTTTATGGCACTTTTCATTGCCTAACTAAGGTTGCAGCAGGCTTAAGTAGCAGATACTGATTTTCATCTTTACAGAGAAGAAATTAAGTAGGTTGACAACTGCTGAAAGACGTAAAGCTAGAACTGAAACTATGAATCGTCTGATTTAAAAATTAGCACTAAAATTTTACAGTGATACTAGTCTTGACAGAAAAACACACCTGCTATGCTGTCTGCAAAGGATTCCCTGTTCCTCTAATCACAGATATTAATGTACACACACAAGAGGGCAGAGCTGTGCTAGTACATTCAAGCTTAAATATTCCCAGTTCTTTGTGGTGCAGGGATTACTGGCTGTTATTCTGGGGAGAAGAGGATGAAGTGAAGTATATTACACAATTTAATTACTCAAACCCAATAATTCATTTTTTTAATCTCACTATTCAAAACTAACAGTTGTATCAGATCCTGAACAAAATACACACAGCACTACTACCCACTTACTGCAGAGATGAAAATATCAGATTCTCTTGTGTAAAACAATGATGTAATTACCAACTAATCTATGTTATTTAGAAACCATTTTCTTCCCACAAGGCCGTAGGTTCAAATGGGCTAAAAAATCTGGCTTGCACATGGCCAAATGGAAACAAATTGGTACGCACAGATATGGGAACTGCATTTGCTCCCCCCCAACCATGACATTTCCACTACCATCTTTTCTTTTTGACACACTTAAAAGTATTAATTAATTTAACTCAAGGGGGTTGTTTTTTATCTGGATTTCTCAGGCAGCTTCACTGTTACAAGTTCAAAGGCAGCTTTGAAGCTGGCTCAAAGAATGGATTTATACTGATTTAAGGAAATGTATCAGGAATTCAGAAATTATCAGCTCTGAAAGTGCACAGAATCAACTCCTCGGGGTACTAAAAAGTTCCTGCTCTTCAGAGTGCTCGAGCCATTAAAATACTTGCAGGATCCCTTAAAATATCTGCAGGAGCAGGAAGGATTGCCATCAGTTCATCTGAGGGAGCAGGAGCTGCCCGGAGACAGAGCGAGATGCATTTTTGCAGGACAGATCATCAGAAGCCACTTACCTACTTCTGCATAATCTGAAAGTTAGTTATTATCTAACAGTCCCATTTTGATGATTGCTTATCGTCATGAGTACTTCCTAACCAAAGTCAATACCAGATAAAGTGAACTTTACTGCCCATCAAATCAGCACGTGCAATTATTTTTTATTAGAACTCACTGACTACAGCCTTGGCTTCAAGGATGAGCACCCACATGAAAAGAACGGCACTATCAGTATTTAAGCTAAATACTGACATGGGATTTAGCTGGACAAGAATAACACATACTGCTTGAGAATATTTCAAAATTCAGTTAAACAAAAGAAACTACCCTGGCAAGATGCAAAATACCGTGTCATTGTCATCTATCCAAAACGCAGGTTTCTGTGAGGTAAAACTGTGGTAACTTTGAGCCACAAAGAAGAACACCCTCATTACCGCAGAGTTCAAGAACAGGATACAACCACAGCTTTAAAACACACATTTACATTACACACTTCCCTATTTCTATTACCTAATTTATCTGCAATAGCCAAATCTAATCGAACTTTGCTATTACTTACAAAGGGACACCAAGCACTTGTGTGTTTATTGCTGATAAACCTACTTCATCAGCTGTTTTAATCTCGGGTCAGTAACTTACTTCGTCTCTGAAATGGAGAATGTAATAAAAGCTGAGAGAACATCATTTTTTCCCTTTCAATGGCTCGCCATGGCCTTACAAGACGTTTTTACTAGTTATGCTCATAATCACACAAGACAGAAATGGCAAAATCGCCTAAAAAAAAGTAAGATGAAGACTCACAAGCCCTGAAACATCCAGACACCTGGTTTATTTTACAGAAGTGCTCTGATGTAAAGCGTTGAGCACGTTAAAACGCCTAACAGGCAGACCTGACCACAGGGTATGCTAAAATTTCTCCCTATAAAATTTCTCCCAGATATCTTGCCTACACCCTTCAGTACTATCTTTAGGAGCACTCAAACAGGCTGAGTAGTACATTGCAATATATGCATTTATAAAATATCTTTCATTTAATGTCTCCAAATCTTTTATTAACTGAAAGCCTGCAGCATCCAAATACTGCCATTGAATATTACACCAATCTTATGGTTGA
Organism: Nipponia nippon; assembly: GCF_047370975.1. Taxonomy (NCBI): domain Eukaryota; kingdom Metazoa; phylum Chordata; class Aves; order Pelecaniformes; family Threskiornithidae; genus Nipponia; species Nipponia nippon. The sequence goes on along the minus strand of NW_028262413.1, from coordinate 26,569,209 downwards.
TAAAAGGAAAGAAACAAAAGTCAAAGCGCTTTGCCAAAGGCCACAGTTAAACCAAGGCAGAATTCCTTGCTTCAAACCCTAGAAAAAACATACTTACAAAGTATCCATAAAATATCCCAATGCCCAGGACTGGGGAGAACACTTAATCCCTTTTACAATTCACAAGGGGAAGATTTTCGCTTTGAAAATTATCTACCTGACCCTTCCTTGGGTGAACATAGAGGTGGCTGGTAACAATCCAGAATTCTCCTTCACAGTCTAATGGATTTCTAGCCCAAGTTCTTCCCAGTGACTCAAGCGAAATCTATTTTATTTTGCTTCAGTGTATTTATTATAGTATATATATTTTTAGGATTCTACCTTGTTATTAAAAAGCCATCACTGAATCTCAGAAAATCTGAGGTCTAATATTTGTGTAGAAATCTAAATGCATTTAAAATTGTTCCATTAACCTCTGAACTGTTATTAGACTAACATGAGCCCAGAACTTCCTTTCTAGATATTTTTTTCCACGATAAAGGGAAATAAATTCAAGTTATGTTCCATAAAAATCAACAATACAAGCTGGTAAAAGTGCTTCTCTGCTACAGTACTATCAGTTACTATAAAATGGCTTGACTGGCCTGTGTGGCAAAAGGAAAGTGGAAAGATGGGAGGCAGCCTATTTCAATTCAAAACTAGTAAAGCATTGTGGAAGATATCTGATTAATTTAAAATGCAGCAGGGAGATTAAAACCCCATCTCAGCAGGCTGATATTAACTCTACATCGCTTCAAGGAACAGAGCTCCCTTTATTCTACCGTCAATTGCTTGGGGACAAAATATCAACATGGGGAGAGTTATGGATCTTGATGTAGCAACAAAGGGAATTGATTTTCAGAGCAGTTCTCCCCACGGGGGGTAAAGGACAAAATAATGAATGGTTTTAGCTACTAACATGTCAGCTGCTGAATAATGGTTGTCACCAAGTGCAGCTACAAGATACTCCGAGAGGTTTGCCTTCTGCTGGTCCCTTTAATTTAGATTGCTAGGCGTAGAGATTTCTAACCTGATTGCTGTGTACAACACCTTTCCCCACCACCACCACAATCTGCTCCAGACCCTTTATACGCTTGTTGAATGCTCATCGTCTTCCCTTTGGGCTGACCTGCCTGCAAGACAGACTCTCTTAAATCCCAGCCTTTTAGGCTTTCTTAACCTAAAAGCCACATGGTGGATCAGCCCTGACATCAGCTAAGTCAAGAGCAAATTCTGCCTCTTAACTCGACGTTATTCTTGTTTAAGAGCCATAAAATCAGGTTGCTAAACACTGGTTCTAGGTTTGCATTTTTTCTCATCTCACGGACGGGATGAAAGGAGCATCCACGGGAGGAAAGCAACGCAACAGCGAGGGGAAGCTGCATGACTCTCAGGTTGCACGGTTCAACAGTATCCAACGTATTCTCATCTGCATCACAGGTCAGAGTGAAAACACGGTCTTCTGGTGTTCCTTCTGGTTACACAACAAAACTCACATTTGTTTTTGTCATTCAAATGACTTTTTGCAAATTTGACATCACATTCTCAAAAACATGAGTGTAATACCTTACTCCTACCCAGTACACACACAGGCAAGCTGTTACAATCTGAATCCAGGCACTGTGACCATTAAAGTCAGGACTTCTGCAATGACTTGGTCGTACTCTACCACATTTGTGTACAACAACATTATTTAGTTATTACAATACATGCTCTAATTGGGCACAAATTTTATCCACACCAAACTGTTCATAGGAGAGGGGCCTACACTATTACAGCATATGATCTCTGCATTTCATAGACCTGCTTGCACTAATGTTGGTTTCAGTATGTCTCTTGCATCCTACTTGAAAATACAATGCAAATATAAAAAGGCAAATTGCTGCAACAGACAGTTACCATTCAGTGTTTAAAAACATCAGCTTAAAATAAGTTTAGCAGCACTCTTCTATTAAAACAGAACTGATGTAGATTTGCCTGGCTCCTTAAAGTTCACCATAATTCTCAGCCAAACTAAAATACGATGAGAAACTTCATTAAGGTGTTCTAGAAAAATCTTATTTAAAAAAAAACCAACAAACTGTCACAGGAAAAAGATGCTATTCTTTCCTGCCAAACTCCACAAAAGCATACACAACATCACCTTCGTTCTTTCCCCTCCTCTTTTACGTGCCCCCAGCATCACACCCACCCACAAAGGACATTATTATACCACCCCCTATTACAAATCTTATCGCTGCCCTCATTTCCTAGAGATTAACAATCAGGCAGCTCAAATCAGCTTTTGCCCACTGCACTGAAGGCAACAGAGTCAAATGTTAAATGGCAAAGCACAAAGGCTTCCAAGGCATTTCATTTCAGAACTACCTGAGGTGTGCCAGGTACTAGAGATGCCTCAATTTACCTTAAGAGACTAAAAACAGAATTACAAAAGTCACAGGCTAGATTATTTTTTTTCTTCACCATAGTTAGTTTTGAGTCAAGGGTCATATCAGTATAAAAGGGAGATCCAGAGCCACAAATAACTGGGTTTCATTTACTGCTTCCTCCCCTCTGGCATGCAGCTGTGTGAACACCAACGCCAAATGAAGGAGGTGGAAGGAACATTGGCTGGTGATGGAGACAGACCAATTCTTTCACAGGGCCTTTGCCCAGCCTCAGATTTAAAACCTGAAGGAGCGTTGGTGGCCCTTTTTAAAGAAGCATCCAGCTCTGTTTCATGGCTGTTAATGCAAAATGCTGAGTAGGAGAGAAAACTCCTCCTTGGCAGCCATGAACAAGCAGTCCTTTATCAAACAAGAGGCGGGATCTGGAGAAGCAGTCCCATTAAGAAAGTTGCAACTGCCACAGTTCATTCTCCCAATCAATCAATATTAAATTGCACACACTTAAAAGCAGGAAGGCACTTGACGGACAGTTTAACAAGCAAGCTGACAGAGGCACAACAGCTTCTATCCAGCACACCTCCGCAGCTTGTTTGTAAGGCTGATGGCCTCATCTTTCTTTTTCAGCTATTCCGTTCGCTCATGAATTATGCAGAGTTGATTTAATAGACCTCAGCCCGCCAGGAAAGAGTGCTGGAGTGATAGTCCATCTCTTGGCAAACATCATCAGCCCAATCTCTTTACAGATGTTTTATTTAGAGAACTGCAATAATACACTGTCCTGTAAAAACAGATAGAAGATGCAGCCTCCCAACCCACACGGTCAGCACAAATATCATAGATGGGACTTGCATGACAAGGCAGAACAAGGTGGGGGTTACTGAGGATGAGGAGATCAGTCATAATCTTTATAGAAAAGGATGGAGACGAACCATCTCGCTAAGGAGTGAATCAATGCCTCCACAGAAGCCATGCTAATTGGTTCAAAGTAACAGCAATCCTTGCTCTAAAAGAGTTGACAGTCAAGATAAAAGTAAATTTTCTTTTTATTTTTACTTGCATACAGGCCTGAAGCAGTAGCACCCTTTTCCTCTCAGCTTCGGGCAACATACAAAAGAGGCTTGGACTTGTGCAAGCCGACAGCTGTAGGCCTACGGAAACATCAAGCACCATCTCCAGGACAGTCGTGTTCTGCTCAAATGCTGGAATTCTGCTACCAGGAACTGGGACTATGTGATGTTAGCCTGACCTCCCCAAAACAAAAGCAAAGTGGCTTTTCCAGCTTCCCAGGGCCTACATCCAAGATGAAGAACTTCACCTTTAGGCAGAAACTATGAGGTAGTACCCAGTGGCCCAATAAGCTCCTTTTTAATGCCAGCTTTATCACCAAGGCAGTCTCCATCACAAGGAATTTAGAAGTAACGGCAGATTTCCTCTCAAAGTGTACTCTGACAGGCACATCACACATTCAGGGTAGAGAAAGGCCAAAGTACAGTGCTCCCCAACTGAGCTTGCCTGAATTAAAGGGCAAGGGAAAAGGAGGACTGCTTCTGACTGGCACTGTAAGTATATTGGGGTTCTAGCAACACTACAGAGTTCACTCTTAATTATAATCTGAATTGATGGGGCCCTCTGAACACCTGAGAAAGGAAAATCCACAAAAAAAACCCCAAACCTCACCTTAGGCAGGCGCAGAAGTCTCTCCAGTGAACAGATCCATACTAGGAATGGGAGCACAGCTCACCACTTCTCTCACTACAGAGAAGGAAATGCTCATCGCGTGCACCGGGACAAGAGCAAGGGAAGAGAGGAAAGAGAGGCTACAACATCAAATTGTGCCGCAGGCTTTACTGGACCCCTTACAAAACATCAGGCTTTAGTCAAACATTTTGAACCGATAACTGAAATTGTTCCTGTTCCGCATAAAAGTCAACCAAGATTTCAATACAACAACTCAGACTGAGTTAAATAATTCTCATTTTCAGTATGAAAAAAACCTCAAAACCAAACAAACTATAGCTAAAACCAGTTGCAACATGACTGGTTTGATCTCACTTGCACATCTCTTTTACTTCAAAACTTATAAAATGTGACATGAAAAAATCAACGAAACACAACATTAGTTTCCCATTTCTACAGCAAGACATTATTCTAAAGAACCTAAAATGAACAAACGTCTCTTATTATTTAAGAAGATAAATGAGTATCAAACTCATTAGCAGCCCAACAAGTATGTACACAATAAAATAAACAGTTTCTCAGATTATAAGCAAACATGATGCAGGCTGTAGGTACAATAAGTCAGCCAACAATGGCACTGAGCCAGGGATCATACAGATCCTAGGAAAAAGTACTTGTACTCAGCAGCTTACAGTCTAGAGAGTCTCGTCTTTTCCCAGTGGACATTTATTTCTCACTAGACAGCTGCACACACTATAAAGAAATGTTAAAAATCAACCGACCTAAGAAACACAATCATATCTTCAAACCAACCTTTTTTAGGATGGGGTTTTGGAGGTTCTGTAGCTGCTGGCAATGAAGAAACCTGAAAAGACAGAAAAGAGGAGTATTAAATACACCAGGCAAGGTTTCTTGAAGATCTATTCCACAAAATAATCAGAAAGGACAACTGGCAAATCCCAAAAGAGGGCATAAAAATAGCATCATTGCTGCTAGACAAACTCTGCCTTGCCAAGCGCTGATCTTCCCTAGCCATAGCTAGAGAGAGATTTCGGTTTGCCGTGTAGATTAAATAAACCCACTCATTTTACAGTACATTTCTGTTCCGTAGGATCACTGCCATTTATTAGGATTCTAGAAAGTGATCATTACCTTATAAAAAAAACAAACAAACCCTCAAGTATTTAAGATGCTAATTACAGATCACACAGGAAAATGTCAAAAGCATTTCTTATAAAACATTTATAAAGGTAATTAGAACAAAGTTGTTCCTGGGGAACCACCATAGTCTGGAGGCACATGAGTGCAGCGACGTCCGATCGCACGGCGGGCAACAAACCTCGACCTGCAAATATTGCCCAGAGCTCACAGACAAGCAGGTACCCAGTCAACTGAAAAGAAATGCATTTTATACTTTTTTTCTTACTTTGCATCAAAAATCAAGCCTTCACAGAAGAGAAACATGATTATCCAGGGAAGCATTTTTATTTTTGACTTCCAGTTTCTTGGGGAAGAGACATTCCTCACTCCTCTTCCCCAGACACAACACAGGATTTCGCCTGTGTCGCCTCCTCTCTCCTTAATAAACAATTTTTTAAAGTGGAGATTCAATCTACCCTTGTTCCTTGTAATGTTTTGGCAACATTTTCTGGTTCTACTCTCTTTTTTTGTAGGAGGTGGTGAGGATCAGAACTTATACAGTGTCTGAGACATAGGAACACCCCAGATGTATACAGGAAAGGCTTTCACCAGCTTTGTTTCTTAATAATTTCTAACATTTTATTCACTTTTCTGATTGCTGTTGTGAAAAGCCGAGTTGATATTTTCACAGAATTACCCGACTCCAAGAACTCATTCCTAAATGCAATAACCAGCACAAAGCCTCTCTTTTTTAATATATATTTGCAATTTTTTTTAATCCATACACATCATCCCAATGACCTGTCACTCGGCACTGTTAAGACTTTCCTGTAGTTTCTCATATTTCCTCCTCACCTGAATAGCTTTCTAGCCATCCTTTTGCCCAGATCATTTCTAGATATGCTGAACACCACCAGCCTGGTACAGATCCCTGCAGGGCTTCATTAACGACCACCTTCCACCACAAAAAAAAGACCATTTATTCCTTCTTTCTGCTCCTCATCTTTTAATCAGACATTTAACCATGAGAGAATTTTTTTTTCCTTAAGAGCACTCGACAATAAGAAATCAGGTTGCACGATGCAGCCTGCTCGGCAGGCGGAACAAGGGTGGTTTTGCAGGAGCACCAGAGGGAAAAAGTGAGCTGTGATGGACGTTGAGAAATGCTTCGGTTTCACTAGATTACCCCAATAAAAGTCAGAATAAGGCTGAACTTCCATTATGCTTTCAATACCAAGCGTGCAAAGATTAAAATCTCACGCTTAAAAGCAGCTCCCGCCGCCCCGGCGTCCCCTCGCCCCCCAAGCCCGCCCCTGCCCCACTGCAGCCCCCCAGCGCTCCCGGGGGCCGGAGCTCGGACGGCGGCTCCTCACCGGCGCGGCCTGCGGCTCCGCCATGGCTCCGGCAGCGGGGAGAAGCGCCCCGTTACCACGGTTACCAACCGACCCTTCCCCCCCCCCCCAAGCACTTCCGGGACAACCATAGAGGAGCCCGGCGCTGCGCCCGACGGGAAGGCCCCGGGAGGCCCACTGGGTGTCAGCCCCGCATCCACCGCGGCGTTTGCCATGAAAAACACCAAAGTAATGAAATAATAAAATATAAGTTTATTAGGAAGGGTTTATTCGCTTCTCCCCCGGTGTTAGACGGAACAAGGCCGCGAATGAGGAGGCCTCGGCCCGCGGGAGCGTTGAGGGGCGGCCGCCGGGCCCGGCTCCCTCCTCACAGCGGCCGGGGTGCCCTGAAGCCCCTGCAGAGGCACAGGCCGTCAGGCGGCTGGAGGGAGGGACGGTTTTTTTTTCGTTGTATTTTCCACAGAGGAGGCTGCAGAGCTGCCCCGTGTTAGTGGGGACGGTGTCCTTGCAGACATGCAGGTGCTGTGGGAGTGCTTGAAAGCTGGAGGAGAGGAACATGAGCAGATCGCTCCCACAGAACAAGGTTTTAATCATCCTTATCTTAAGGTTTGCCAACAGCCATCAAGACTGAAGACACCACAGTCCAGCTTTCCTTCGGGTTGGAGTCTGCCCCCAGCCTTTGTACGTTCAGTTTGGGGACCACCACCACGCAGAGTTCGTGCTTCCATGCACCCAGCCCACCACGCTCTAGAAAAACACATGGCTTTCAAACGCATTTTAATGCATGGATGGGGAATTTTTGTGAGCTGATAGGAAGCCAGCTAGCCCCTGCTGACCTCCACACAGCCCTGCTCTGTCCCACCCCGTGCAAGCCCTGGCAGGAAAAGCACAGGGAAACCAGCTGCAGTGCAGGTATTCTCACATGTGATTCCCAGGGGCAAATAAGCCGTCATGAGGGGGGGCTGAAGTGGAAAGCAGGTACAGAGGCAGAAAACTGCATCGCTTGAAGCATCGGTGTCCATCAGCAAGGGAGCTGAAGTGGCTCAGGTGCCAGCTGGAAACAGCATTTCGCATTACAGACCTGCCTGCGATCTGCCTTTTTAAATTCGCCCCTTTGCAAATTTATTCCCCCTTGAAGCTGGCAGATTGGCAGAAAGCTTTGAGGACACTAGCCTGGCGAAAAATACCACAGAAGGAATTCCTATACAGGAGTAAATTTAATAAAACCACCACCAATTGTTTACTTTAACATAGCTCTTATTACAGAAATCATAAAAATGGACTCAGTAGCTAACTCATTAGTTCTTTCCCCTTTTAATGGAAAAATACCCCACTGATTTCAACTTCTACTGCACTAGATGGAGTGTTAAATATTTGCCAGGACAGTATGCCCAGTAATTGAGCCCAAAACAAACACAAAGACAATTCCATCATCTTTCCTTTTCAATGTTACGACTTGTTATAATGTAAGTGAAACTTAAACAGCAAGGAGTGGTTCATTTGACAGATGAAAGGGGGAGGGAGAGGAGATGCACAGCCGAAAACTTTCTGTAAGTCTTTTGAAAAGTGGTGCGAAATACCCTTCCTTTTCCTGCCGCAGAATAAAAAATAAAACTCTAAACACACACACACACACAGCCTCTGGGTTCAGAGCACGTGTCCTGCGTGCATGGACGGGAACAGCTGAGTTGGATTTGGGCAGGTAGCAATCTGGGGCCAAAAAAAAGGCAAAGCATCCTGAATCACAGCGTACATTGGCCGCTAACGCAATGCACACCAGGTTACTGAGCATCAGGAGCTGCGCGCGAGGGGACGGGTCCATCGTTAGCAATGGATACACACACGAAACCACGTGGAGGCTGTGGATGTAAAGGAACTGCAGGAAGAAGAGAAACCCAACTTCTCTGGTAAAAGCCTTCCAAAAAAAAAAAAAAAAAAAAAATATTTTCACTACACCAGCACACGCTTCCCCCACCCCATCCCAGGGTAAACAAAGTGAAACAAAAAAAAAAAAAATCAAACTGAAAGAAAATGCACAGCAAATAGACATAATCTTGAAGATTTTTAAAGAATAAATATTTTTTTGTAATTAAACATTATGCAAACACGTGCCACGCTTGCTCTTTGTCCATGCATATGCGCTATATACAACTTTGAAAAATACTGTGTTGTCCTCTTTTTGTTTTAAAAGTCATATACAAAGGTTTTTTTTTTTTTTTTTCCTTGCTGTGTACCCCCCCTCCTCCCCTCCCCAAGAATCATCTTTACAATGAGCCAATGGACATTCATCCGTGTACTTGGGTGGCAGAGAGGAGGAGGGGGGCGGGAGAGCCATCCCCCCTTACCAAAGTACATCAAAATGGCTGGTTTGGACATGAAAAGCAGTGCCAAGAAACTGGTTTAAATTTCATCTGTACTACACACAGGAAAAGAAAGATAGAAAAGAAAAAGGAGTCGGCTTGGAGAATGAAGCTACGTTACAAGTTAAAGTTGGAGGGTTTTTTTTAGTGCGTCTGTCACACTCTTATTGGCCGCCTAGAATACTGTTGTACAATGGTTTATCTACCTTTTTTTTTTCTTTATTACAATATAATTTACTTAAGTTTTCTGTTAACAAAACAGAATCCCGGTACTACAGACCAGCAGTGTAAAAGGCGTAGCGCCTTGTGTGTGTTTTATTTGAATCGCATGAGCACTCTAGATGGTAAAGGTTTCAGAGTTCGTTTTATGCGGGGCCAGTCTCAGTCCTCAATGTACTCCCACAGGTCCTTCTCGTAGCCTTCATGCACGTGCTGCAACAAAACCCTTCGTCGACTCTCGCAGTATCTGCAGCAAAGGGGGACAAGCACAGAAACGGCAGGTGAGGAACCACGGCTCATCCCCAGCATCGAGTAATGCAAACCTACATTAAACCTCACTTCCAAAAGAGGAGATCCCCTGAGAAGGGACTTCGTATTTGTAGCCTGTTAACAGCGCTAATTAAGACTTTAGTTACTCCAGTCACTCGACTCCAGGTCCCTGGCTGAAAAAACGGCATGCAAATTTAGAGTTTCACATGCAAAAGTATCCCCAAAGCCCCTACAGCTGAGAAACCTCCATTAATAGCTGAAAAAGAAGCAGCGGCTGCAATTTGCAAAAGCCAGAGCACAGGTTAGCAGTGACACCCGAAATGGGACAAAGCTCTCCTCAGATGTGGGCTGACGCCTTCTCTTAGTAGTATCAGGACAACAAAAATCCAGGAACTAACTGGGCAAAACCTCGGGAGCACTGACCCAGTTTTATTCCCCTCCAAAATCCCAGTGGAGATGGAAGCAGTCAAGCTAGCTACAAAAAGGGTTACTGGTCTGGTTGGAGTGCAAGTTTTACCTCACATCGCAACTCCTTGGTCTCAGAGGGGCACTAGGCCCTGCAGGATCTTCCCACCTACACTCATTTAAACAGATGAAGCTGCAAATAAAACTGATCCCAGAGTTAGGTACAGTCCTACCAGGATCAGTGATACTGAGGAAAAGTGATATCATAGGAACATATCAAAAGATGCCATGTTCATTTCAGGTGCATTAGCCAACTAAAAAGATAAAAGTAGAGAAACGTTTAAAGTATTCAGGTTCCAAGAGCAAATTATGAATAAGCAGCAGGCATTTCTGGATTAAACCCCTTCCAGCAGCAACACAAAGTCTACATCATCTTTAGGCACGCAGGGGAGAAGACAGTTCTTACTAACAGCTCCCAAGGCCCCAGGTGCAGCTGTGTAGCTGGTTCATAGTTCAGCAGTGCTCAGCCCAGAGTGGTGTGCTGTAACATGAGAAACTGGAATCCAGGAGCTGACTGCTGAGTTACCGGTTCCTGCTGGGAATTGTGCGGTTCAGTTTCTGGGGACGCGCATCGGCCAGGACGGCATCCAAGGGGCTCTTGCAGCTGGGAACCTGGCTTTCTCAGCAATGGCCAAACATCCCTCTCTGCTCACTTGAGTGAGGTGCACAGGAGGAATCTCCCAGCAGAAAGCTATCCTTGATTGCAACACTTGCTAACACGTAGGCATGAGGAGTATATCACAGCAGCCTGAACTCAGAAACACCTCACCTTAACCCGCAGCCCTTATGCTGCTACCATTCAGTAGCTGATCAGACCGACAGATTTATCTGAATAAAACTGTCCTGGTTCTTCTCATTGCTATCAGCTGTTGCAACAGAAATCATCGTACACAAAGTCCCATTGGTTTTCTGAAGCATGTGATAGCAAACATGCAGTTTCTGCTTTCCCAACTTCAGTTATTTTGCTGCTGCTGGTGGGGGTTTAATCCTGTTTTCTAGAAATGTCTTTGCAAGCTAAGAGATCAAAACAGCTGAAACCAAATTAGCTAGGACGTCAGCTCCTGCAATTTCCCAGAGCTCTTTAAACCCACCTCAATAACATCCTTGGTCCCAGTCTTGCACCACTACACCGTAACCAGTACACAGAGAGCACCATGCAGGACATGATTAAGACATGACTGAACTAGTTAATTAGGGACCTGCACGGGCTTGACAGATGCATATTTTCTTCCCAGAAACATGAAGGCAGGTTTGGGATACTATGTTTTCAGGCAATTCAGGCTATATTAGGTTTTAATTTCTTCTAGAGAGCTGTTACCATCCCTGGAAGAGCATCCAGTTTCAGAGGACTTCAGTGAACAAGCAGATTGATCTGAGATACCCTTTAAAACCACCATTGAGTTGGTAACTTACAAAATGTCTCATAAGAGAAGGTCTGGTAAGTCTTGTCCAGCCCCAGCCATGTCACCAGACTACAGCAGAATGGGCCACAGGCCCACCACAGCTTAACAGCTCCTTCCACTCCCCCTTAGTCACTACAGCTCACCCTACCTTGGCTTCCCCCCCGTCCCAAGCTAGGCATTACAAATTCAGTTACTTTGGCAAAATGCCTCAAAAATGCAAGCCATAATCCTGTGACTCATCTGCATTTACAGCTTTGTATTTTTCCACTGTGCAGAAGCGATTCCCCTGGGACTGTAAAAAACACTGGCATTTGTGTCACCTGGACCTTGGTTCTTCTGCTCTCCTTGGGCAGGCTGCTCTCTCCCTCTTCTTTAAGGACAGCTTTTCTACACCCACTTTTTGCACAAATGCATCCAACAGATAAATAAAAGAGCTGATTGCTCTCTTATGGCAACTCATCCTAGGCCAAAGCTGTCAGCTTAGAACAACAAAGTCACTCCTTGTTCTTTGGCTCTCACTGTGCAGGTCCCATCTTGGTCCTGGCCATTCCCACATGCTCCTTTTGTGCAGGAACTGCAGTGTATGAAAAGTCATTGCTTTTAGTGACAAGATTTTTCCATTACAGGATTGAATCTTCTAGCTACTGCTCAGCAGAGCGGATGCAAGGCAGAGTTGGGAGCCTCTCCCTGCAGGCTGTCACCTCCCCTGAGGGCTGGTCCCAGCAGAGGCACAAAAACATGCTGCCAGCATCTGCTTGAGGGCTTCACCACCAACGATTGCAGGGGCTGGCGCAGAACGCGGCTGCTGCTGTTCTCAGAAGCCCAGGGACCGGCTGATGATCACAACGCATGGCAGAAGGCCAACAGCAAACAGCTTCCCAGGGACGTGACTCTGGAGAACACTGTAGCTTGGCAAGTACACATGCCACTTCCTGTCATGCGGGGCAGCAATATGGGTACTCGGGCAGCTTTGAGATAGAGGATTATTCAAAAACAAACCTGTACTTATCCTGTACTTTCTGCTTTATGTCTTGCAGCGAATCTTGGGATATATCTCGCTCAAGGTACCCAGAAAGCACCTCTGTAGCATTCTCTAAGTCTGCTTGGTTATTCTGCAATGACAGAAAAAAAAAAAAAGGAATATTTCAGGGGGGGAAGGAAAGGAAGATATTTTTTCCTTCAGTCCAACTGAAACAATTACTGAAATAAAAAGCAGGATTAGATATGCACTGTGTAACACTCTTGTAACCTGCTCTGACCATCAAGATTGAAAAAGTTGAAATTTCTTCATTCGATCAGAAGAGAATCTGCATGTTTACCAGCAAGTCTTATGTCTCCCTCATCCTGAAATATCCTGGCAAGCCTAAAAAAATCCTTTTCTTACTAGCAGTACAGTGTGGTACAAGACAGTTCCCTTTCTTTTTTTTTTACCAGCATTAGCAAAGCCTCTACTGATTCCTGGTACATGCACAGCAGCATCAGAGCACAGCTTTCACTACTGCTCAGTAGTTCTGTGCACACAGCACAGAAGCATCCTGCTTAGGTTTTGCACACAGACCAGCAAAGGACTGTTCTAAATCACAAATAGTCAATGCAGTTTCACTTGTGAAGCAGATTGTTCCTCCACGTTTAGACCTTCAAGTGCAATTTTAATATTAGTGGCCTTGGAAAAAAGCCAACACCAGGGAAAGTCAAAATGCCAGACTTAAGCTTTAACGTCACCTTTGCCAGTTCAAGACAGAACCTCGCTCCCTTTCTTGTTTCAGAGGGCAGCATCTTATAACACTACTTCCTCCTCCAGCAGACAATGCTACACGATGCCCAGCAGGGCCTCTCACTGTAGCACAACAGAATATTAAGACAGACTCTCTTTGGTAAAACTGGGGACAAGAGCTTCTCCAAGCATTAATTCTCTTAGTTCTCTTAGCTTTGTAATTTGAACTCCTGAAAACCATGTTTTCGCCTACCTCAAAGATAATGGACTGATTATTCTTTTTGAGGTAGAAGGCAAAGACGTAAGTGTACATGAGTGTGGCACGACACTGGCAGAGGACGTCGACTGCTTTCTTCAGGAACTGCACCTCGATCCATGACATGTTGTGCTGCTGCATCTCCTCCATTTTCTGCTTCACCTGAGCATAGAGCTTGTGCTCAAAGCGCAGGCTCTGCATATGGTTCATATAGCGGTTGCAGTAGAACAGGTACCTCTGCAGGGCTGCTCTGGATCGCTGTGTTAATTCCCATTAGGGAAAAAGAAAACAAATAGTTAAAACAAAGTAATGGCTGCAAGAGAAGTAAACCCTTCACAGGGCTCTTCCTGACCCTGAGAACAAGCTTCCTTTCCAAAGGTGTTTCCTCTCCTCTCACATTAGCCAGACTTAGATGGCGCCGCTTTGTGCAGCACTGTTAACCCTGACATTGTGTGGAGATGAGAGGCCAGGCCCACAGCAGCTCGCTGTCATGCAGGGGACTTCCTAGCACAGCTGTGGCATCCTCCCTCCCAACCCTGAAAGTAATTAGAATCACATTGCTAAAGCCTGATCAGTTTTGAATTTCAGCCTCTCAATTCAAGTTACAGGACTTAAATGCTTCCAGTGTCATGACAAACAGTAAGAAGCAGATTTGTTTTTTTTTTTTGCTAATAAGGAATTCTAATTAAACAATTACTGTGCTTAAAAGGGCAACCTTAGGTTGCCCAGGCAACACTGATTATAGAGCAGGGGAAAGATGCCATACGTTAAGTAGTACAAGAGAACCAAGATGACTCAATACACAGCCATTAATCTTATTTTTGTCTCACTGACAGATCAGCTGGAAAAAAGTGACAACATAGACATGGTTAGACTTGTACATTGTGGCTGTACAAAGGTAGCACATATCACCCAAAGTCATCCTTATTTGCAGGAGGAGGGGCTGCAGGAAACACTTTGGTTCTTGGCTATAACGGTACTTCGACAGAGATGCAGGAAATGTATTTTTGCAAGCTGCAGCACACAGCATGCCATACCTCCCCATTAAAAAGGGTTTTGGCTCTATCCATATTCACAAAACAGTTTAATGTAGCTGCAACTTCACCCGCAAATTTCTTCTATGCCAAGCCTCCAAGTATAGTTACTGGAATGACAGCAGTCTATTTTATTTACATTCAAAAGGTCTGCTGTGTTTAAACACCTGGTTTTAGAACTTTAAGCATTAAGAACTTTGCAGTAAAGAGCATTTTACAAAGGATGTGAGGATTGTTGTCTCAGACCCACGGCATTATGATGACTTCATGTGAAGAGCTGCTATAAAACAGGCAAGGAAGCATGACAGATAACAACTGAGTTAACATGTTCTTTAAATTGGGTTAAAGTGGCTCTGAACGTTTTTCTTTTTTTCTGGCACAAAACAAGAATCCAAAGCTGCGGAGGAACTTAACTGTCTTTTGGATTTCTGCCCAAATCCAGGAAATTTTTCAGGGGCAATTTATAGGTTTACAGAAAGCACACCACAGGATTGGTGATCTCCCTTATCACCAAAGGTTATGGACTCACCTCCTGTGCATCCCTTGCTGCCTTTGCATCATCCTCATTGTAGCGATTACAGTTGTACCTGTAACAGGGACACCGATTCCACAGATTTCAGTCCAAATCGATGCCATTTGCATCACAGCTTCCTCGCCTTCCAGCAAGGCACACTCCTGAACTCACCAGGCAGATCCGTGGGGCTCCCAGGGGCCCAGACACACCCAGCAGAACTCTGCTTTGCAGTTCTGGTTTCGACAGACCATGTGGTTGCAGCCCCCATCCTTCTCGATGGTGACATGGCATTTCGGGCATTCCTGTTCACAGGACAGAGAGCACCATTAGCAGGGAAAGCACAGAACCCACAACAGCCTTGTGAAGTCAGAAGGGTTTCCATGGCAGTAAGAGATAGCACGTCAAATGAAATGCATGAGTTACTTCTTCCCTTTGATCATCGAGATCCTCTTCCGAGTCAGGCCTTAAAATATTTCCAAAATCAGAGCAGCTAGATAGCAAAAAACCCTAAGGAATAACGCATTTTATCTATGCTGCTATCATAGTGGTACGGTAGATGGGTAATTTCATGACCTTCTCCAAAATCACAGCAGTAGTGATGGTCTATAACAGCCCAGGGGAAGGCATCTGGCTTTCCTCACCATCAAATGTTTAGTCCACTTCAGCAACCAAGCTGAAAAAAGCCTAATGATGAGCTGATATCATGCTGTTATCAATCCGAGACACCTGCAGTTGTAAAATGCCATCCAAAAAGTATCTGAAAATGTGCAGCAAGAATCTAGCGTGCTTCAAAGAAGTTTCTGTCAGCTAAAAAGACACTTCTCCTGGGGCACTTCCACATTTCCCAACGGGTCCCATTTTTCCCCTTCATGTGACACCTCACTGAAGGCTTTTCTACAAAAGCCCGCATGGGGCTTCCCTTTCAGGTGTGAGGCCTTTGACAAATACGAGGATATCAGAGCAGCACTGCACAGGGAAATCTTTGGGGAATAAGGTTTGGGGTTTTTTTATAACACCAATATCATTCTCATACATCAGCAGCATATGGCCACTTCCTAAAACGATATTCAACTCATGTAGAGCATAAAAGATTATTTCTGTAGTATCCCAATGAGTACACAAAGCTGAAGTTGCAAGAATAAACTAAGCTGCCCCTACAAGCAAAGGAAGCCAATCCAGCTCTCTTCTGCCGCATGTTCCTGTCCCCGTGGCACTTCTCTTATGCCGGGACACAAAGCAGCTGCACAAGAACTGGGCCAAGGAACTCATCAGGTTAAAATCAAGCTGCAAGTACAGAGGAAAAAAAACCCAAAAAAGTATTTTAGCCTGCTGAGTTCCTCAGTCCAGCTCAACACAAAGCCACACTAGCATTTATCAAGTTTTTGCAAAAGCCAGTTTTATCTACAAGGCAATAACAAATATATCCAAACAAGTAATCCACACTCGTGTAAAACCAGTTGCAGCTTTTGGTTCAGAAGCATATAAAATCCCCTCCTCTGTTAGGAGCATGTCTTTACTGTTTGCTAACCAGAGCAACCATTTCCTATTCTGGCATTCAGATAAACTCTCAACAAAGGAAGAAACCAACATGTTCAGTCTACAACTGCTACTTTCATATAGGGCACAATCCAACACATTCTTATACATCCACTCCAAGTGTCCCAAGTATTACTACATTTTCATACAAGTTTGCCTATTCATATTGTAAGAGACAGGAGAATTTGCACACCAAGAAGTACTCAGAAGATAGCTCAGGAGGTGCAGAAGACCAATGTGGTCTCCAGCTGTCAGACGTGGCCCTTCCCACCGCAGGGAGGGAGGTCTGCAGTAAGGCAAAGCAGGTTACAAGGGAAAAGAGACAAGGGGGAAGACATGAGAGACTGCAACTTCTTTTTGGCCAACATAATTTAAGTGCATTCAGCTACTTTTGCTTCCTGATGACTGCAAATTTGCAGACCTGAACACTAATGAAAAATAATGTTCATCACAGCAGCTTGACCTAACTTTGAGGTTATCCTTGCTTTGAGCTAGGAGGCTGAACAAGATGACATCCAGAGGTCCCTTCCAACCTAAACACTTTCATGATTCTGGTCTCCCCAGCAATGGCAGAGCGCTCCTCTTGAGTACTGCCACCATTTCTTCCTCTTCAAAGTCCTGCTTTGGTCCTACTGCCTGATCCTGAAGGGGAAGGGTTAAGGACTGGGCAGAAACAGGTGACATCCCACACAACTAGCAAGGTTTTCCTGAGCAAGGGTGTAGCCATTCCTTTGAAAGGAGCTGGTACACTATTACAGGACTTGTTTGGAGAGCACTGCCCTCCTGTTCAGCCAAGAAGGGCAGCGCTCCCATCCCATCAACAGGTCACAACCTTGAGGTTTGGTTCAGGGGTTTTTTTGGCTGGTTGTTTCTCTGATAGGTTCAAGCAGCAAGCAAGCACATAAGGGGATTTTTCCAGCCCTGCTTTCCTCTCCATCACCTGTGTTTGTCCTACAAACAAAGTAGCTGTACTACAGACAGAGTAAATGAAGCAGAGTAGCTCCCTTGCAGGCCCTCTCAGGGGGGACAACATCAAGATATCCTCTTGGGCTGTCCATAGGATAAATACTCAGCCAGGCAAGCTTGTTCCCAATTAGCCAGTCAATGCAGTTCTGTGAATTTCAGAGTCAAAAATGGTCTTTTCTTTGAGCACACTACTCAGTGCAGCATCTATTTTCCCTTTTCCAGCCCTCCTCTCTCTTCCAATCCTGCACCAACACCTCAGGACCCAAATTTAGGTTTATCCCATCAATATCTTTCACAACTGTGAAGATCCCTGCTCAATCAGCCAGGGTGCACTTTGATAACATGTATGAACAGTGGCAATGCACCCGTCACTTCATGACACAGCTCCCCTGTCACTCAAACGCTGACCCTGGGGCACACAGCAATTAATGTTTTTTCAAGAGAAGACAGTGGTCATAGAGCTGTGCAGTTTCTTCCAAACGCATCTCATCTGATGAGATGCCAACATCCATGTGCCTCGGTGGAAGACACAGCTAATCCAAACAAACAGCTGCAGCGATCATTCCTGCTTAGGAAAATCCCACAACTGGAAGAAGAGAGAAACAGTTCCCAGATGACCTGCCAAGCTAGAGAGGCGCAGTAGGGCACGTCCACACCACAAGGATGTGGGGCCATCCTCATCCACAGCTAGGCTCAATTAGGAGCACCGAAATTCTGCTCTCCTGTCTTTGAGGATGAGACCAAGCTCTTCAGTGTCTCAATACTACACGGTGCTTAGGGCTTCTAGCCCTGTGATGCAAACTAGAACAAAAAGACCCTAATTACAGCCCTTTTATTAAGGGGAATGCCATCCTTTTCAAGCCTTTATATGCCTGTCAAGCAAAGCACAAGGAAGACAGATTAAACAGTAAGTTATACAGATGCATGAAGCTGTGTAAAAGTTGGATATTAAAAAAATCAAGGAAAAGACATGAGAGGAACATGCTAAAGAAATGCTGAACACCAGCAGAAAGAAACAAGCACAGCTACACAAGCCACCAACGCAATGAGGGGGAGAGATTTATAGATTAAGGAGGATAGGGAAGGAAGATCTTATTGAGAATTACGGCTACGCAACAACATAATAGCCAGCAAATCAAATTACTAAACCGGTGGATTATTCTGCACGTTATCTGTCATGCTACAATGCAGAAGTGACCTCATTAACATCATTCCACTCAAAACAATTCAGTGTTGTGCTTACACACTGCACTTTGAAACAAAAGCCCGGGCAAACCTGGCAAAGGAGAAAAATCCCTATTTTGTCATAAAAGGCTGTGTGTACATAGAACACCATAAACCTCAGCTGCTGTTCTATGGATGAGAGGCTAATTAGAAACATATTTCATATTTCAGGGCAGGTGAAACAGATTAGCCCTCTCTGGGACTGCTAGAGGCAACTGGTGTACATCAGCCTCCCAGCCACGTTCACAGCAAAGCTTTCACCTATAACCTGTCCTAAAAAAAAAAAAAATCCTGAAACACCACAGGGATTTCTTAATGCATTTCAACAAAATCCGAAACCACTGAACTTAATTATGGATAGCGCAAAATAGTACACTGTGACAACACCTAGAGTCATTGAGCAAAGCAGGGCATTCTAAACACTTGCTCATCTGAGAGGAAAAGACGGCACTTTGACATCTTAGGAAAGATGCTGTTCACAGTTTTGGCACAAAACTGCGCTGGTGAGAAACGAAAGAGCAAAGTTCGATGCTGGTGCCCGGGGAGGATCTACCGGGCTGCCAGAATTTCCACGTGTTATAACAAATGTAGGACTTCCAGAAAGTACAGAGGGAGCGCATGTTCAGACATTAAAAAGTGACCTGAAAAGGAAGAGAGCTGGGTTCATGCCATTTTATCTTGCTTAGAGGAGAAAAATGGCCAATAGCTTTTTTGGAAGAAGAAAATCTGCCTGTTTTATATATCAGACATTCAAGCCCTGTCTAGCCTGGAAGATAATGAGATGGTGACATGCCAGGAGCCAAAAGCAGTAAGGCAGGGGCATTTTTAGTATCAGATGAACAACTTTCATTAACACCAATTTAACTTCAACAAAAAACCCACTGCCTTAACATCACAAACTCAGGTTTGAAATAGAGTTTTCCCCCTCCTTTTAGGCACCTTTCAGGCAGTCTTGATACACCTTACGAGCCAAAAATAAATGCATAAATCCAAGTTTTCTACATTTCTTATTCCTTTAAAGGTCCACTTAACAGAAGTACCTGATCTATGTGGTTTCTTTATTCCCAAAGCCACACGAATCAAACAATACCTGAAACCTGCCTAGTTTAATTCAAGGAACTATTTAAGAACCAAGTTTGTAGAACTAACTGAAAAAGAAACAAACATGCAAAACCTTGGGACTATTCAACCCTTCTCTGCAAGAAGACTGAGAACTAAAGGTTTGTTAAAGAACTTGTATTGGCTTATCTCAAGTTTATATTAATTTAGTTAAGCTGAACTCATATGTGAAAGTATCGGAAGTAAAAGGCCATCAACTCCAGCACACTCTCCACTGCAAGGGCTATATCTTTTGGACAAGTAGAAAGAATTTACTGCAGGTCTCCTAAGTGCAAATAAATGAATGCAAAAAAAAAAAAACCAACAAAAAAACCAACTTATACAGGAAACCACAGAACTCACTACTCAAATCTCCTCGATTTTCATTCAGACCATTCTACATAATTTATCAAAAAATGCATCACATCACTCCAGTTTGTGAACAGAAACCAATTCAGCTGGGTTTCACTTTTCTATTCTCTTATACAACAATTGTCTAATTTTCTTTTCCTATTCTGTCTCCCAGGGCAAGCTGGAACAAATGTATCTCTCATTCTCCTGTTGCAAAGGATTACCCAGATTTCAAGCCCACATTCCAGGAGGACTGGTATTTTTCTTTTATACCTTCATCTTGGTAAGACAGGAAGTTTTCTTCCCTGAATGGAGACCACATGGGACA
The DNA here is from genome assembly GCF_047370975.1 of Nipponia nippon. Classification (NCBI taxonomy): domain Eukaryota; kingdom Metazoa; phylum Chordata; class Aves; order Pelecaniformes; family Threskiornithidae; genus Nipponia; species Nipponia nippon. The sequence continues at coordinate 26,548,897 of NW_028262413.1, read as the reverse complement.
GGACTGCAGCTCAGCATCACGCTTGGAGGACTCGAGAAAGCACTTTTCAAAAGCTAGAAACAGCAATGAAGACCACAGTAGCAATTAAATTACTTGGAGAGTTTTTCCCCACTGAAAACGGGGATTTTTGCATCGAAAGGTACCTGATCCAATTCCTTTCTAGGTTCTTCAAAATGAAGAAATTCAACACAGAATTTGGGCTCTGACTTGCAGTCACTGAAGCAAATAGCTGTGAAGGAACAAGACATCCCTCCGCAAACGCAACTGCCCCATTTTCCTGCTAGAAATAGTACAGAGAGAGTAAGGACAGGTGTATGTGTGCTCCAACTGTGCAATTCCTATCCCAGTGTATCACTACAACCTCACACTACAGCAGGAAAGGATTTTACTTGGTTCTTCTCTGAACAGCAGCAGGACTGTGTCACTGTCAGATAGGCACTTGGGTTTCTCCGTGCCTTTGGCCAAGGGCCAGCAGGCAATTCAGGCAAGAGGAGGTGGTGGCTGGCAGCCCCACGGCTCTGGGCTGATCCGGTTCTCCGAAGCTCCAATTGCACATGTTCCAGCAGCCAGCGTCACTCGTGCTTCATCATTATAGCAGTGTGAAATTACCACCTTTCACATCTCTGCTGCCCACAAGAAGCCAGAGATTATTACAAGGGGTGGGTTACATTTCCTGCCAACTTCCCCCTCAATTGAATCTAGCATCAGTTCGGAGAGGAAGAATTGTGATATTGTCCTTCAGTTAATTCAATTGATATGGATACCATAAGACTCCAGGACAGTTGGCTTGCTCAAATGTCTGGTGTAATTACCCTGATGGTTTTTTTTTTTCCTGTTGCTGCTGTACAGCCTAGGCTCCAAAGTATCTTCTTGCTGTAGGAGCATCTCATATGGTATTAGAGGAAGTAGCTTACACAGGGATGTTCAAGGACAACAGCTCTTCTGCAGCTGACACGAGACTACAGGAACTAACAGATAAGCTGGGCTGATGCCAGCGTGCCTTGGCCATACTCATTTCCCCTCCTCACTGTCCTCTGGATGGTGTTTCCCACAAAAAGTCTTCTTACTCCGGCCATTCAATACTATTTCTGACAGCCTGAGCTGTGCTTTAAATACCAGCCCAACCACTCGCATAGCTCCTAGCTGACAAAATCTAGACTTGGGGCTGGGGTGGGAAGACCATCTTTACAATAATATTTCTGTCTATGCTTAAGTCTGTGGGCAAGCAAGCTGCAGAAACCCTTACCGTCTTGTCTGAAAGAGACAAGTAGCTTCCTATTTCCAGTAGCCAGCATTAATGGCACATTATTCATGTTTGGTCTGCATTAACACATATGCATATATCATTTCAGCCTTTTCAACAAACACAGCATCCAGTAATGGAAAGCTTAACATATGATCATAAAATCCAGCAAGGAGAGCTCAGATCCTGGTCTTCAGCAGCACATGCCAAGGCTGGGGCAGGTAGAAGACCAACAGACCTACGGCCGTGACCAGTATCACACCCCTGAGGGGCAGCAGCAGCAGCACCTGATCTGGCTCCCAAGGGCTTTGTCACAGGCAAAACAGGACTGCAACACAGGCAAAGTAGGGCTGTGGCCATTCTGATGTCCCAAATATTTGATACCCAGGGCTAAAAGCTGCTTTACGTGTGCTTTACACTCAGCCCTTTCCAGCCCTTCTTCCAGCTTAATACAGGCAACACCTGAAGATCAAGCAAACTTTGAGCAAATTTGGCTCAGTTCTTGAGCCACAATACATCTTTGAACACACCCACCTCAGAAAAAGCCAAGTTTACTTTATTGAGCAACATTCAGCCTCCAAGCGGGGACCACACAAGTCTCAGCCCACAAAACAGAAAGAAGCAGCCGTGACTGCACAATTTCAGTCTGACTTTAACTGTGTATTTCAGCATGATGGGTGTTTCTGCTTTCACCATAATGCAACATTCCAGTTCAATGAAAAACACACAGCCAGCCCCAGAAAGAAGCAGCCCCTGCTGCAAACAATACGATTAACCAATTACACAACAGAGCTAAGGAAACAAAGCAGCCATTTCCTCACACCCTCCCCACCTTCTTCCACCCTCCTGGCTCAGCAGTCCTGAGACCCAGGTCTGCTCCTAATGCCCCAATGGCATCTGCTGCTTTTGTTTTCTTGCCACCATGCCAACCTTTGTTTTAATTCATCCTAAACTGAACAAATGCTGAAGTTTCAGGCAAAGTTGGGCTAGCTGGAACAAAGACATTTACATAATAAAATCTTAACAGCTGTTCTGCCAGTCTCTATCTGGAATCCTGCCCAGCAGAAATGAACAACTCCTCAAGAGGCCAGCCCAGGGGATTTAAAGGCAGATGTAAATTATCACAGCCAAATCAAGCCACAGGTGGTGTTAACATGTTTCACACGCTTGGAGTGAGGCACAGATTTACTTAGGGAAGCCATCAGTGCCAGACAGGAGCCCAAAGACTTAAAAACTTGAGCTTCCTTTGGATCTCCAATCAACTCTTTCTTACAAGAGCAAACTCCACTTATCGGGAAGAACCTCACCTGACTGGAGGCAGTAACACCTCTTTGCTCTTCAAAAAAAGAGTACTTCAGTGTACTGCGGATTTTAAGGCTTGCTCTTAACTAATGACATTCAACAGAAAGAATAATCCCAGTACAGAGGAATTAGGCTGTCATTCTTCTTTTCATCTGGTAAGTCTATATATAACATGAGAAAAACCCCCACCTTTGTGTTCGCTGCAATCCAATTAGAAGTTTCACTGTCATCATCACACTTCTTAATCCATTTCTTTAACCACTGTTAGAAAAATGAAGAAAGAAGAAAGTTACATTTAAATAGAGGAACTGTAAATATTCTTAAGACAGCTGCTTGCATTAAGGTAACGGTAAGGAATGCATAACCACACGGGATATGGGAGGGTGGTGGTGCTGCAAAGCAGTGCAAACAGCAACTAATTTAGTTGCAGACATTTCCTGCAGCACCACCCTGATCCAGCGAGCACACTCACTCAGCACAAACACTTCACCAATGAGTTTGCAGTTCTTAAGTTCAACCAACACAAACTTCACATGGGACTCTAAAATAAGGACGTTGTAACAGTGATCTGCCAAAACTGCAGTCAGACACTCCGTGATACCTAGCTTTACATCAAGCCAAGTTTTTCCTTAAGCTTGCAATGCTCACCTTATGCTTTTTTTTTTTTTTTTTTTAATTTTAAAACCTCACAGAGAATATAGCTTTGTCAAATGAACGCAAGTAACAAAAGCAAAAGACTGCTTGCACATGTTAGATAATAAACTGACCACATCTAGCCTGGAAAGACCAGCTAAATCATACTAAACCTTTGGTGAGGCTTCCCTCCCCTCTCCCCAAGGAAGTTTTTTTCATATTTGTCACTAGGAATGCAGACTGCTCTGTCCCCAAGGCATGAAACACGGCTGTCCGTCAGCTCTGCACAGGTCACAGGATCCCAGGCTTGATTACAGCTTTCAACAGCTCCACGAACAATTCTAGAGTTCACTGCACAGCAGCAGGTCCCAGGACAAAATTAATTCCTTCAGTACAACAAATCGTAAGCCTGCTGAAGCACTGAACACCTACAGAAACATCTAGTACAAGAATGCTTGTTGTCAAGTGAAGCATTCACTCCTGAAGCACCTTCATTCCTCTTCAGAGGGTCACAACTGTAAGAGCCTCCTCCTCCTCCAGACATTTCCCCATCTGGCTGAGGCACTGTTCCTTCACAAGGTCCAACTTTGAGGCATCCCAAAGGCATCCAATATGATTTCACTGATTCTTCTCACGCTATGATCTAAACATGTGAACTACTATGCTTCTTGATGTGAACAGCTGCAAAGCTTGTGCTTCATTTCTACATCTTGCACATAAATGGACTTTAAACTTTTTCAAGTCATGCATTTAGAAAAGAACTTTGATGTGCTCACCTTGCATTTAACAGGATCATGCCAGTTTTCACCACAGTTAAAGCTATAAGTGAAAGAAAGGGGAAAATAAGCAAATAAGGCAGATGATTACACTCTTAGTTAACTAGGTTAACACCATGGAAGTTTTCTTCTGGGTTGTTCTACTGAGAGACCAAGGTCAGTCCTAAGGAAACATTATACATGTCAAGAAACCCGCAACCCTCAAATCCCCCAATGGCCATTTCAGAGCAGTATATCTCTCAATACACTTTGATTCTCTACAGTGCCTGCAGTCAAGAACCTCACCTAATCTGAAACCATTCAGCTGAAGGCCATCTCTCACTAAAAGCTAGATCTGTCTCCACATCAAAGGAGGCCTGAGAGACAGAGAGCAACAACTACATAGTGACATGCTTTGTAACCAGCTGTATCCAATCCTGGCTTACCATTTGAAGCCCACCCCATACTTCTCCCACCATCTAAACCACATCCCAATATAAAGACTTACAGAATACATACTAATACACTTTCAAGGTAGTAAGTAAAAAGCAATATCAGCATCTTTTACTTCATTGTTCTTACCAAAACTGACGTCCACATTTGCAGCGAACAGGTTTAGCATCAGGATATTGAACTTTAACAACATGGTGGCAATCTGGGGCAGGACACCATTTTAACAGTCGATTACACTACGAAAAAAAGAAAAAAGCATAATAGAAAAAGGATGCTGCACAAGGACCCCACCTGCCCTTCATCTCTTTTTCATTCTTTCAACCATGACCTTCAGTCACAGTCCTTCCTGTCTTACCAATCCTCTGCAATAAGAGTGCTGTCTCCTCAATCTAAGCATTTACTTTCTTTCTACTGAAAGAAAGCAGGAACATGATAGTCAACTCTTCACTGCCAAATGGCCTCTTATGAAAGATGAGGAGCATAAACACTTCTGCTGACCTCCCAGCTGACCCAGAGAAAACATTTGAAGAATATGAAGCTATGAAGCTTTCCACTGAAAAAAGCATCTGTCATTTGCAGCTACCCATCTCTTCCACAACTGTAACAGCCTTTCTGAAACACTGCTCACACCACACACACTAGCTTTTTATAAGCACCACTTTATAACACCCCTTGAACGCCATCTCATCGCCTGTTCCTGCTGTACTGCAGCCAGATATGGGTCTGCACTGCTAGACTCTTGTCAGTCTTTCAGCCTGCAACACGTGTTTGTCTCCAGTGTTGCATTAAAAAAAACACTGCGAACATCACTTCAAACAAGGAGCGAAAGTTTGATCCCAGTAACAACTTACATACTGGGCCCCACAGTGAATCTGAACGTGTACAACTGGACACTGGAAAAATCTTCCAAAGCACCTTCCTCTAGGTTTATTTTAATTTTGAAGTGGCAAAGCTATTAGTATTTTGCTAAAAACAATATTGCAACTTTAATTCCAATACTATCTGTTTACTATATCTCTAGGTCTTTTGTCCTGCAGATTTTTTTTTTTTAATATTTTCCTACAACTATACCTGTAACTAAACAGGCTATAAAATAACCCCTGCAAAGCCTCTAACTTGTAGTTACACATGATTAGAGACTATGCATTTTTTGCATACAGTTATAAACAAGCCTCACTTCTCTAGTTTGGTACCCGTGTGAAACAAAACAACCTAGAAGCCATTAAATATTTCAATTAAAACACTCACCTCTACAAAACTATTGGTTATTAAATGCTGGTACTTTAATTTAACCTTAGAATCTGTGATCAGACGCCTGTGGAAAGGGAAGAAACACAGAAAAATTTTTATAGTAGAAAACTTTTTTCCATACATAGCCAGTAAGTTCAGACAGACAAATTATTTTGATTCTTCCTTCTATGCTTGTACTTTTTTTGTACTTACCTGTTCTCTATTTATTTACTATATTACATTACTGTGAAATCTACAACTATGGTATTTAACTTTTAATATTAACTTCAGAATCATACAGAAAGCTCATGCAATTCAGAAGTACTGAACCTGTTGATGTGGGGATTTTTTTTTTTTTTTAAAAAAACCAACACTTTCCTGAACAGCCCAAGAAACAGAGCAAACAATTTCATTAGTTCATTTACATTAAACATGCACGTTTTGTGGCAAATCCCTTTAAAAAGCTCCAGAACAACTGTTGTATGGTTACTAACTTTGGTAGATCTAACGTTATCTGGGTTCCTATGGAATGGTACAGCTTCAGTTAAAAGTTAATGTGGTTTTAATCTATTTATCATAAAAACAAAGTTGATTTAAATTCAACATCATAGAGGGTGTACACAACGTTGACTTAATTTAAGTCAGTCAGCTCAGAAGCAGGCGAGCAGAAGAAAAACCGAGAGAGAATAATCCTTTAAAAGCACAGTAACCACTTTTCTCCTGGACACATTGACCCAGCAGCCATTTGCAGACTGTCCAGCCTAGATGCATTCAAAATAATTTAATTATGTATTACTGAACACTTTTACGTACATCTTCCAGTTATGACTGAAGTGTCTTCTGCATATATAAAAACTCACAATATAAAGTTGGATTAATACGCACTTTGCGGTACTTCTATTAAATCAAACTGTGGAATACAGCTTTATACAGGCCATACCACGTATAAATATTGAAATTAATAGATTATCCATTTCAGGGTGCAGCCAAAAATCAAGCATACTCCCACCCATTATCATGCCAACATTCATTAAAGAACAGAGCATGTGACGATGCAATGCTGCATAAATCCTCGCCCTTAGCAGTCTGAGGAGCTCCTCACCAAACGACATGCTGGTTATTACATAAACATAGCACATGGCAGCCAAATTCTCTGTGCTAAAATAAAACAAATCAGCTGACAAAGCATCTCATCAGGCCTGTGTCCGTGGCAAGCCTGCAATTTTGGAGTGAAACTTATTGAAGAATGAAAAAACAATTTGAACTTATAATATGAATTAGAAATCTCACTTTCCTACTCCATACCCAAGCTGCTAGGCATAATAAATGTTACTTTAAAAATTTATTGTATATCAGGAACTGGAATTTAAATGAAGAGTAATGCCATAGCTAACCAGAGCGCACAGAGTATGTAGTCTGCTGGTTTTTTTGCTTACAAAACTGCCTATGATCACTCCATGTTAGCAACCTCACTTGCTCTAGGTTCAACAGCACTTTCATAGTACCACTCAGGTCAAGACCTTCAAGAACTTTACTCTGAATATTATTGTCTTTTGACAAACCGTAAGTGAAATTAAGAGATGAAAACCATTCCCAGTGCCCATGAACCACCCTTTGGGGTACATTCCTCTGTGAGCCAGGCTATAAAAGAAGCAACCGCACCAAAGAAGCCAGGTTGGAAAAGCAAACTGCTTGCAAAAACAACTTAACTCTTGATCTCTTCTGGCAGGTCAGTTCAGAACTACACAATCTCAAAAATTCACTCAAAGATGGCAGCAATCCTTTGTCAGATCATAAGTTTTGCACTTTTGTTCTATTCTGATAATGCAAACTCCTCAAAGACACCAATCAGTGGAATTAGCAAAATGCACATCATGTGAGATGTCAAACACCTTCCCAAAGGAATTACTTCAAGACCTTACTACATTCTGATCCGATGCAGAAGCACTGGTATTTGCAATTATGCAAAGGAAGATTAAAAATGAGGCAGCACTCCATACAACTTCCATACAGGAACCCAAAATCCATCCATTCCCACTGAGTGGGTTGATTCTCAGAAGTTATTACCAGACTGCTGCCACCCACAAGCACCGGTCATTAGACACACCAGTCATAAAGGCAGCCTGCCTTGCTTATTAATGAAATCAACATCATATAGGTTAACGTAATTACCAGCAGCATTAGCAAGGGTGAATAAGGGATAGAAACAGATTACCTTCAGCCAGTTTGAAGGTCTTGAAAGAGCTGAAAGGGACCCTCTCTTCAATCTTCCTACTTAAGCTCAACAGTAACAAGGAAAACCGACAATAAGCTAGCTAAATACTCACAAATCCAGGAAAGTCATCTGACTTGCTAACTTTGGACTTGTATGGAGATAATTCAACTTTGAGATATACTGCCTTGCTGAGAGCAAGTACCGAGAAGAGAGCAAATTAATAACTTGGCCTATTTACTTTCATTTCCTGATGGATAAAGAAACTGATGTCTCTATACATCACACAGTAATCTTAGGTTCCTATAACCTGGAAACCTAGACCTGGAGACCTTGTAAAAAGGAAAAAACCTAAAAAGAGAATAATTAAGGCCATGGGAGGGGGTACAGATTCCAGTCGGAATTACTTGCATTTTTATTCATGCCATGTCATAAGACTGACCATCTCTGCTTTTAAAGGAAAGCATTATGCTTTTGTGAAAAAATGCACCTCCCTCCCCAGACATTCCAGGTGTCCTCTGTAAGATCAGGGAAAGATGGATTTTAACCTCCACAAAACATTTATAGTTTTACTTAGACAAAGAGAACTGTTTGCTTTAACACCTAGATGCCATTTTACTATCATAGCCTCAGATATCTCTGCCATTTCTAGGTGGGGGGGAATCCCACAGCACATGGTGTGAGTTGAAGACTGCACAGATTCACCCCAGTGTCATGGTTTTCTGTGCTATAAAAGCCATGAAGTGAAACGTAAGGATAGTCAGACCTACTGCTAATATCAAGCAATAGCAACAGAAGCCATAGCAACAAAAGCCAGTGCTGCTCTCGTCTCCTTCCATCCTTTCCTTGCTCCTGCTACCATCACAGCCTCTACTGAATTCAGCTAGTCTACCTTACATTCACTATTTGAACAGCTTATTTGAACTGTTGCAATCAAGAAAACACTCAAGAAATTTCCTGAGAGTATACAACACCACAAGTTGAGTTCAGACTCCTGTAAACAAAAATCTCAATCAAGTCGCTCAAGATATTATGCTAACTTCAGTTCAGTTTCCACCCACTGAACTCTACAAGCCATCCCTCAACAGGGCATGAAAACATTTCAGCTACTTCCACTTCTATCCAGCCTACACTTCATGACTAACACAGAGCCACTAATGCAGAGGGATAAGGGAAATCACTAGCCTGAAAGCAACTGATATAAAACCCAGCAAATTAATATCAACGAGTGAGTCAGACTTCAGGAAGGAAGGAATAAGGTAACAGAATAAGCTTCTATTAAGATGCTTTTTAGCATAAAGAATTAAAATGAACTTAATCAAAGTTCAGAATTATGAAGGATATTACTCATGCAATAACATCACCCAATATAAAAGAGAAGGAAGCTCATGGAATTCACTGCTCCACCATGTATGAGCAGTCATCCTACAGCTGGACAACTTAATTAGCAAAGTGACAGAGGCTGACATACCAGCTTAATCAAATCTTATGTTTGAGGGTCAACAGCTTTCTATCAGAGCGCAAAATACACGGCCTACATCAGACCATACACAGGACTTCTTGCCTCTGACTCACATATTAACTATAGCTATAGGACTTGGTGAACCAGTGGGTTGACCTAGGTAGGAAGTCCTAAATTCCTACATAAATCAAAGGAAACAAAATGCACAAAGCAATTAAACAGGGTTTGGAAAGACTGCCTGGTGTTTACTGTGCTGTCATGCTGACCAAATTGGTCAGTCTTTCCTCCAAGTACTGTGGCATGGATTTTTCAGACCTAAACAGGAAGTTACAAGACATACCAGTATCAAAATAGACAGTTCAAGACCAGCCCCTCTGCTGCCTGAAAGCCTCTATGCAGTTTTTTTTGTAAGCCAGTACATTTGAATAGCACATGAATAACAAAATGGAAAAAAGAGAGGAAAGCCAAGGGGTAGCAACCCATCATACTTACATAACTGTATTGTCATCGACTAAGATATCACAGCCATGAGCAGGGCATGAAATGGTCTGAAAAAATACAAAAAGGTCTTAAAAGGAACAGTGTTTATCCTCTTTTTGCATCACAAAGAATCGCAAGGCAACAGACTTCACTACAATCCATAGCAAAAATAGTACACTGGCTCTATCATCACGCCCCAGATGTGCCACTGTGCACAGCATGATTCCTCCCACCCAGAGCAAAGATGTCTGCATTAACTCCATATAGTTCCCCCTTCAGCTTCACCCACGGCAAAGACTGCAGCCCCCAAAGCTTTGGGGCTTGGGTTTTCTTTGTTGTTCTTTTGGGTTTTTTTAAACTTTAGTGCGGAAGAATTGTCCCTTTTCTTTCCTCCTCCTCTCCAATACACAGAATTTTCAGAGATACGTCATGAAGTAGGTGAGTTGACTTTTTACCTGTCCCATGCCTTCCTCCATTATTTTGGTAGTTAAATATTCACTCCAGCACTGCATACAGAACTTGTGTCCACACTCTAGGCCAGTAAAGTACTGCAACAACAAAGAACACAAGACATTGGATCATTTTATCACATGGATTCACTCGATCATTTCGCCCTTCCTGGTGCTGTGCAGTTTATCACATTTCTCATCCCCCACACCAAACCTCAGACACTACTATTTATTTTGCATCATCACCACTACAGAACATTGCCAATGCAGCTTTAGTCATGCTTTCAAAGCCAGACTTCAATCCCCAACCCTAGCAGCAAGGAAAGGTGTGGCTGACTCTTCCATCCTGCCTCCCCATTTAAATTGATCCTTGTTTCAGGAGTATATACAGAGCATAGCATGGCTCTCCCGTTTTACTCTTGCAAATGAGTAAAATAAATGCAACTCCACCAAACAGGTCACAGTTGTAAGATGATATGGAGTCTTCTTTCCTCCTATTTTTCCACTTGGCTTGCTACCACATGTGGGTGCAGCCCAGAAGTCCCAGAATATGCACACCAGCTATGCACAGGCACTAATTTAGCTCCCTCTTTTATAACAAACAGTAAGTGATCAGCGAGCAGTCTGCATTACTGGGTGAGCACTAAACAACAGAAATAGAAAGAATTGTGTCCACTTAGGCTTTTAATGCGTATGCATAAAGTTTGCCAACTTACTTGGTAAACTTCCCTCTGAAACCCAGATGCTCATCAGATGAAGACACTAAAGATCCTAATTGGCAGGTGTAAATTACTAAATACAATTCAAAAATGATTAGCTGTTGCAGACAGCAGCAAGGACAACTTCATCTGTGTATGCATCACCTACACAGAGTTTGTCAAGATACCATGTGGGATTGAACGGTTACACAAAGGGTGGAGAAGCAAACACTGCTGAGGGAAGACTGAAATTAAGTTACTTTTCTCCGGTCATCTTAAAGTTATTTTATACTCAGAGCCAGGGGCAAGCACAAACTATATTTAAACAGTTCACTCGTACCACTATGCGGGTTACTACTTGATGGCTTAGCTTTTCAAACCATCTTATTCTCAGCCAATAAGATAAAACAAGAGCTCCACCCTGAGATACTACCAACTTGTATGAAACTCCACAAATGAAAGAAACCTGGTATCCTCTGCAGAACAGCCTGAAACAGCAGCAGGATGCTGGTATTTAGGAAAAGGAGAGAGTCCATTTTAAGAAAACAATGTTCTTCCCAAACCACCTCCTTGACGATTACAGACTCAAGATTACAGCCACCGTATCACCCATTTTGTTCATCTGACACGGGCATATTAGCCAGGTTATGCTCGTCTTTTGATGCTACAGCATTTGGGAAGGTGCTTGTTAGCACGTTCTTCCCACAGCCTCGCCATTTTGTGATTCACACTCATCTGGCACTGCTGCCATCAACAGAGGTACAGGTTTGAACCTGAGGCTTGGAAATGTGCTGTGATGCCACAGCCAGCGGGCTCGACTGCCTGCCATTCCCACAGTCCTGTCAGAGAGCACTTACCAGGAGCAGCAAGGCAGTTAAATCTGACCTGACCAGTCAGCGAGAAGTGAGCTGAGCATCTGACTTCATTCCAGGTGAAAAGAGATACCCGCCCAAACCTTTGCTTTCTCTGGAACAACAAATCAGAGTGGTGTGCCCAGTCAGCACCACAGCTCAAGGAGAGAGGAAGCTGACAGCTATGGGGTGCCCAGGTACACCAACTCCAAGACTGAAGAAAAATACCTTCCAATTTTTAAACCATTCCTGAGCTGTCTAACAAGGTATCTGATGCTCCACAGATGCTGCTGTGGCCAAGTGACGTCCCCTGGAGATGCAGGGTTATGACAGAAAAGCTGCAACATCTGTTAACTTTCGGGATGCCAACCACACACAGCCTAAAGATTGCGCTGACTTTTCCCAGAATTATGGTTTCTCCACATGTGATGGGAAATAAGCATGGACAAGGGGACCATCCCTTAATGAACCTAAATACTCCTGCAGCAAGCACACACAGGGAGGCACTACAGAACATATGTAAGCACCTATCTTCATTTAAGACTCATTTCAGTTACTTCAGACAGTGAAAAGATTTGCTAAATGCCCACATAAAAGGCAGCCACCACGCTTCCTCCCAGGCTGCAAAGAATTCAGAGTATCTTTCAACTCATTTCTTTACTTTGAGGGAGTTCCCAATTATTTTTGGCTAAGCTGACAGCAGATGTCAAGGGAGCAAGCAAAAAGGCCAACATAAAACCACCAAGTGTAAAGGGTAACTGACTTCTGAAACAGCACGTTATCACAGGGGACAGCTCTACTTTCACCCTATCTATACTCATCACCTACTTTTCTTGCAACGCCAAGTGCTAGCAGCAGCATGCTGCCATTCAATACCTGTCCCTGCTCTTCTGGTAGCATCAAACTGACCAAAGCAGGGATCAGCTGCCCCAAGATGTGTTTACCATGACAGCTTCACTCTTCTCCTTCTTTACTTCAGTAATGCCAGCACTGACAGACTAAGTCATCTGTGTGTCCTTAGAACAAACACACAGTTTGGACAATAGTACGATGTTCCCTAAACACCCCCACCCCGGCGGCCTTCCTCTTAAATGGGACCTGAAGGGCAAGGTGCAAGAGAGGAGGTGGGCAAAGCTAACACCCTCTCAAGTCCTGTCTTCACCAATAAGTGTTTCGCCTGAAGTAACTACTGGGTTTTGACATGGGTTCATGGGGACCCAGAGGGACTAAAATATCTCCCTTAAGTTTTCAAACCACCAGAGTGCAGGCTGCCTTGAGAGCATCAAATGCCTCGTTTTGCAGATGCTTCCCAAAACCTCAAATCACCATTCTTTGGAGATGACAGAAAAACTGTAAGGGGAATACGAAGTCTTTACATGTGCTTTAAAAGGCAGACAAATACCACCTGCAATCACCCCATGAGAGGGTGAATATTTAAGACTCTTACATTCCTCTAATAGCTGTACACTGTAAAATTTCTTAACAGGTGCTACTCTAAACTCCCAACTTTCTATAGGCTGAAAGGGGCTCTCAGGAAAAAAATACAGCTTTTTCTGAGCGAAAAAAAAAATAAATAAAAGCTGACCACTGCAAGAGGATTTAAAAGCTGAGATTTTAGGTTAGGTATTGAACATAACTTATCCTAGAATTTATAATTCACATTCACCAAAAACAGCTTCAAAACAGATTTCAAACCAGATGGCTTACAGTCACCTTAGACACAGAGACACTACAGCCTTTTAAAAAAGTAATAATAAATATTAGTTTTCATCTATGCTGCAGCTTTGGATATGGCAAAGAAACAGAGAGGTTCCCCTCTGTTCTCTCTTGACTTAATCAACACTAACAATTTAGAGACACCTCTGCTCACTTGCAACGTCTCACTGTTCCAGCTAAGAAACTGCTCTTCCAATAACTGGGCCACTACTATTTTTAATGTGCTACAAAACTACAAAAAATAAGAGGTATCAATGTGCTTTGTGCAGGTCTTTCCAGTAGCGAGAAAGCTGCTTCCCAGGCAGCACATGTATCCCCAGCCAGAGGATAGGCCTGTCGGTTGTGAGTGCTCGGCATATTGTTCACACCCAGCACAGCAACTACATTAGAAAGGAGGAGAATAATATATTAAGAACATGAAACCTAGATCTGAAGGTTCCAAGAGAACCTTTTCCGGACATAAGATCAAAATTATTTCCTTACTACCCAATGTGGAAAGTCTGCAGCGATTAAACAGTAGAAGTTTAGCATAAGGGAGAGAGCTAGACAAATTTCTCAAGCTTTCTGATTCAAAGCACTTCTTTATAGAAAGCAAGCAACGACTCTCCTTAGCAGCTATTCTCTAAAAAGGAAGTCAGTGTATAAGGCTTAAAAGGAGATGCACAAAGTCTTGTGGTTATGGGCTCAAGAGCAATAGCGATCTTAACACTGAGATTCTCAGCTGCCTGAAACTGGGCTTTGCTCTCCTCTGCTCCAGAGCAAGGAAAAGGCTTGCAGTCAGGCTGCAGCAGCAATAGTACTTTATTCAAGGCTACTCATAAACCCCAAAGCTCATAATGATTTCCATTCTTGCTGAAAAGCAAGCTCATAAAACACACCCAGACCAAGAGTGGAAGCCTTACGCAAGGGCTGCTCTGCTCTTTAAAGGTCAGGCAGATGTTATGGTGTTTTGGAGGGTCAGGACAGCTCCACCAGGAACGGTAAGATCCAATAAAGGAAGAATTCCTCACGTATGTCAGCACCCTGCCTTTTGGCAAAGCCATGGATGGACTCTCTATTTGAGCTTTTCCACTAATCTCATTTTCTTCCAGGATCTCCCATCATTATGTCCTGCCGCTGGGAAGTCACAGCAAAAACACAGCAGAAGCCTGGACCTCTGATTAATGTATTGGAAAGTTTAGTATTTGTGAATAGCTACAAAAAAAAAAAAGCTGACCATCACCAATCTTACCACAAACCAGAAGACTAATTTAGAGCCCCAGCAAGCACTTCTACCCATATCTTCTACGATTAAGAAGGTATTGCACAAATACGATAAAGACCCAAAGACATCCACATGGATTGTGTTCTCTGAACAGCACAACTTTATTTTACTTCTACTCCTACTCAGTTTTATTCTAGGCTTTCTAGCTTGACTATTTTGCATCATTATTTACTACTTTTATAAGCCACTTCCTGTCTTGTCATTCTATTTAAGTAAATCCCTTTGCCTGTCATGCTTTCCACGTGTTTTTTCTTTCATGTATCACTTACTTGCATGTCTCAATTGATATCTGACCTTTGTAAAAATCACTTGATCTACTGCTTGCTTTTTTCTGAAGAACTTCACTATGCTGCTGCCCAGACCCCAGCACCCTCAAAGGTTTTTGCAGAAGGAATAATCATTTGATTTGAAATACAATCCATTTCATGTAAACTAATACTGTTTGAGGTTTGTTCAAAAAAAAAAAAGAAAGAACAAAACAACCCCAAGTTTGTGAAACCACACAGTAAGAATTAAACAGAACGCATAAAGCACTACATAATTCCGTGGTCCCCTGCCACATTACTTGGATCAGCTGCAGCACGCAAGACAAGGTCTACTGCATTAAGAAACAATCTTGAACACCGTTTTTTAATGTATATACTACAGATTTGAATATTCAATGAAAAAAGTGAAATCTCAGTTTCACTTCAAAGGCTTTTTAAAAATACCGTTGGAGAAGTCCTTACTGACTTCCGCTCAAAATGTTAAGTTTCAGATAGCAAAGCTGGGAGAGGTGCTGGCAGATACCACCTTGACTGCCAGGTACTTACCGAGTTTGGGTAGTTCAGATAGCAGATCTGACAAGGCATATCCTGGGCTGACGATCTTGTATTCATCTGGCGTGTTCGAGACTTTTTACTTGGATTAATTACATGACACTCTGCAAAGAGCTTCTCCAAGTTGCCATCGAAGTACCTGCATAACACACACAAGAACATGAAAATTTAACTGCCCTCCCTTTAAGTCATTTTTCAAATTCTATTTAGGAGTTAAATACTTAAAAAAACTCACACACCCACTACTTTTAACAAACTATTCACTAATATAACCAACACGGCCCTGACCACAGAGGTGGATATTAGACAACTACATCATTTCAGAGATTTGGGCTTGAATTGAAAATTCAAATACCTTCAATTCTTCAGCTGCATTTCAAGTAATTCATGATTCTCCACAGTGATTTCTTTGCATTAAAGCTCCAGGACAGGAAACTGAAGCAAGAATGTCTTACTTCACAGTCCAGACATCAGGACATTTTCTCAAAGCACAGGTTTGATGCCCCCAGGTTCAATTCTCTTTTCAGCTTAAGCCTTCCATTTTTCCCTAATATTCTAATCACTAAAACATTAAAGAGGAGGCAGGAATCAGCAATCAGTCATGGTTCACGATTCAGCAGGTCCCTAGTTCCTGCACTTCACGTTTTCCTCTGTGTACTCAGTCTACCTTAAGTGTGCCCCAAAAAGGTCCTAACTTCAATTTTGGCACTGCCTTCTCTGATCTAAGGAGAAATGCGTCAGCAGGGTCAGACACTTGGTTCAGCTGATGGAGCACTCTACTCATGGTTACCAATCTCCAATTAAGGCAACTACAGGATTGCATTTCACACACTTCAGGCACCTCCAGAGTTTGGGAACAACTGCTGCTGGATCAGGACTCTGATCTCCAGTTAGGTCAGTCTTCAATTTTACACTAAACACCTTGCACATGTCCAAAGCCTGCACAGTTCATCCCTTGGGCCAAAATCCTAGCCATTTGAGTATCTTCTGTTTCCAGTCAACCTAAGATATTTTAACAACCTCCTAAGAAAATAAAATTCCAGGTTTACAATGCTTCCAAAGATTAGATATCTCATGTGGAAAGGAGGATGCCAAATTGGCTGGGGGGAGATGAAGGGCCACTTTCTTTCTATTTCCTATTGCCTTAAGGAAAAAAGTACTGCTTTGGTTTACAGTCTTACAGAAAGCTCTTCAACTTGGTGAGGAGGACCAGTTCTGAAAGAACCATGAGTAGGCAGGTCAGCCTCTTCCCAATATCAAGACACCACATATCTTTCTCCATCCTGCAGCAGCTGCAAAGAACTAATCAAATCTGACAATTAACCAGCTAGCCTTGCCTGCATGTATATCCCCCCACTCAATGCCAGTAAACAAGTATTTTCCCCCCCACCCCATCATCATCAGCAAGTAAAATGCACATACAGTGGCACCTACCTAGGAAAAAAACCCACATTTGACCATGGTGCAGTCATTTACACTTAAGACCAGCAAATTTACTCCCAGCAGACAACTGTCCCTGTAGCTAAGCACACAGGCAAGGCTGAAGAGAGTCTTTACAAGGCACAACATGAGCTTAGACTGTGAGCTACACAAAAGGGTTAATTTCACTGCTGATTCATATGTTTCTTAATGCAGTTCACATACTCTAGATCTTAATTTTCAAGATACTGAATTTTGAAGGTAGCGGTGAATTCTGGCATTGCAGCAAACACAAGGCTTTGCCACTGTTCTTCAATGTTAGCTCGGGGATTTAACTCAACCAAGTGATTTTGTTTGCCTTCAGGATTACTTATATCTAGAAAATTTCAGCGAGTACAGTCTCATTATAGGCACTATTTGTTTATTAAAGGGTCGTGGATAAATATTAACTCCACAAAAGGTTTCCAGACTTCAAATTGTTCTTACATGCAGCACCATCAGTGTAGAACATCCTCCGTTTGAAAAGAGCAGACAAACAGTTGGGTGTGATGTTTGCAAAGAAAATAGTTTTGAAAATAAATGTTATGATGCAACTTTAACACTGGCATTTGTGGTCAGCTAAATGCTTATGGAAATACCAGAGATATTTGTAATGGTGGGCTGTTTTTAAGTGTGCATATCCACCTCAGGAACTTGACTTTACCACCTGCACCAGGCAGTTCTGTTTTTACAAAATCTCTGCAACTGCTTTTCACCTGGAATTACCTATCCCCTCTAAATACCAACAGGTAACTAACTCAGAACAACCATTTCCTTCCCAGGCTTTCAGTAGTTTACCAACAACAGATAGAAAGTACGTGATTTGACATCGTGTATTTTTGGGGGCTAAAGGCTAGTGTTAAAGGTAACTCAAATAATATGCATAGATCAGAGTCCTTAACCAATTTAAACATTTCCAAAGCACCAATATACTGCAAAGCATGCAGGTGCTTACGTTTCGGTACAAGAGCCATAGCTCATATTAAATGGTTTCCATCTCAGAAGTGCCTGGGCTCTCCTACACTTAGACAAGAGAAGCAAACGAGGCAGTTGAGAGACTCAGCCAGGGCCATGCAGAAGAGGGAGAAAACATAAAACTAAGAAAAAAAGGCTAAGTTTTGCCTTCTTAACTCTGTTGTACTCTTAATTCTTACAGTATTCACTCTGCTCATTGGGATTGCTACTGGTAAACCTCAACAGTGTTGAGGGGAAATAGGGTATCGGGTATTCCTCCTTCTCTGTGCTGGGCCCACAAGCTGTTTTCTTCTAATGCATTTGCTTTCTTTGCTGTGCCAGGATGCGCTGAGCAAGTAATTTCCACAACTATTTGCATGTATGTGTCTCAGACTTAAAATCATGCTGTCACTGGGCAGTAAGGAAATAGAAGCTCTAGAAAACATAGAAGAAAACCTTGATCTCCCTGAAAAATACACAGCTGCAATGGGTACTCCAGAGTAAAGTCCAACACCTCTCAACTGCTCCACCGCTCCTTATGCAAACACACTGAGGGCCCACTCAAAAGACTGTTCCAGTTCCTTCAATGGTTAGGAACAACTCTTTAATTCCTATTACCACACCTTTTTCCCACTTGTTCAAGCATCACAGACCATCCATTTAAGTAGCTATCCATTTGCCCTTCCCATCTTCTTCCC